>NW_005370271.1:3678667-3690286 GCF_000412655.1 Myotis brandtii
GTTCCTAACTCTCTATTCCTCTCCCTTCTTCTCTGTAAAAAATCAATAAAATATATTTTTTTTAAAAATTAAAAAAATAGAAAAATAAACATTTAACATAAAAGTTAATTTATGTTATGGAAGTTTCAAGTTGATTTAAAAAATTAAACAGTAAGGTAAAGATGCTCTGGGGCCAAAAGGAATCGGTTTAAGGAAAGCTTTAGCCTGCCCCTCACTCCTCCCAAACTAAAATGGACACATGCCTCTCTCCCCCTAAATAATTCTCACAGACATTAAATCTCAGGTAATTTCTTCCAACTTCTAGTTATTTTTAAAATATGTTTTTATTGACTTGTAGAGAGGAGGGGAGAGGAATAGAGAGATAGAAACATTGATGAGAGAGAAACATTGATCGGCTGCCTCCTGCACGCCCCACACTGGGGATCGCGCCTGCAACCCAGGCATGTGCCCTGACCGGGAATCGAACCACAACCTCCTGGTTCATGGGTCAACACTCAACAACTGAGTCACGCCGGCCGGGCTCCTCTTCGTCTAGTTTTATTGAAATGTCAAATGGATAGAGAGACAGGCTGACCAAACTGAGAACTGATTACAGTGGAGTTCTTTACACCAAGGCAGCTGGTCAATTCAAAAACTCAGAGGCAATTAAACTCCAGCAAGCAGAACGCATGAACACGGATCACCTGGCCAAGGACACAAGCTCCATTATAAGTAGTTTTGGGGTCTCCCAGAAGGCCTCAAAGCTACTGTCCAAATGTACACAGTTGACCTTCTTCAGGCCCTTTTATGGGCTGTCCACGACCTTCAACATAGAAACGGATTGAACCCACTGAGCTAAACCAACAGCTATACAGGGTTGACCCAAAGAGGTTAACTTTGTGGGTGGGGGGGGGATACATTTTTGGGTCAGGCGTGTGCTGTTTATCATTGAGGAAGGTAAGCTTTCTGGTTATAGAAGAAGAGGAGAGGAGGAGAGGGGAGGGGAGGGAAGAGAAGAGAAAAGGAGAAGAAAAAAGAAAGGAACAGAAGCGTTGGTTGCAGTAGGACGCCGTAGCAGTCCTGTTATTCCTCTCTCCTTCTCTCACCCCAGAGAGGTTCGCGGAACAGACGCAGCGCCTGCCTGTTCCAGATTGAAGCTATTTAACAAGCAGCTATTTTTGCTAATCTTTTGGATTAGTCTTTAAAACTGCCAGAGAAACAGCGCCTTAAAATGGAAGTGTTTCTGCCTTGGAACTTTCCGTGGAAAATAGTCATGATCCGTTTTAAAAACATAATGCTGCCGAAGAACCCAAAAGACTTACCTCAGAACCGGCCCAGCTGCGGAAAGAGAACCTCGAAGCAAGGAGCGAAACCTGGGCAAGGCCCGTGTCAGAACCCAGAGCTGACGATGACGATGCTTTCGGAAGGGATGGGCTCTGGGCGGAAGGACAGACCAGCGCTCGGCTTCGTCGGCTCTGGTTTGAGGGTCGAAAGCTCATGCAGGGCACCCGAAGCAGAGGCACCAAGAGCAAAAACCAGCAGGTGGGGCCACACCAAAACAACCGGCTCTGCACAGCGAAGGAAACCACCAACCAAGTGAGAAAGCAACTGACCCCACGGGAGGATCCACTTGCAAGTCATCTACCTCGATAACGGCTTAATATCCAAAAATATACACAACTCAAACAAGAGACAACAAACCAAACGTCTGATTGGAAAGTGGGAAGAGGCACTGAGCAGTTTCCAGAAGACGCGCAGACGGCCGATGGGGACGCGTCCGTGCCCACTCCACGCGATCCGAGTCCCGTGCCTTCCCGTTTGGTAGCAACACACCCACCCCACAGCAAGCCCGGTCCGTGCGGTTCCCCCGATCTGTCACCTCAAGGAACTGGGCTTTTGCTTACATTAGAACTTACAATAAATTACTTCAAGCAGCGAAGCACACTCTGACTCCAATTCCTTGTTCTGTTTGTTTTCACATTTTGCTCGTTTTAAACAATTGGGGCCCCGTGATAAGGGTCTTTCTTGAGCAAAGAGGAGGGAAAGGCCCCCCCGCCCGCCCCGCCCCCCCGCCCCCGGCCAGTGCTAAGGGCTGCGGCAGGAGCTGGCCATCGGTCCCAGAGCGGAGGGCTTGGTTCAGACAATGCAGTGAGGGTACTGGTCAGGGCACAAAGCAAGGCCAGACCTTTTTTTTTTTTTAATGTTTGTATTGATTTGAGAGAGAGAAACATCGATGAGAGAGAATCTTTGATCGGCTGTCTCCTGCACACCCCCAACTTGGGATCGAGCCCGCAACCCGGGCACGTGCTCTGACCAGGAAGCAAACCAGCAGTGACCTCTTGGTGCATGGGACGACACTCAACCAGCTGAGCCACGCCAGCTGGACAGGGCCAGGCTTCAGTCTGTCTGCTTCCTAGGGCAGAGACTGAGTGGCCGAATTCGCCTGAGGCCGGGGGTTTCGGCCTTATGAGTTGGAGAGACGAGGAGCTAAGGGGCACTCAGGTCTCTAACTGGATCTAATCAGGAACTACTGGATCTCAAATATGTACCTTGCGACCATGGCCCCCGGCGCAGGCCTTGCCGGCAAACGGCCGGTGCTCAGCAAACGTTAGCGAACAGTTTGCTGTGAGGACGCCTCCGCGTGTGGAGCTGGATGCGCAGTGGACGAGTGTCTGAGAGCCACTTCCCAGGCCCTGGGGCTGTCTCCCCAGCCCCCAGGGACAGCGCGGCTCTTGCCTTAATGCTGGTGGGGTGTCTTTCCTCCCCAACCTGTGGATTCTCAAGATGGACTCCTCTCTGGCTCACCTGCTTATCCCTAGAGCCAGGCATGCCGTGGCCACGAAATGGAGACTCAATTCTTTCTTTTTTTTAAATATATTTTTATTGATTTCAGAGAGGAAGTGGGGAAAGAGAGGGATAGAAACATCAATGAGGAGGGAGAATCATTGATCTCCTACACGCCCCACACTGGGGATCGAGCCAGCCACCCGGACATGTGCCCTGTCCGGGAATCAAACCGTGACCTCCTGGTTCAGAGGTCGATGCTCAATCACTGAGCCACACTGACTGGGCAAGACATCTGATTCTTACTGCAGATCCTGGAAAACCAACGTGACTGTTGCGGGGCACTTCGAGCCGCGGCCTGCCTGCTTCGGTCTGCGGCCCAATCGATCTATCGCAATCACAGGCTGGGTCTTGGAGCCAAATCCTGTTGTGTGCCCTGATCATTGGGAGGACACGAGGGTGTTTCCCTGATGAGACCACCTCCCCTCCCCGCTTTTATGGGCCCCGGGAGCCCAGGCGGAGGCAGGGGGAGGGGGAGGGCATCGGCACTCACATTAGCCGATGTTTCCCTTGTCATGGCCCAAACCTAGCCAGCCCAACCTCTCCGGCGGCATGGTTTGGAAGAGCGTGCTGCTGTTTTCAGGCCGAAGACAGCAATCTTCGATCAGTGCACCGACATTCCCTCGTGAAATAGGACAGAGAAGGCACGTCCTCCCGGCTCCCCCCCCCAACCCCAGCCGCGGCAGCTGGCAGGAAACATTCACTTCCTGTCGTGGCTGTGGGATACATGATGTCACATGGGGACAGGTTCCAAATCCTATTTCTGGAGGCGACGAGGGAGAAGGCCAAGTCCAGCCTCCAGCTGGAAGGACCTCAAGGGCTCCCTGGTGAGCCCGCAGACCTGGGGCACAGCCACCTCCGAGGCCTCCTTCCCTCCTTCCCTCGGGCTGGCCTCTCTTGAGGTTCGCGTCCCCAAGCGGCTCTACAGGGGGCAGCACAGGATGTTCTCATGAATCATCTCAAGCCCAACGAGCTGAGGTCAAGCTGTAAAGCTGAGTGTGCATGTCCTCCGGAGCGGGCTGGACGGTAGCGTCTCCCCCTCCTAGAACCCCGGGCCTGGGTGACAGCCTCACAGGAGATGAAGTTTTTCCAAGGTGCAAGATTAAAAGACTGTAAGACAATTGCTATTGGACAATGAAATGCTTAGCATTTAAGAGAGTTCAAGGGCTCTGCACTGAAAAGTATTTTTTCTAGCTCAGCCAGTGTGGCTCGGTTGGACGGCGCATCACCGCGCACCGAGAGGTAGCGGGTTTGATGCCCGGTCAGGGTTGCGGGCTCCGACCCCTGGGGGGTGTTCGGAAGTCAGTCGATCAATACTTCCATCTATCTCTCCCTCTCCCTTCCTCTCTCTCTAAAATCAATAAAAACATTTTTAAAATAAAAATTTTAGAAAATAAAAGACAAAATTAAAATATATTTGAAAATACACAAAGTCACATAAAATGAAGAGTGCTAGGGTGCCTCTCTCTCAGGGAAGGCCTCCCGTGTGCCTGGCCCTGTGCTAGGCCTTCACATCGCTCCGAGAACGACGGAATGCCTCCCTGTCGTGATTAATCTTCTGTCGGCTCAGCTGGGCTAAGGGACCCGCAGGCAGCTGGCAAAACACTATTTCTGGGTGTGTCTGTGAGGGCGAGATGGGAGAGGTGAGCGTTTCAAAGAGCTGCCCAAACCAAAGGGGGCGGGCACCATCCCCTCCCATTGAGGGCCTGAGGACACACAGGTGGGCCAAGGGCTATGCCCGCCGCTCCCCGCTCTCGGCTGGCGTATCCTGGCCTATCCCAGCCGCTCCCCAGCACCAGCCAATTCCACAGTAAACGTCCTCATTTATGTCGGCAGGTCCTATCGGCCCTGTTTCTCTGGAGAACCCTGGCTGATACGCTCATGAATAAGATAAAAAGCGAGACTAAGACAATTCCTTTTTGTCCAGCAAAAGCTTACAGAGAATCATGTGGGAACTCGTGATCTTTCTTCCCCACTTCAAGAGAATGGTGTTTTGTCTTCTATGAAAAGGGGGGTTAAAAGCAAAACTATCACATACTCTTGATATAATACAGATCTGCAAGTCCCGAGGAGGCGACCCTGCCACAGCGTCACGGGCTGGCCAGTGGCATTTGCCCGGTGATGGAAACAGCCTCCTGTCCAGTTAGTTCGGCACCAGCTGCTCAGGGTTACGGAGCTCTGAAAGGTGGCTAGTGTGAGTGAGGGACTACATTGTACGTTTTATTCACAGTGGGACCTCGGTCCTCTGACTGAATTTGTTCTGGAAGGCTGTTTGGAAACTGAATCATTTCTTCCCATTAGAAATCATGTAAATTAAATTAATCTGTTCCAGCTCCCCCAGATGATTCCGTTTTAACCTTTCTTATATACAGTACATGTCTCATGTACTGTTTAAGCTATAAATTAACGTTTTAAAAACAAGGACATGAAATTATAAATGAAAATTTAACAAAAAGGAAATGAAACGTACAGTAAAAAAAATGGAAGTTTAATAATAATCAGCAGCAACAAAAGCAAAAAAACACACGAAAATATTCACAACACAATTTCCTGAGATGTTAACGGGGTAAAGTGACTCCTACTCGAATATTCTCTCCTTTGTTTGTCACCTGACAGAAGCATGACTTACAGGCGTCAGCATGACATATTGTCGGGTTGAGGAGCAAACTGTTGGAGGTGAGAGATGTCCGAGAACCGAGGTTTGATTGTGTTTCAATTAAAATGTAAATAGTCACATGAGATGAGAGCCTAATTGTTCAGGCACAATTTTCATAACTTTAGATCCATTCATCTTTTTCCTTTTAGAAAAAATATATTTTTATTGATTTCAGAGAGGAAGGGAGAGGGAGAGATAGAAACATCAATGATGAGAGATAATCATTGATCAGCTGCCTCTTGCACACCCTCCACTGGGGATCGAGCCTGCAACCCAGGTATGTGACCTGACCCAGAATTGAACCGTGACCTCCTGGCTCATAGATCCACGCTCAACACTGAGCCACACCAGCTGGGCTCATCTTCATTCCTTTTCTTTTTTAAAATATATTTTTATTGATTTCAGAGAGGAAGGGAGAGGGAGAGAGATAGAAACATCAATGATGAGAGAGAATCGTTGATTGGCTGCCTCCTGCACACCCCCTACTGGGGGTCGAGCCCACACCCCGGGCCTGTGCCCTGGACTGGAATTGAACTCAGGACCCTTCAGTCTGCAGGCCAACACTCTATCCACTGAGCCAACTGGCTAGGGCTTTTCTTTTTTTAAGTTCTGGACCACGGATGGAAAAGTCTGAGGCTGGAGTGGCTGGCACAGCCCGAGACTAGTGACGTTCTCGTGTGGAGTGGAAGGTGGGCCTCCGGCCTTGCAGAGCTCATCGGTACCACACCGTGCTAGCCTCCTGGGGACCAGCTTCGAGGCTGTCCCTGTCTCTCCAAGTCTGAGCAGCTTTTCCACATCAGGCAGGAGAGACGGAGCGACAGCCTAGCAGTTGGTCCCCACGAGACTAAAACGGAAACATCTAGCAAAGGAAGCCTGCAGCTTATCCTAACAGCCGGCTTTCTGTTAAGTCTTAAGTGGTGCTCAGAACATTTCCAAGAAATTAAATAGCTAAGGAGCTATTTATACATACCCTATTCTCACAAGTTATCTTTTTTTTTTTTAATTCCCTGATCTTTTGCAAAAATGTACCGGAAAGAGCAATAATTCATTAACATTGCAGGACAATAGCAGTTTCCAGTAGTTTAAGATTCCAACGTTTGCCGAAACCGGTTTGGCTCAGTGGATAGAGCGTCGGCCTGCGGACTGAAAGGTCCCAGGTTCGATTCCGGTCAAGGGCATGTACCTGGGTTGCAGGCACATCCCCAGTGGGAGATGTGCAGGAGGCAGCTGATTGATGTTTCTCTCCCATCGATGTTTCTAACTATCTATCTATCTCCCTTCCTCTCTGTAAAAAAATCAATAAAATATATTAAAAAAAAAAAAAGATTCCGACGTTTTAAGTACATTTCACGATGAGACACCAAAGAAATCTCAGGTTGTGATTTCTGGAGTGAAACACGGACGCGTTTGCAGAATTCCCTTCACGGGTCTCCACGGGGCTCGCGCATGGGGTGCAGGCTCAGGACGAGTCCCTGTGGCCTGAACGGAGTCAGGACTGACCAGACCCTTCCGCAGGGGACCCTGGGGGTCAGCTGCTTGATAGTGTGAAAATGTGATTTCGGACTGGAAGTCATTCTCCAACATAAAAAACAAAACCACCACGTGACATTTCCTAACACATTCATCTTGTTTTAAAGCACCTCCTATGGGTACTGAGTTAGAGTTAGCCTCTTGTAAGATTTGATATATCACAGTCACTGAGCTTAACAAACCACACTAAACTAACCCCCACATCTTTATGTTCATTTGGGTAAATAACTAGACAACATAAAGGCTTTCCCTGAAGCAAGACACTCCCTAAGTGAACACGTGGCTCCCTCTTGTGGTCAAAGCGAACCTCACATGCACAGGCTAATGGGGCTGGCTTCATGCCTCACCTATTCCCCCAAATTAAGCAGCTACATTAATATTACCCTGAATTGCCCGGCCAGCGTGGCTCAGTGGTTGAGCATTGACCTATGAACCAGTTCGATACCCAGTCAGGGCATATGCCCAGGTTGTGGGCTCGACCCCCAGTGAGAGGTGTGCAGGAGGCAGCCAATCAATGATTCTCTCTCATCATTGATGTTTCTCTCTCCCTCTCCCTTCTTCTCTGAAATCAATAAAAATGTATTGAGCTATTGACCAATGAAAATATTTTTAAATAATAAAGTAAAATAAAAAGTTACCCTGCATTACTAATGTGACTAAATACACACCATCCAGGCAGTAGTGTCCCAACCACTGGGGATGGCTTCAGCTGCCCACCTCCAGAGGGAGGCGAGGATGGCCCACTGACATTTGCGCAGGTTAATAAAGGCCATTGATAAACTTCACCTTCTCACAATGCATTTCATCTTATCTGCCAACGTAAGACACAAGATGCTGATCTCCCATAGCTCCGCAACTATGTGTGACCTCCATAGAAGCCTGTACTGAGGAACTGATTTTAAAAGAAATACCAGGTTTCTTCGGTCACGCCAATAGCCAAGTCAAAGTATTGGGAGCGTGTAAAAGGCCGTGCGCTATTTGCACTGAGAAAGAAGGGGTCTCTATGGGATGGAAGCCCTACAGTCTCTTACTCACCTGGGCAGCTAGGTCCCTTGGCCTAAAGGAGTCTCATCTACAGTGAAGTAGGCATTTTCATGCCCTTCTCCGATCCCCCTTCCTCCTCCCAACACACTAAACCCAAAGCCACCATCTGTTAAGCATCTGAGGAGCGAAGGGCAAAACTCACACGTCATCAAGGTCAGGTCTGAAAGCCGAGTCCAAGTATTTTACCAGTTTTGTGGTCCAAAGACAGACTCGCTGCTCCCTAAAGCAAGCTGACAGGAAAACAGTGTCACTTTTTGGCATAATAGTCACCATATTAAATGATACAAATGTTAGAAAACAAAGTGGGTGATTCTGATCTTCTGGGCCCTTTTTAGACAGTGTGACAAATGCAGGGAGTAAGGAGAGAGTATGTTCAACCCAAACACAGATGCTCCTGGACGTAAAATGGGGTTACCTCCATAAACGTGTCCAAAGTTAAAAATATTGTAAGTCAAACACGCATCTAATACCGCACTGTAGAGTGTCGGCTGTTTACTCCTGATCATGGGGCTGACCCTGGGCTGTGCTTGCTGCCGCTGTCCAGCATTAGGAGCAAGTAATGTAAGCATATCACTAACCCAGGAAAAGATCCAAGATGCAAAATATGCCTGACCAGTATGACTCAGTAGTTGAGTGTCGACCTATGAATCAGGAGGTTCGGTTCCGTTCGATTCTGGGTCAAGGCACATGCCCGGATTGCAGGCTCAATCCCCAGTAGGGGGCATGCAGGAGGCAGCTGATCAATGATTCTCTCATCGATGTTTCTATCGCTCTCTCCCTCTTCCTTCTTCTCTGAAACCAATAAAAAGATATTTTCTTAAAAAAATAATAGAACTGTTAAAAGAAAGAAGAGAAAGAAAGATGCAAAATTCGAACAACTATTACTTTCGAAACACCATAAAATCAAAAGATCGTAAGTGAAGCACTTAAGCCAGGGACCATCTGTGCACAGTATTTACATGGGACCAAAGGGAGTCTGGTTGATGTTCTTGTTGAGAATCCCTAATAAAAGGGGAAAAGGAGAAGCAGATTCTAACAGAAACTCAAAATGTTTAAACGTTTTACATACACACACACACACACACACACACACGTATATATATAATGATTTCAGAAAGGGAGAGGGAGAGCGATAGAAACATCAGTGATGAGAGAGAATCATTGATTGGCTGCCTCCTGCACACCTCCTACTGGGGATTGAGCCTGCAACCCCGGCATGTGCCCTTGAATGGAATCAAATCTGGGGCCCTTCAGTCCGCAGGCTGACGCTCTATCCACTGAGCCAAATTGGCCAGGGCTGTTTAAATGTTTTTCAAGCCATGTATTGCCAAACCTTGATCTCACAGTGGAGCAGGAAATGTGAATGCTAACTTGACAATGAGCCCTCCCTGCCACTCCCCTGGATGCAGGGAGCAGAATCCTGCTCCTATTTATAAAATCAACAGTCCTAAGAATGATCTATTTAAATGCAAGAGTTGCTAAGTTTTTTATTCTCTGTAGGCCTGCAACCTCATAATTGCTTCAAGACCTCAGCCCTCCTTCCAATGTTAAAAAAGAAATTATGATTTCCAAATGAAAATAACTAAGTCCAAGATTTTGTTTCTAAATTTAAAATGAATGTGCTGTTTAATCCTTAAGAGCAGAAAAGAAAATGCATATAAACTTAAGAACTTCTTAAACAAGCTTCCCTTAGTTTTCACTGCCAAAACGACACAACTAAAATATTTCAAATGAGTGATTCCTTTTATAACTCAACCATGAAACAATTTATCAAAATATCTTATTTCTGTACTAATTGCCTCAAAAAGAAAAATGTTCACTGACCCAGAACATTCCATCTAGACAGGAACTGGACACAACACAGCACCAAAGGGAAACATTTCAGCGAAGTATTCGTGTACTAAGGAATTAATGTGAAGAATAAGTTACTGTGACCTTTCCCCCAAAATTGCTTTTAGAAAAAAAGCACACCTTATTCTAATATAACTGCATGAAAAACATTTCAAATTTATGCATTTAGCATTTGAAGCCAAATGGGAAGTCCCCGGTTTTTCTTTGCAATTAGTTGAAAAGTTATATACTTGCAATTTATATAAACCAAAAGAAGTAAAATGAGTCATGGAAAGTTCTATCCCAACGGAGCAGACTTAGTTAAAAAAATAAAATAGGTAGGATGGGGGGGAGAAAGGCTTGACAAAACAGCTCTCATTTTAAAACACTGAAATGTGTCCTCATCTCATTTCCCAACCCGTCAGTGATTTCACCGGGGCGTCCGCCGGGCAGGGCTTGAATTGCTCAATAAGACGCTGTTCTTTCGGACCGGCTGGCGATTGTTCCCTCACGAGGACTCTCACTTTGGGACTCGGAGCACCACCCCAAGGACCACACAGCGATGACTTCATCCATCCCCGGAGGCCGGGAGCTGAGGGCCCAGGAGCTTCACATGGTCATCCGAGCTCTGCTCCGGCCTCCAGTCTGCCCGGGCGCTAACAGACTTGGACGCACTCGGAAGGCAGCATTAGTGAACAGACAGGGTGAGCCGAGACTGTACACATAAAACACGACACTTACTGTGCTAAAGAACAGATTTTATTTATCATTTTCCCAAAACACTAAAATAGCACATGGCATCTAGCACACAATATAGACTGATATATGCAATCCATCATCCCGGAAATGGCTGTCTGGCTCTGGGACGCCTTAACAATTTACACTCCCAAGTGACCTTTATCCAAGTTATCAACACACAACAAAACAGAGGGACCTCAGGGAAACCTTAGCCAAGAGGCACCTCCACTCCTAGAAGCTGCAAGCCTGCCGCAGGGAAACAGAGGGGCCTCTCTGCCTGGGTCTCCGCTCACATCCATTTCAGGTGACGCTGGTAGGGTTCCCGGTGTGAGAAAGGGTTATTCTAAAGGTGAGCTTGATGTTGCCAACTTTCACTGTACGGCCTCCATTAAAATTTCATGTCACGTGGGAGGAAAGGAAGGCGAGAAAAGAAATCAAATTTTTCTCCCGACCAAAATGATTCTACAAAATGCAGCAATGGTACCAGCACATCATCAACTCAGCAAGGCCTCGAGCAGGTGGAGGGCCCGACGTCACAAACACCCGCTTCCAGGAGATGGTCAGCCAGCCCGGGAGACAGCGTCTGGGACAGGAGCCCTTCGGATGGGTGACGGTGTGTAGGGGACTTTATGTTACATCTTTACGGTCTAATCTGACATTTATGCAGGTTATGATCCTGTTCTCCCCGAAACGGTCTCCCGATCCTGAACGGCTTGCAAGCACAATTTAAAACACGCTCAGAAATGTCCTTCCACGTCACCAGCTTTCCACGAGTTTCAGTCCCACTCGCTGAAGTCTGTCAGGACACAGAAACCAGGGCAGGAACCTCGCGGCTGCACTGTTGGCATCAGGCAGACTGGAAAGAAATCATCCTAGGACAACTTGTAAAGGAAGCTCACTATTTTTATTGTGCAGCTTGTACCTTAACCACGGCATCATGGCTTTGCTGCTTCAGAAGCCTGCACAGCCGAGGTGCCGGCGCCGCGGCAGGTCCGCGG
>NW_005370271.1:3690446-3700616 GCF_000412655.1 Myotis brandtii
TGCTCGGGCAGTGCGGGCTCCGAGTGCCCGGGAAACGCGCTGCCATCTCTGGGAGTACTTCGGGCCGCACGTGCAGCGCTGTGGACAGGACCGAATGCCGGCCAGGCGGTTCCGACTCAGAGCCTCGCCCCTCCAGAAGAGCCCTCGGTGCGCCCGCAGAGATGCCCGTTCCTGACCGCAAGCCGCATGGCAGTCTTGCCCCCCCAGGCTCTCCTCTGTGGCACCGGCCTCTGTGGCTGTTGGTGGCCCTGGGCCCGCCTCCCAGCCAGTCCCTCACCAGGGCCGCCTCGACACCACAGGACACCCCGGCAAAACACTCCTCCGCAGGAGCAAAGAACAGATCCACAGTCTGGCCCTGAGCCGCCGTGGAAGCCGAATTTCTTCTTAATGATTCTTTCAAATATGCAAGCACTTTGGTGCCACTGTGAAGCCAGGCCTCACTCAGGTCACTTTTCATTTCCAATGATAATGTCTCATTTTGTAAATTTCCATGAACATCACCCGCAGGCTGCTTCGCCCAGGAAGGGACGCCTGGTGGGCGAGGGCTCTCCTGTGTTCGAAGGCTACACGGTCGCTTGGCCGAGTCCCCTGGCGGCACTTTCACGAGGCAGGTGCCCAGAGTCCCTGTCCCGTCCCTCATGCTGCGTTTCTGCGGTGGGGGCCCCAGGACACGCCTGTGCCAGTCGGTGGAAGGTCGTCAATGGATCTCGATATGAACCTGGAACAGACAACCACATTGAAGTGTCACAGTGACGAGGAGTCCAAGAGAGTCACACACAGCTATTTCCTAACAAACAGGAAGGCCTCTCGTACACGAGCCCTACTTTTGATGGAAAACAGGATGACAACCTGCCAATGAAAGAGTACAACGAGAAGAACAGCACTGCATTCACATAGCTTCCGAACAGCACTTAAACATAACGCTGGGTTTGTTTTTGCACAGCAGCAGTTGTTTGTGTTGGTTTAATAAAGTGCCCTCCCTGTGACCAGGATGGAACTGGACGAGGCCATGGTGCCGCCAAGGACTTCCCTGCAGGGTCCCAATGAGATGACGCTCAGAGCTCCGCTGGGACGAGCCACTCCAAGGAGCCGAGGCGACTTTACTTTTGGGTCCGGTGTTGACCAAGCCCTCCCACTGCTGTGACACGGACAAAGCCCACGAGCAAACAGTCGAGAAGCAACACCACAAGCACCCAATTCAGAGACAAGGCTGTCACCGCGAGAGAAGCAGCTGCAGCAAGAGTGGCCGGCTATGGGCACGGAGCGACGGAGGCAGGAAGCTAACTAACCCTGGGGAACTAGGAGACTCTGTGGGCTGTAAGACCGCCTCCGTGTGCGAATGGTTTGAGAAATGGAAGAAGAGCACAGGGAGAAGAAAACAGCCTCTGGTGGAGGCTGGAGCGGAAGGCACAGGGCTAAGGATGGGGAGCCAACCAGGGAGGCACAGCCACTGGCACCAGAGCCTGGACGGCCTCTGCAGGGGGTGGGGAGACACAGGGTCCCAGCCGCGTGCTAGGTTGCGGTTAAGATGAATTACTCTGGCGGCAGTGCGGTGGGTAGACGGGAAAGGAACCGCATGGGGCCAATCAGGAGGCTAAGCCAACAGCACAGGGAAAACGACGGCGTAGGGCTGTTAGAACAACGAGGAGAGAGTATTTCTTTAAAGGTAGTGGCTGACCCGATGTAGAAGAGGGTGAGATAACCCAGAGGTTTCTTCTGACTTTCAATCCTGGGTCACGAGGGGCCATTAACTGAAAGTGGGGAGGCGTTCAGATAGGGACACACCAAGAGCTGGACTGGGGCTTCGCTGAGCAGCTAGATTAAGAGACCTCATCTCGCCCTAGCGGGGTGGCCCAGTGGATAGAGCGTCGGCCTAAGGATCAAAGGGTCCCGGTTCGATTCCGGTCACGTACCTTGTTTGCAAGCTCCTCCCTGGCACAGGCCCTGGTCAGGGCTCGTGCAGAAGACAACCAATCAATGTGTTTCTCTCACATTAATGTTTCTCTCTGTCTTTCCCTCTCTCTTCCACTCTCCCTAAAAATCAATGGAAAAATATCCTCGGATGAGGATTAACAAAACTAAATAAATAACTACGTACATCCTATCCTATCCCATATAATAAAAGGCTAATATGCAAATCGACTGAACGGCAAAACTACCAGTCGCTATAACACACACTGACCACCAGGGGGCAGACGCTCAATGCAGGAGCTGCCCCCTGGTGGTTAGTGTGCTCCCACAGGGGGAGCACTGCCCAGGCAGAAGCCGGCTCAAGGCTGGCGGTGCCTCCACAGCAGCGCTAAGACTGTCCGACTCCCTGGAAGGCCTAAGCTGTCAGTGGACATCCCCTTAGGGATCCCAGACTGCGAGAGGGCACAGGCCAGGCTGAGGGGGAACCCCCCCCCCCCAGTGCACAAATCTTGTGCACCAGGCCTCTAATAAATATATAATAAGATAAAGACCTCATCTCAGAGATGTCAGAGCTGGAGGATGGCACTCTGAGGCCAGCCTTGGGAAGCAGTATCGGACGTGGACAGAACATGGTCATGCTGAGGGCACAAGGCCAGGATCTCTGAGACCTAAAGACCATAGATACCAGGGCCACCAGGGAGAGAGACGCCAATTGCACTAAGTGATCGAAAAGAGGGGGGTTTTACACACGTGTGTTCCCTGCACAAACAGCTTAGTGAGCTCCAGGTAAACCTCGAAAACTACACACAACCTTCCAGCCATCATGGGGTGACCCCACCTCAAGGAGCATGGGAGACTATTTCAGAACACCTCTGCTTAGTTCATTTCTATCTCACCCCCTTTTAACTTTTTCTATGCTTTATAATATATGCCATATTTTGGTAGAGCAAAATATGTAGTTTATAAATAGTATATATAAATAGGGTGTCCCCCAAAAAAGTATACACACCTAAATTGATGTTTCTTTTCAGATTTAACCCAATGGAATTACTAATGGGAGCCAGAGTGTATATACATTTTTTGGAACACCCTGTAACAGCTGACAGCTCAATTTTGAAAATGAGACATATTTTAACAAGCACTGCCTTTATCATTATGCAAAGTGTGAGTATACATTTCTTGGGGACACCCTATATATATCTGTGGGGCATGCACAAAACTTTCTGCTAGCAGTGTGACCATTACTCTATATACAACTGGAAAATATAAAGCAATATACAAATGTAAGGTGCAATCTTTTTTAAGTTGAGATATAAATGACATAACATTCTATTAGCTTCAGGTGTACAACATTCTGTATCTGTATATATTGCAAAATGATCACCACAATCAACATACATCACTGTAGTTATAGGTGTGGTTTTTTTGTTCTTGTGATGAGAACTTTTAAGAGGTGCAATTCTTTTTTATTTTAATATATTTTTACTGATTTCAGAGAGGAAGGGAGAAGGAGAGAGCACCATTGATCAGCTGCCTCCTGCATGCCTACTACTGGGGATCGAGCCCGAAATTAGGGCATGTGCCCTGACCGGTGACCTCTTAGTGTATGGGATGATGCTCAACCACTGAGCCACACCAGCCAGGGCAAGAGGTGCAATTCTTTTTATTTTTTAAATATATTTTTATTGATGTCAGAGAGGAAGGGAGGGAGAGACAGAGATAGAAACATCCATGATGAGAGAGAATCATTGATTGGCTGCCTCCTGCACGCCCCCTATGGGGATCGAGCCCACAACCCAAGCATGTGCTCTTGACCAGAATCAAACCCGGGCCCCTTCAGTCTGTAGGCTGACTCTCTATCCACTGAGCCAAATCAGCTAGGGCAAGAGGTGCAATTCTTGTAAGTGTGAATTCTGTCTACAACTCAAAACAATACTTTCAAAATTTAACAAGTCAAATATAATTAACTTCTCTTGACGGACTCTCTCAAATTAACTTCCAAACTATATTATGTCAAATCTTACATTTAGTTTACTAATTTGAAATACACTAAGACTGAACATTTTCCTGAAATGGAAGCATTCCCTAATATGCCTTTAATACATTTTAATATAGGTTTAAAAAATTCTTAAGAAAAGCAGGTCATTTAATATGGGCCAACTCCCAGGAAAATTAGTTTCTAACCACTTCTATTATGTCCTTGTACAAGGACTTAGTACTGTTCAGAAGATGAAGTATTCCCAGGATTGTGTTAAAATGTTTTAAATAAGGAACCATTCATGGAATCAATAAAGTAATGATGTATTTAATAAGGATAGAATACATTTTTTGCTGAAGATCTTCTAGTTCTTCAGTAAGTTGTTATAAGCTATGCACTTAATTCGATTAACAAAAGCTTCAGCTCAGTGAAGACATTTGGCTCTGAGCCCTCCACCAGCCAGCTCTTCTGACATTAGGCTGTTACACACACTACTTCTATCTTGAGAGACAGGAATAACTTTCATACAATTTCCAGACAAGTCATTTGTAAAGCATTTTTGTGTTTATTTCACTATATTACACATATGCTGGTACATCATGTTGTAGCAAATAAAGCACACATGATCATGTAATGAACTCTCCTTGGCCCCAGCTATGCCATCATCTCTCACTCTTGTGTTACGCCTATCTATATTTATAAAAGCCTAAGCAACCGAACGACCAGTCGACCGGTCGCTATGATGCGCACTGTCCACCAGAAGGCAGCCGCTCAATGCAGGAGCTGCACCCTGGTGGTCAGTGAGTTCCCACAGCCAACCTCCCGCGGCCCCGATCAGCCCTGATTGCCGGCCAGGCCTAGGGACCCCACCTGTGCACGAATTCGTGCACCAGGCCTCTAGTAACATAATAAGCAGCATAAATCATGGCACACAAACTTATCCCCCAAAACTGAGCCACTAGAATGAAGGGAGGAGTCTATTTTAAAGCTCAAGACAGTATGATTCAGGAAAATAAAGAGCCGGACTGTGAGTGGACTCCTGAACTAGTTCTCTTCCCCTCCTCCCTCCCCCAAAATATATGGCAAAGGTTGAAAATGGAGCCACAGAAGCTGGAGCGGGTGAGGCGCACAGAAAACAAGACCATCTGGTGTGTCCAGGATCCTCAGTGCAGCCACGAGAAGTCACCTTCCACAAAAATCCCTGCCAGCTAGAGGCAGTGGCCACTGGTGACAATAGCCTGACCCACTTAGGCAGCTGCTGCCCTCTTGGACTGCTGTCACCTTTCCTTCCCAGACCTGAGCTATTAATGGCCTCAGGAACCTGATGGTCTGGATACTAAAAATATCCTGGCCTCGAAGCTTCTGAAATCCAGCCGGCAAGGCTGCTCCCAAAGGGGCCTGGGAGGAGGCACGGCCACACGACAGGGGCTGCTCAGCCAGGTCGGTGACAACGGGCTCGGAGCAGGGTCCCGCCTGTGATGGCGCACAAACACACGGCAAGACCATCCCCGCCTCCTCGGCTTTCAGGCGTGACCATCATTCATTCATTCACCTGAACACCCTTGCGCTCATGACTGAATGATCAGACCAGGGCGTGGCTGAAACGGATTCCTCCAACTGTTCCCAGCTTCGGGGCAAAGCCGGAAGGACTCCGTCCTGTCTGCAAGCTGAATCATGACCACAGGAAGCACTGCAGCACCGATTCCTGCTGCTCTAGTCACTCAGCATCACACCGGCCCTCGAGGAGCCAGCTGTGCAGCCTCCTGAGCCACCACCCCGTCCCTCATTCTATCACCTGGTGCCAAAGGTACGCGGCTCACACCTCCGAGGCCGGCTGTCCCGGCTGGGGACTCCGGGCCATGCCCTTTCCTCCGAACGTGGAGGACTCAATGTGTGAAAGAGCACCCACATCTTTTCTGACCGGCACCTCAGAGCATCCAATAAACAGCAGCGATTGTGGCCACCCCGAGTGCTAGGGAGGAGTGACGATGCTGCTGAGGGGATCTGTAAGGCAGAGGACGGAGAGGTGACCACTGGATGAGGACATGGACGTGTCCGCCTTTTCGTGGGTAACTGGCCATCTGTAGCCATTAATAGCTCAGGTTAGAGAAGGGAAAGTGAGAACTGTCTTTTCAAATCCTTTGCTGGTGTTTGAATTGGGTTGTTTTTACTGTTGTTGAGCTGAATTCTTTCTATATCCTGGATGTTAATTCTTATCAGATATATCGTTTGCAAATACTTTTTCCCATCTGTGAGTTGTCTTTTTCACTCTCTTGATAGTGTCCTTTGATGCACAAACGTTTTTAATTTTGATGAAGTCTAATTTTTTTTGTTGTTGCCTCTGCTTTTGGCAAGAAATCACTGCCAAATTCAGTATCATGATTTCCCCCTATGTTTTCTTCCCGAAGAGTTTTACAGTTTTGGTTCTTACCGTTAGGTCTTTAATCCATTTTGAGTAAATTTTTATGTAAGGTATAAGGTTAGGGCCCACTTTAAACTTGTTTTGCTTTTTAAAAAATATGTACATATTTTTTATTGATTTAACAAAGGAAGGAAGAGGGAGAGAGATAGAAACATCAATAATGTGAGAAAATCATTCATCAGCTGCCGCCTGCACGCCTCACACTAGGGATTGAGCCCACAACCCAGGCATGTGCCCTGACCAAGAATTGAACCGTGACCTCCTGGTTCATAGGTAGACGCTCAACCACTGAACCACGCTGGCTGTGCTAACGTGCTTTTCTTTACATATGGTGGATATGTTAACATAAGCACATATCGATCTAACTCATACACTCTAATATCTGCCAGCACTTTTAAGACTTTAAAAACCTGCCCTGACCGGGTAGCTCAGTTGGTTAGTGTTGCCCCGGCACACCAAAGTTGCAGGTTCGATCCCCGGTCAAGGCACATACAATAATCGACCAATGAATGCATAAATAAGTGGAACAACAAATCCATGTTTCTCTCTCTCTCTCTCTAAAATCAATTCAAAAACCCCAAACTCGTCCAGCTAGTGTGGCTCAGTGGTTGAGTGTCTACCTATGAACCAGGAGGTCAGGGTTCAATTCCCAGTCAGGGCACATGCCTGGATGCATGCTCAATCCCCAGTGTGGGGCATGCAGGAGGCACCCGATCAATGATTCTCTCTCATCATTGATGTTTCTATCTCTCTCTCCCACTTCCTTCCTCTCTGAAATCAATAAAAATATTTTTTAAAAATATTAAATAAACTTGAGTCAAGGATACAGGTGTTCACTGTAGCCCTCTTTCATATTTTACTAGGTTGAAAGTGTTTCAGTTTATGAACAGTGCTTAAAGCATTCAGTTGACAGAAAAGATTCCATAGTATTTCTATGCTTCCTATATGTTTGGTATTTATCATCCCAAAGTATATAATTGTTCACTATCTCAGAAGCCAGAACAAACTATGTTTAACGGAGCTCCTGCTTTTGACTTGGTCGATTAAGCTTCTGCAAAGCTTCTAAGCTTTTATAATGTTTTCTTAATCGTCTATAATTTCCCCCAGTTCTCTTCTAGAAACCTGATGGAAATTGAGCAACAGAATAAAATTCATGTCAGACTGCAACTGACCCTGGGACTAGGGTTTGGAATCTTTATGAATTTTTGAAGTTGTTCAGTCCTAAGGTCATTTCGTCAGAGTGGAAGCCAAAGTCCTTCCAAGGCCTATAAGACACCCCCTGAGCTTCACCTAAACTTCAGTCTGAATCTCCTGCCACTTCTTTTTCTAAAAACATATCTGTATTGATTTCAGAGAGAAAGGGAGAGGAAGAGAGAGCTAGAAACATCATTGATCAGCTGCCTCCTGCACACCCCCCTACTGGGGATTGAACCTGAAACCCAGGCATGTGCCCTGACCGGGATTCGAACTGTGACCTCCTCGTTCATATGTCGACACTAAACCACTGAGCCACACCATGCGGGTTCCTGCCACCTTCTTCCTCAATGACCAGCTGCCTACTGTTCCGGAACACGAGGCTTGCGCCAGCTAGAGGACCTTCTCTGTGCAAAGCGCAGTACTCTTCTAACCCTGACATTTCTGAGGCTAGGAGCCTCACCTCCTTCAAAGTTTTGCTCAAATGCCATCTTATCAATGAGGCCCTCTCTGACTGCTTCCCCATCCTCACCTGCCTTCCTGGACTATTTTCCTGACTAGAATGAATGAATGTGGTTTTCAAGTGATAGGTGAACACTGAAACATAAGAGCTATGGACTTAGACAGTCACTCAGAAAGAGAAGACTATGAGGAGCAGTTAGAAACAGAATGAGAAGAGGGAGGTGCCGAAGGAAGGGGCTCAGGCCTGGTGAGCACAGGGCAGGGCGGCTGACGGTGGCATCGTAGGAGCACAAGGACACTTGACAATGCAGTTTGACAGCTATCATCAACCTGCACATGCCTTCTGCTCTCCAACTGTTCGTCTTTATTCCCTCTTTTAGTAGTTACACGAATCTGGGTGAGCTGGGGCTGAGACACTTGATTCTTCCTGCAGGCCACATAACTGAGGTGTCGGCAGGGCTGATCAATTACAACAGGCTCTCAGTACAGCTTCCTACCTCGCCTTTACTACACTTAGTAGTTCGTATGAGTTCTCAGTTTTTTTACTGCCATGTATTTCAGATTCTGTACAAGTAAGCAGGATGCTAAGGGCTCTAGACT
Source organism: Myotis brandtii (assembly GCF_000412655.1). Classification (NCBI taxonomy): domain Eukaryota; kingdom Metazoa; phylum Chordata; class Mammalia; order Chiroptera; family Vespertilionidae; genus Myotis; species Myotis brandtii. The sequence continues at coordinate 3,699,014 of NW_005370271.1, forward strand.
AAGGCTGCTTACACACAGTATTTTAAGATCTTAACCCTTCCCGGTTTATAAAACCTTTTGCAACTGTTTTCTCATTTAATCATCTTTCACAGTAAAGAGATGTCAACCTCCTTAAAATGTGCCGCTGCCCTCCAAATGAGTTGGGGGTTCTAAGTGAACATGGGGGCAATGGAGTCCTTTGTTCCTTGTTGCTTGCAAAACAGATCCCAGCGCCCGGGGAATGGAGAGGACGGGGGCGGTGTTCTGAGTGAAAGGAAAGTGGTGAGCCAGGGCTGTCCCCTTTCCTCAGGTTCTATTTTCTGTTGCACTTCCCTTTAGCAGAGGCCAGAACAAACCCTCAAATCAGGTACGTTAGTGATTTTCCGCAAATGAACAGAAACCCTAAACCTGCAGGGGAATTTAAAGCAGCAGGTGTAACTATTACAGTCAAAAAGAGACACCCCACTCCCACCGTCCCCCTCGGTACGTGGCATGGCTGCTGCTGCACTTGATCAAGCCGAGATCACCCCTAAAATCCCCACCCTGTTCTTAGCCCTTCCCTGAGGTCCCTGGCCACCACCTTGTGTGCACCCCCACCCCCACTCACCCCTGACCCGGCGACAAAGGCCCACGGTGGACTCGGAGAGCGTTCAGCTCCCATGATTCACTAAAGCTGTGCTGCACCTGGACTATTACGTGGCCTCAAGTCCACCAAGCGACCTCCGATGGGCTTTGGGGACTGGTGCGCCGAGCTCTCCTGACTGCCCACACCACTGGACCAGAGCCAATCTCCCTCCTTCGAAATGCACTTCCCCTCAATCATTAGCCTGTCGGTTCCTAGTTATGAAATGTGTATTGGAATAACCTTTGCAGATTATTTCCCTGCCCTACAAACAATGAGAGATTTGGATTCCTTATTGCATCTGAAACAAGCCTGCAGCGCTCTTGCAATGAAAAGCGCAGGTGCAAGATCCCATCAACAGGGTTGGTGATCACAAAGGTCCTCTCTGAGACGGGAACTGAAGAGGGAAAAGGTACAGGCACTCAAAAAGCCGGGCAAGAGCACTCGAGGTGGCAAAAAACTGCCAATGTCCTGGGGCCGGGCGGGCTTGGTGCAGCCAGATGGTAGATGGGAAAGTATGAAAAAGAATAGTAAGCAAGAAACAAGCTAGGTGATCGTCTAGAAAGAGGAAGAGAAGTCAGACCGGCATTCTGTGTGCAATGCAAAGTTCTGTGTGGTTTTGTGTTTTTTTGTTTTTCTGTGAAGAATGACATGACCTTCCACCTGGAGGAACACAGATGGGAGGCCGAGTGATCGTCCAGGTGAGTGGCCACGGCGGCCCGGACTAGGCAGGTGGTCATAAACATACGTGCACGAGAGAGAAAGGTGATTTTTTTAATGGTACAAAACTAATTCTCAACATCATGTACTGAGTTTTCTTTTACAGTCACGTATGACAACACACTTAGAAAGGAGTAATTCTCAATCTGACGACTTCTCGTCCCACTAGAACAGTGGTTCTCAACCTTGGCTGCACATTAGAATCACCTGGGAATCGTTTTAAAATCCTGATTTCTGGGCCTCGTTCCTCCGCCCCGCCCCCCGCCTCTCTGCGGACCCGGG
>NW_005370271.1:3701363-3718760 GCF_000412655.1 Myotis brandtii
GGTGTCTCCGGGAGGGCGGCTGGTGCGCTGGCTGCGGCCGCCCCCTACTGGTGAGCCAGAGAATAAAAACAAAGGGAGGCGGGGACGCGTGAACTGGAATTGGAGAGCACACAACTCTGAACGCACTTAATGCCCTGTACGCTTAAAAAAGCACTAGAAGGGTAAATTTTTATGTTAGGTACGTCTTCACACAACTATAAAAAGCAAACCAAGCGAAGCTTCTTGGGGCCAACGGTCAGAACATTCTATCCGTAGATCGCTTGTGGTCCCAGCCATTCCTGTTCAGTGTCCACTTATATAAAGTTTGATTTTTCATCATTTTGATATTAGTTAAAGCCCCTGATGTGAAAAGTAAAAATATTGAAACTTCCAAAACGTCTGCTGTTCTGGGTCTTTGGGGAGGGGGGTTGACAGTGAGTTTTTACATTCCTACTTAAGCACATAGGTTCCTATCAAAGGTTTGTGTGGTGCAAAGGTAGATACCTTCCTTCTAGTTTCAGACAAAGTATTTTATGTCATTACTTCTGCCTACCCACGAGGAAGTCTGGGAATTTGGTACAGGAGGGACAAACGAGTTTCACTGATAATGAAATGCAAGTCTTAAGTCCTTTAAGGTGGCAAGAACAGAAAGCAAGTGTGAAAATGGATTTAAATGTAAAAATCCTTTGCCCCAAAATAAGTTTGCAATAATTTTTAAAAGTCATTTTAAAATTCTCTACCCTGAAATGAATTCACATTCAAAATCATTTTCTTAAAATCTTCATTTTATTCATCTATAATCTATTTAGCATTATTGTTTCTCTTTTTTCTTTTCTTTTTCTTTTTTAAAATATATTTTTATTGATTTCAGAGAGGAAGGAAGAGGGAGAGAGATAGAAACATCAATGATGAGAGAGAAACACCGATCGGCTGCCTTCTGCACGTCCCCCAGTGGGGACCAAACCCACAACCTGGGCATGTGCCCATGACCGGAACCGAACCCGGGACTCTTCAGTCCTCAGGCCAACGCTCTATCCACTGAGCCAAACCAGCCAGGGCTCTTTTTTCTTTTTTATGTATATTTTTATTGATTTCAGAGAGGAAGAGAGGGGGAGAGAGATATAGAAACATCAATGATGAGAGAAAGTCATGGATCAGCTGCCTTCTGCACACCCCCTACTGGGGATGGAGCCTGCAACCCGGGCATGTGCCCCTGACTGAACTCGAACCAGGGACCCTTCAGTCCTCAGGCCTACGCTCTATTCATTGGGCCACACCGGCTAGGGCTATTGTTTTTCTTTAGATGTCTACTGTATAAAAGAATTGTCCTCTTTAATGCTCAGCCATCCTATATTTCCTAACCATTGTATTTCAGGTCAAGACCATCTTAAATAAATATTTTAGAGTTTTTAGCCTTGGACTAGTTTTATTATTAAAGAAATATTTTTCAAAGGATTTGCACAAACTTTTAGTTTCCCTTATTTTTCAGCCTTATATTTTCCCACATATGTTGTTGACACTGAAAAGCTCGCTTCCCCTTTCTTGTGAGCTATTTTTGCCTTTCAGTGCACAGTGGATCCTGTCTTTGAGGACTGCAGAGCACATGCTGCTGAACTATTTATTATTTTTTCAAGCTACCCTTCCAAAAAAGCAAAATGAAAACTTCTTTATACAATTTTTTAAAAATATATTTGTATTGATTTCGGAGAGGAAAGGAGAGGGAGAGAGACAGAAACATCAATGATGAGAGAGAATCACTGATCAGCTGCTTCCTGCACGCCCACACTAGGGACCGAGCCTGCAACCCAGGCACGTGCCTCATGGTTCATAGGTCGATGCTCAACCACTAAGCCACACCCGCCGGGCCTTTATACAGTTTTTAGGAAAATAATTGAAACATTTTAATGGCTAGAGTCTTCAAGGAAAAATTGCCCCAATCAATCTAACAATGAATAAACATGTTTGGAGATCAGCTAAATTTATTCTGAAGCCTGTAAAGCTTTTCACAGTGGAGAACTGGCTGTCCTATTTATTAGAATTATGCTGAAAGACCAGATGGGCTGTGGCAATGTGAGGTGTGTGTGTGTGTGTGTGTGTGTGTGTGTTCCCTGGTTACTCATTCCTTTGTCTCTAAATGCCATTGAGGCCATGAGGCATTTTTAACAAGCCGTTTAAGTGCCATAAACAATGACAAACAAAATTCCACAAAACTAAACTGAGCAAGGTGAGAAGCCTGTTGTAATTAGACATAATGAGAGATCAAAGAGAACACAAAGGAAATCGAACAAGATTTCCGGTTTAATATACAATCAAGGTTAACTAGTTCCAAGCTATCGACTAGGCTGGCAAATCGGTCTAACTCTTTCCACTTCATGTAACATTTAACTCAGCCCCTCAACTTTCTGGCCTCTCTGGGAAGACCTTCTGCTAATTATAATTTGAAAAACTAACGGGCAGAACTAATTATAAGTCAGTGTGAAAAGTATGTCCCTACAGGGAGGAGAAAAGAGGTTGAGGCCAATAGGGAAAGTTATTCACCTTTGACCAACAGGATCCAGGGGATTTGCCTACCATCATCCCTCCTGTTATCAGAGCGGCAAAATGAATGAATGAATGAATGAATGAATGAAAAGCCTTTTCCTTTCAGGTTAGCCCAGTAAGAAAAGCACGGGGAAGCCAGGTTCCAGTTCGTCAACTTCTCAGCTGGTTCTGTCAAATGAGGACCGGGACCCCCTCCTCCATAGTTTTTGTGAGAAATAAAGGAGAGCAGGTCTGCACAGCATCCCGCACAGTCCTAGGTGGAGAGAGGGTGCCCAGGAAGTGGTCGCTATTTTCCCAAGAGGAGCCCTCGAGCCCTTCGAATGCACGTTTAATGGAACCATTAATCATCGTTATAATTAATAATCTTTCACTGTGGACCACAAGCAACCCAAAGAATGAGACAACTTGATTATGCTGCTGGAAGAGAGGATGGACACAGTGATCCAAAATGTTGGTCAGAAATTATTTCTATTCCTTTGCTCATTCCCGTAGAGGCTTGGAAGGGTGGGGTGGATCTAAACAGGTGAGCTCAGTTCCCATTTTGAGAAAACGCAAGTTTCCAGTCTCCCACCCAAGGGCTCTTTCCAGGCACCTGGTGCGTTGTTTCAACAGATCAAGGTCAATGGACGTCCTTGACACATTTACTAGTATGGGGTCGTTCTTAGTGAAAGGAGTAAGGGGACAAAAAGTATGTATTGAAAGACACTGTTTAGTATGTATATACACACATGCATACACATACACACATCTATAGAGACATACATATATGTGCAAATATATATATTTATAGGGTCGTGGGGGTCTTTTGTTTGTTTATTCTTTAAATAAAAGGATAAACCATAAATTTGTTTTAAAGTGGTTATATGTAGCGAGGGAAGGAATAGGGTCAAGGATATAGACATAGAAACTATACTTCTCTATTTATAGAAGAATTTGAGTTTGGAGCCATGTAAATGTTTTACATATGAAACAAAATTTAAGTCCCTAAAACCCCAAAGCCAAATGGAACCAATGAACCTGTATATCCAATCGGTGAATAACACTCCGAGAGGAACCAGTCCAGGGAAAAGCTCAGCTGTGACTTGACTGTACAAGAAAACCTGCAATACACATCTAAACTGTTCTCAGTGATCATATTGTTGGTGGCGGCATTGGTGTTGTTATTCTGAAATGTCTGTGTGTTTGTTCTGTAATGAGTATTACGTTGGTGTTATTGAAAAGGAGTTTTGTCATGGGAGAAAGGAGTTTCCCTATAAGCTCGATGAAGTTAAACAAAAACGCTATCATCCTGAATTGGAATTGGAATTGTGGCATGAATTTATATGTATTTATCTTAAAAATATATGAGTGTGTGTGTATTTTCCAGTTCTATTCACTGAGAAGGCCTCGGTATATGGGCCAACCTAATAGCTGTGAGCACCCCCAGAGCCCAGTGGAATCTCCAAATACCATTTCCCACGGAAAGGCAGAGAGCCAACCTGGGGCAGACAACATACAAGGTGAGCCTTGAACTTGTAGAGACGTTCTCATAGACTGAGTCCAAAAGACTCCGGAGTCACCTTCAAGAGGTTCCCACTGGCCAAAACTGAGACCATTTGAGCACCGGGAAGGAAAATGACTACAGTGGAATGAAACACAGCAAATATGGGCAAGTCCCTGAGTTCATTGTGGTATTTGTAGTAGGTTCCTAGGGCTTCCATCATAAATTAACACAAACCAGATTAAAGCAACAGAAATGTATTCTCTCAACGCTCTGGAGGCTACACATTCAAAATCAAGGTGTTGGCAAGGCCATGTCCACTCCGAAGGCCATGTCCATTCTGAGAGAACCCTTCCTTGCCTTTCCCAGCATCCAGCGGTTGCCAGCACTCCTTGGCGTCCCTTGGTCTGCAGCTGAGTCACTCCAATTTGCCTCTGTCTGCACATGGCCCCCTCGGTGTGCATACCTGTGTGTCCTCTTCTCTGCCTGTAAGGACACCCACTAGCCATTGGATTTAGGGCCCGCCCTACTCCAGCATGACCTCGTCTTAACTAACTACATCTCCAAAGACCCTCTTTCCAAACAAAGTCACACTCTGAGGTTCCAGGTGGATACGGCTTTTCTGGAACACTATTCAACCCAGTACAGTACTCATTTACTAACCAAACAAAGAAAATCACCTCACTGGGCACCTTTGGAAAATGCTTGGAGACAAACTCATTTTTGTAAAATAGTAAATAAAGGGGGGAAATGAAACATATATCCTATTTTACTTGAATAAATTTGTACTAGAGGTAAGCAAATAGTTGATAAGGGTATGTTTCTCTTTGCAGAGGGGTCCAGCTAACAAGTAAAACGGGGTCCAGCCAGTGTGGCTCAGTGGTTGAGCATTGAACTATAAACCAGGAGATCAGGGTTTGATTCCTGGTCAGGGCACATGCACAGGTTGTGGGCTCGATTGCCAGTGGGGGTTATGCAGGAGGCAGCTGATCAATGATTCTCTCTCATCATTGATGTTTCTGTCTCTCTTGCCCACTCCCTTCCTCTCTGAAATCGATATATATACTAATATATATATGCAAAATGTAAAATAGGGATGCTAGTTTCAGAATACCACCATTTTGTAGCCCTTAATGAATTAATGAATCTAGCAATGATCATCAATGACTGTTAACATCACAAAATGAAACAACTAGGCATGTAACTCCTGATGAAATATAATTGAGGGGAAAAATTGAACCTGGATCTATCAGGCCTGTAGATCTAATTACAGAGGAACATATTGGACATCCACAATGATGCAGCCAGCAAAATCAAGATTGTGAAACTAAAAAAAAAATACTTTAAAAAAAGAGAGTGAAAGGGAACTGATACATTGTAAAAGAGACTTGAGACGTTTGCCTACATTTAAATGTCAACTGTAGACAAGGGGGTGGGAAATGGTCATTCTCCATGACCCTTTGTTATTTATTGTTGTTTTACACACTCTTTAAACTTGGGAGTCATTTCTTACCCAGCAATAGGTGAAGATTTAAAAAGATACCAGAATCCCTTTAGGCTGGACCATCGAGGGCTCAGACCTTTGAGCAATGAAGTTTTGAGTGAAGAAATTAACTGACTTAGATGCTGGCCAAAGGCGAGGGGGTGTCAGAAAGGGTAGTGAGAAGGGGAAGCGATGAATGTCGGCCACAGGCTTGTGACTGTGGAAATGGGGAATCTACATAGTATCCATCTGCGTTTCCTTGCTTGCATATTGTATTATTGTTATTTAAAATCTGTTAGATCTCTTTTCTTATCCTTTTCCTCATTAAAAAAAAATGTAAGTATTTTTATTGATTTCAGAGAGGAAGGGAGAGGGAGAGCAAGATAGAAACATCAATGATGAGAGAGAATCATTGACCGGCTGCCTCCTGCACACCCCACAGTGGGGATCGAGCCCACAACCCGGGCCTGTGCCCTGATCGGGAATCAAACTACAACCTCTTGGTTCATAGGTCAACACTCAACCACTGAGCATTGACCAATGAATGGCCAGGCATTTCCTCCTTTTTAGTGTCAGAATTGAGTTGGTGCCGGTTAAACTTTGGTTTGGTCCCCGGGTCGCCAACATTGAGGTGGGACTGAAGGAAGCCGGCCTGGACTCAGAGCCACGGCAGTACCTGGACCTGATTCTGTGTCTCTCTCCTGAGGACGGTCGTGTGTTCTTGCTGAGTGTGAGATGATGACGGTTACACTATGATGGATGGGAACATTAAAAATGTGAGTACCAGGCAGCCAGATGGCATGTGTTGGGTGTGGTAGGACCTGATCATTGTCCTTTGGGGTCCACTCTTCTCTTCCTTAGGGGGTCATAGAATTTTCAGCAGGGCCTATATTTCCCAACCTGCACTGCAGCTTTATGATCAGGTGACTAAGTTCCGGCCAATGGGATGCAAGAAGTGTTTCACCTTCTTTGCTGCCTTTCACCTTGGTTTCTTCGTCCTGTGCTTGGAACTTGCATGTGCCTCTGGAGCTCCATCCTGGAACGTTAGGAAGGAGCTGGGCCTTGAGACTCCCTGGGTAACAAGAGCATACTGGCCCGAATTCCTTACCTCTGGATTTTGACTCAGGAGGGGGAGATAAACTGATCTTGTTTAAGCTGTTGTCACTTAGGTCTTTGTCGTGTGCACTGAGCCTAATCCTAATGAATTCAGCAGATATCCTTTGGTTTTGCCTGCCCAGCCACAACTTCCCATTCTTTCGGGGGGACTTCCTCTACCCTATTCCTTGTGGTTCTGGTGGGCTGTGAGTCACCAGGTCCCTCCCTCCCTTTTTCCCCCAACAGGATGGGTAGCTAACCAAACGGTAACAACCAGAATCCCCCGCCCTTTGCCAGGAAGGGAAACCTGAGTGGGGTGGCATCCTCAGGCAGGTGGGTCTGAGTTCGTGTGACATCAGTGTCCCCAGCGTTGCCTGGACCCTCTCATTTCTGAGTCCTGATTACTCTACTTCTCCTTTGATTCTGTGAGCTCACCAGTGTTCTTCACAGTGTTCTCTCTCTCCCCGAATCCAGAGTAGCTTTCTGTCCCCATCAACCCGAGAACCACAGCTGAGGATGCCCCATCAGCATGCCCTTCGCCTTCCCATTCTTTCACCTCTGATTTTGGGGTGTCCCCCCTGGAATCCCTGATACTCTTTGGTTACCATGTTTCCATAACAGATCGCCCCATAACCTAGTAAATCTATAAATACCGTCAAACAACAATTGTTTTGTTATCATCCCTACTGTTCCGGGGGTTGAGTGGGCTCGGCTAAAGTGCGTCTCACTTGGGAGGCTCGGGTTTTTGCAGTCGGACGGTGGCTGGCTGCTGTCATCTTGAAGGCTTCCTGAATTTTCCAGCACAGCCAACTGGATGTCCAACAGCTCAACTCAATTCTGACACTAACTACCGGAGTTACTGTCAGAGTCCACAGGCTCATGCGCTCAGCCCCACAAGAGGACCCCACTTCAGAGGCCAGCCACAAGTCATGGGGGCCACTCATACTTCTGGCAGCCTGGCTGGAAATTCAGGGGCTCCCTCAACCCCGGTTCAGGTTTGATAATTCACTGGAATGACTTACAGACTTAGGAAACCACTATACTTAGGACTACTGGTTTGTTATAAATGAATGGCCAGATGAATAGGATACAATGGAATATTATTTAGCCTTAAGAAAGAAGGGAATGCCACCATTTGTGATACAGGTGCTGAGCGAAATGAGCTAGACACAGAGGGCAAATACTACATGACGACACTTATATGATGTGGATGAAAGGGGCCACATGCTGACCTGACAGCTCAGGGGAGGCCTGCATGGCGGTCTTGTAAACTCAGAGACCTAAAGTCACCACAAAGGATGGTCTGAAATTAAACTTTAACTAAAAGCAGTTATGCCCTAGCCAGATGTCCTGGGCCAGTATCTTCACTGACCAGGTCAACCTTTACCTTAACTGAGGACACATGCCTGGGTTGTGGGCTCAATCATCCCCAGTAGGTGTGCAGGAGGCAGCTGATAAATGATTCTCTCTCATCATTGCTGTTTCTATCTCTCCTTCTCCCTTCCTCTCTGAAATCATTAAATATATTTAAAAATAAAAATAAAAATAAATAAAAGCAGTTATGGTGGGCAGTTATGTCCTAGGCCAGTATCTTCACTGACAAGGTCAACCTTTACCCTAACTGAGCCTATCTGTCTTTTTGCATCTATGATAACATCCTTGAAGTGTCTGGGTAACTTGTAACTTTCCTTTTTATGGACCCGTTGGGGCACAACGAAATGTGTTGGGCACCAGGACAGATACCACAAATTCCTTCATTGTTATCATGTGAATTGTCATCGTGTTATCTGGTTAAAAACTCACAGTCTCACCTCTCGGCAGGGGAGGCGACTTTCAGTCTCAGCTCTGCTTGAGGCTGCGTGACTTTGGTCAGTCTCTGGGCCATAATTTTCTCTGGATAAGAAGGCAGATTGGAGACACTAAGGCAGTGGTTCTCAACCTTGGCTGCACATTAGAATCACCTGGGAATCTTTTCAAAATCCTGATTTCTGGGCCGCATCCTCCGGAAATTCTGTTTCTTTGTTATGGGGTGGGGCTACAACATTAGTAACAAAGAAAGAATTTCTGGAGGATGAGGCCCAGAAATCAGGATTTTAAAAAGATTCCCAGGTGATTCTAATGTGCAGCCAAGGTTGAGAACCACTGGCTAACCGCTATGCCGTACACCTGAAACTAATACAAAATAATACTGAATGTCAATTGTAATTGAAAAAATTTAAAAATGAAATTTTAAAAAACTGGAAAAAAATTTAAAACAACAAAGTATTAAAACACACACACACACACACACACACACACAGTGAAGGAATCGGGAGGAAACTTTTGGGAGTGATGGATATGCTCGTGACATAGATGGCAATAATGGTTTCCCCAGTGTACACTTATCTCCACACTCACCTCGTATCCATGAAGTATGGACAGCTTTGGGCCCTGGCCAGTAGCTCAGATGGTTAGAGCATTGTCTGGATACTCCAAGGTTCCGGGTGCCGTCCCCGATCAGGATGCAACCAGTGAATGCATAAGTAAGCAGAACAACAAAGTGATGCTTCTCTCTCTTTTTCTTTACGTCAATTATACTTCAATCAATGCTGAAAAGACAAGGTCCGAGGTTAGGGAGAATGAGAGTTAGAATTAGAGCTCCATGCCCTCTCCCTGTGAATTCTGGGCACACGGCCCTACCAGGACTAATGTTTACCAACCCGGAAGTTCCCGCAGCCTCACTGTTTCAGGGTTTTCGTATGGAGTTCCATTTCACAGGTGGACTGATTAAATCACCGGTCACCTGGTTGACCTCCATCCCGTCTCTCTCCCCGAGGTGGGGGCTGGGGCGTGCTGCTGAAGGTTCCAGCCCTCATTTATCTAGCGACCGGATTCCACCCTGAAGCTATTGGGGACCCTTATGAGTCACCTCATTAGCATAAACTCAGGTATGGTTGAAAAGGTCGTCTTGTCTTTGAGTCATATAAGACACTCCTATCACTCAGGAATTTCCAGCGGTATTAGGAGCTCCTGCCGGACCTGAGGACAAAGACCAAATATATTTATTACCCTGCACTTCCTCACTCAAGACTCTGGCAATTGAAGCTGGCTGTTGGCTGGCCCTCAGCTAGGCTGTCATTCGGAGCACCTGTATGTGGTCTTGTCACGTGGCCTGGCCTTCCTCCCAACTTGATGACTAGGCTCCAAGAGCAAGCTGCCAGGAGACGCCAGGTAGACCCCTGGCATACCACGGCCCTACACACTTCTGCCTTAGACATAGTCCCGCCCAGCTTCAAGGGAAGGGACCACAGAGCTCATTTCTCAATGGGAGGAGAGTCAATACCACTTTGTAGGAAGGACAGGTAGGATAGGAGACCTCATTGGTTGTGGCCAACTTGGAAAATAACATTTGCCACGACTAGAGAAACCCAACCAATACCCGGCCTTCGCTCCAGGCCGAAGACCAGGTCCTCCTTTGGACCAGTCTGAGTTATTTCACTTCTCTCTTCCAAACCAGAAATAGTTTGTTTTTGTGATAGCACTCGTGGCTTTACTATCCTGGAAGCTCCTTGAGGGCATGGACCAGCTCTTTCAGATTTTACAAGGAAAGAATGAATAAATGGAGTAGTTAGTGTAGTGACTAAGACAGCAGGCCCTGGCAACAAACTACTTTCATTCAAAGTGCCATTTGCCAGAGACCTGACCTTGTGCAAGTTACTAAAAAGAGTGCAAAATAACCTATGTAGTACTTTAAACAATAAAAAAAGAGTGCAAAATATCTCAATAATTTTTATGTTGATTACATGTTAAAATGAAAATATTCAGCTATCTTGAGTTTCATAAAACTTACTAGAATTAATCACATTATTCCAAACTCATCAAGTTGCACAGCTTTTTGTATGTCTATCACACCTCCATAAATTGGTTTTGAAAAAGTAGTTGCGCCCTAGCTGGTTTGGCTCAGTGGATAGAGCATCGGCCTATGGACTGAAGGGTCCCGGGTTAAATTCCAGGTAAGGGCCCAGGGCACATGCCCGGGTTGTGGGCTTGATCCCCAGTAGGGAGGCGTGCAGGAGGCAGCCCATCAATGATTCTCTCTCATCATTGATGTTTTTATCTTTCCCTCTCCCTTCTTCTCTGAAATCAATAAAAAATATATATATTTTAAAAATTAGTTGCATTTGTTTCCTTTTACTTTTTTTTTTAATGCTGTGACTGGGACATTCTGTGTGGCTTGTATTATTTTTATTATTAATTTGCTTGCGTTATATTCTATTGGACATTTCCTGGTATGACACACCACCCCCGCAAACTTTAGCAAACAAAGGAGCACGCAGCAGCTGGCTTTGGGTCTGGAGGGTGTGAGGTAATCTAACATCTCTCCTGCCTGATTCTGGGCACGACTCTTGCTGTCCAGACTCCAGCGACAAAACTGGTGACTCCGCAGGCTGGGGCCCAAGCCAACAGCCCGCCTTTGGGTCAGACTCACACACTGATGGTGCTAGGCTCTCTGTAGCTTCTTCTATCCTAAGCCCTTCCTTGTTTCATTGTACCCAGCTTTGATAAACATATCCTCAAAATAAAAACATAAACATAAATAAAAATAAAGGTGCTTCTTTTTTTAAACAAAAAATAGGGCACGATTCATGTCTTCGAATCTTTGATTCAAAATGTTTTGTTTTACTTTTTCAGACTTTAAAGTTGGAAATACATCTGGATTCTTTAAAAAGAAAGAAAGAAGAGGTACTTCCCTAATTATCTCAGTGTTCTTTCTCCCTGTTATGACATCCTTGCCCGGCCACCTGCTGAGCGGTCACCCTGAGGGTGGTAGCCGGGAATGCAGGCCAGGTGTGGTTTATGGCCAGAGGATCGAAGTGGGCTGGTCCTACAAGGGTCACCCTGGGCGGAGGAGAACCCTTCTCCTGGGCTGTGCCGGACCTCCCATTTCTGCCTCCTTTGGTTCATTTCCTCCTCCTGGAGGAACCCCTGTGCCGGTAGCTTCCTGGGATACGGGGTGTGGGAGGTAAAGCCGTTTTGAGAACTGACGTGGCTGAAAATGTCCTCATTTAACCTGCCCACTTGATCAATGCTTTGGCAGTTACTGGTTGAAAATCATTTTTGTTCAGAATCGTGAAGGCGTGGCTCCACTTTCTACTTTCTGTTTCCTTATGACTTTTCTTTCTGTGGAGCTTGTAGGATCTTATCTGGCCGGGCCTGCTGTTTCACAAGGTGGGGTTGGGGGTTCGGGGGCTCAGTGCGTTTCCTTCCCTGCGCTGGCACTTTCCCGCCGCAAACTCCTGTCCCTCCGCACCGGGAAGTTTCCTCCTCTGCTGCTCCGTTGTTCTTTCTTTTCTGTTACAGGATCTTACTAAGAGGGCTGGGCCTCCCGGGCTGGTTCCCTCCTCGTCTCACGGTTTCCCGTTTTCTATCTCCCCAGGACTCCCAGGCCTCCTGAGAAGTTTCCTCACCGTGATGTTCCAACCGTTCTGGTTTTTTGTTTTGTTTTGCTAGCTTGCTTTGAATCTCTGAGTTCTTCTTTTTTAAATCATCTGAATGTTTCTTTTTTTAAAGTAGTGCTCCCTTCTTATTCCTGATGAATTATCAATGAAGTTGTCGACAGCCTTACAAATAGTTTCCTTCTCCCTAAAGTATTTTTGTTTTTCCTCAAATTTCCTTTGTGTGTGTGTGTGTGTGTGTGTGTGTGTGTGTGTGTGTGTGTGTGTGTGTGTTATTTGATATTTCGAGCTCCCATTCTGGACGCTTGGCTCATATAACCTTTAACCTATGTCTGCTGTAAATCAGAGGTGGGAAACTAAAAGTTAATGGGAAGCTCTAGGGGAGTTAGGAGGCTTTGTGGAGACTTTTCCCATGTTTGCTTGTTTTTTAAAAAAATATATTTCTATTGATTTCAGAGAGGAAAGGAGAGGAAGAGAGAGACAGAAACATCAATGATGAGAGAGAATCATTGATTGGCTGCCTCCTGCACGCCCCACACTAGGGATCGAGCCTGAAACCTGGGCATGTGCCCTTGACAGGAATGGAACCCAGGACCCTTGAGTCCGCAGGCTGACGCTCTATCCCCGAGCCAAACCAGCCAGGACTCTTCCCATGTTGATATCTGTTCCTGAGTAGAGCCCTCCACTCTTCGTCCTCCTACTCTGAGGACGACTGCCATGAGGGAGGGGTTGGAGAGGTTCAGGACTCAGCCCAGGCTACGGAATACTCTCTGGGTTTCCCTGCCTGGAGGGAACCTGCAGTCTTCTGCAGGGGAAGGGCAAGGGCAAGGGCAAGGGGAAGGAGAAGGGGGAGGCAGCCCCCTTGCCTGGTCCATGCTAGGAAGCCATGTGCACTGCCTGCTGCTGCTTCTCAGCTTCATCCCATCTTCCTCATCCCACCCTCCTTCCCCCCAGTCCCATAGGTGCCTGGGGCTGCGGTCCCCAGCACACGGTGTTGATCAGCTTTTCCCACGGCTGGTCTAGGTGGCTAAATCAGTCTCCATCAGCCTGACCCCTCATTCCAGCTTCTGATATCTCTTGTCTTTTTTTCTATCATTTCTGTTCTAGGATTATGGGGCCTTTAAAAAAAAAATCCCTTTCCTGAAATTCTAGTGGTGCTTTGGGTTGAAGTGAAATTAGATACTTGCATGTAATTCCATCATGTTAACCTGGAAATGAATACTATATGTCCATTTACCTAGTAAGCATCTCCCCCACTAGAATGTAGGTTCTCTGTAGAATGATGGCAGGGTTTCGGTTCATTTCACGCTTCCAACACCTAGACAGCGATCGGAACATAATAATTGATTGACCTTGAATGAGGGACATGATTGCATACACAAAAGGCACTTGAGAAATAACTATATAGCACATGCAGAATTACACAGGGCCTCATATTTAGTTTTAACTATTTTGGACCATCTGTTGCCATGGAGAACATTACAAACAGACACTCAAAGCCAAACTTGGAGAAGTTTTAAATGAACTTGTTTTAAATGAAAGCTAATTTCCATATGTGGATTGTACATTACTTTTGTTATTTTATGATAACAATCCAATCTCTTATATGGTAGGCGTTACTTTTGTTATTTTATAATAACGATCCAATCTCTTATATGGTGGGCGTTCATCTTATCAATCTAGAGAAATAATGACCTGAGTGTGGCTGTGCCACGTATTGGCTCAAAAACTCATGTCCTGTCCAAATACAGCCCATCCTCAAGGCGGTCTGTAACCCAGCCAGCGGTTAGTTATCTCTGGATCTAAACCTGGAGCAACCCACATGCCTGGCTCGCCCAGTGTCACATCTGAGGACTCTAACGTCCAGGACTTTGTTCTCGGTGGAAAACTCCTTTCTTCTTACTCCATCAAGACCCACCATAAACCTACCCAGACCCATCTCTCAACTCTCATCCCTCTGGGGAAAGCCCTTTTATTAGCGTGAATAGTCTTCTGCGTCATGATAAGCACTGTATTTGTACCCCACTTACAGCACTTACCAGTGGGCCTGGAATCCTGGCAACGAGGTCGCTATCTGGTTCGTTTACTGTCCAGCCATAACTCGCAGGCAGCTCTCAAATGTTTGTGCACTTGAATTAAATTATTGACCGGAGGCCCACACTTTCATTTGCTTCTGTCCTAAGGACATGAGGGTAATTACACTTAGTGGTTTAGGTTTGCCATAGATGTACTGGACATTTTTATCAGCTCTTGACATTTTACCTCCTTTTCAAGGGAGATCTTTATGAACAGAGCAAAAAGGAGATGTCCTCTGCCCTGGGAACATGTTTATTGTGAAATAACTACAAGACAAAAATGCTTAAAACAACTTGTGGAGAAAAGATCTGATTTCAAAAAACCACTTCAGCTCTAGCTGGTTTGGCTCAGTGGATAGAGCGTCGAACTGCAGACTGAAGGGTCCCAGGTTCAATTCCAGTCAAGGACACATGCCCGGGTTGTGGGCTCAAGCCCGAGTTGGGGGCATGCAGGAGGCAGCCGATCAATGATTCTCTCTCATCATTGATGTTTCTATCTCTCTCTCCCTCTCCCTTCCTCTCTGAAGTCAATAAAAATATTTTTTTAAAAAACAACCACTACAATACTGAGTAACAGTGAGTTATAGAAAGACAAGGCCTAAAACATGAAAATAGCATCTGAAATCAACTCCCCTTGAGGGTTCAGTCTCACACAGAGTTCAAGGGAGTGTGAACTTTGCAGGGGGCAATACAACAACGTGTAGCAAAGCTTTAAAAACATTCTCCCTGCCCTAACCAGTTTGGCTCAGTGGATAGAGCTTCAGCCTGTGGACTGAAGGGTCCCAGGTTCGATTCCAGGCAAGGGCATGTACCTTGGTTGCGGGGACATCCCCAGCAGGGGGTGTGCAGGAGGCAGCCAATGAATAATTCCCTCTCATCATTGATGTTTCTATCTCTCTCTCCCTCTCCCTTCCTCTCTGTAAAAAAATCAATAAAATATATTTTTTTAAAAATTCTCATGCTCTAACCCAGGAACTCCATTTTTGGGAACATAGTTTAAAGAAAGAAACTTAATGCCCTGGCCAGTTGCTCAGTGGTTAGAGCATCAGCCTGAGCACCGAAGGCTCACAGGTTCAATTCTTAGTCAAGGGCCTTACCTAGGTTTTGGGTTCCCTCCCACCCTGATCAGTCAGTCAGGGTGTCCGGGAGGCAACCAATTGATGTGTCTCTCTCACATTGATGCTTCTCTCTCTCTCCCTCCCTCCCTTCCACTCTCTCTAAAAAGCAATGGAAAAAATATCCTCTGGTGAGGGATTAACAAAAATAAATAAATAAATAATCCTGTACAGATTCTTGCACATGTTCAGCTCAGCATTGTTTAGCAAATGGGGCCAACTCAACTATCCTATAATAGAGGAATGGTTAAATTAAGGTAATGTGCATAATTGAATGAACAGTAAGCAGCCATTAAATATGGTCTAATGATGATTCAGTATGACTTGTTTAAAACATGTTCATTATGTATATAAAAATAATAACTGAGCAGAAATACACCAAACTGCCCTGGCTGGTTTGGCTCCGGGGGTAGAGCATCGGCCTGGGGACCGAAAGGTCCCAGGTTCGATTCTGGTCAAGGGCACATGTCCGAGTTGTGGGCTCGATCCCCGGTAGGGGACGTGCAAGAGGCAGCCAATCAACCATTCTCTCTCATCATTGATGTTTCTATCTCTCCCTCTCCCTCTCTGAAATCAATAAAAATATATTAAAAAAAAATACACCAAACTATTGGCACTTGAATGGTCTGCTAACAGCACATTATCTCCAGGACTTGGTACAAAATGACAAGAGAAAAAAAAAATCTGAGATGTTCTGAATTAAATTACGGAGGGCCCGGCTAGTGTGTGGCTCAGTGATTGAGCGATGACCTATGAACCAGGAGGTCATAGTTGGATCGCCGGCAGGTGCCCTGACCTCTCGTCCCCAGGGTGGGGCGTGCAGGAGGCAGCCAGTCAATGATTCTCTCTCATCATTGAATGTTTCTATCTCTCTCCCCCTCTCCGTTCCTCCTTGAAATCAATAAAAAATATATGTTTACAAGATGTACGGAGGGCTGAGTGAAAGGGCCAGCCAGACTGTTAATAGCTGGCGGCCAGCTAGCGAGTGTGGGTGGGAACTTGGGATGGACTTCAGGTGGCTTTTCCGCCATTATCAAGGGAGGGAGCAGCCAGGTGCCATCAAAACCCCGGAGCTCCCACTTCTTGTTTGCATGTGCACTTTCCGGACTGGCACCCACCACCCGTCCCAGGGAGCAAACACTTCCTGCAGACGCTGCGCCTCCCCTACCCGCTTATCTGCAGCCAGTGCAAACACATTTTTTCTTTTTCTTTTTAAAATATTTTTATTGATTTCAGAGAGGAAGGGAGAGGGAGAGAGAGAGAAACATCAATGATGAGAATCATTGATTGGCTGCCTCCTGCACGCCCCCCACTGGGGACCAAGCCCGCAACCCCTGGCATGTGCCCTTGACCGGAATCGAACCTGGGACCTTTTGGTCCACATGCTGAGCTCTATCCACTGAGCCAAACCAGCCAGGGCGTGCAAATTCTTTAAAAAACATATTTTTAATTGATTTCAGGGAGGAAAGGAGAAGGCGAGAAAGAAAGAAACATCAATGATGAGAGAGAATCATGGATCGGCTGCCTCCTGCACCCGGGATGGAGCCCACAACCCTGGCACGTGCCCTGACCCGGAATCCAACCGTGACCTCTTGGGTCACAGGTCAGCCCGCAACCCCTGAGCCAGGCCGGCCGGGCCCATGTAAATTCTTCCACAACCTACATCTTTCTTCCCCAAACTGTTTCCATGAAAGAGCCGGTTAGCTCCAGGACTGCAGGGTGCCTTGTCCTCCGGGCGCTGCTGCAGGTGGTTAGACTCCTTGCCCAGGCCCGGTCTTCTTTTCCCGCCGGAAATGGCCCCATAAGCCGTGCTTTTCCTAAGACATTCAGCCGTGGACGTTAGCATTTCTGTTCAACAAAAGCACAGGACAGTAAGATGCTCAACGCATTAAAAATCATCAAAAACGCATACGCAAGGGGACAAAGTTCAGCACTTTTTCGGTTGAACGAACCTATAATGTTTGAATAATGGTGCGATGTACGGTCTTCTTTATGGTTTTGGGTTCCGAATTTTCTAGAAGGTGTTCCCATCACTTAGGTTACGGCTAACACACAGGAAGGACAGACCGACGCCCTTCTCCAGGCCTCGAACAGGAGTGGGTGGGTCCGGGATAAAGAGACTGCCCTCCAAGGCTGCTCTCCAGGCCCGATCCTGGCCTTCCGGGGCGGGGCAGGACCACGACCTCAGCGCGCA
>NW_005370271.1:3719651-3720083 GCF_000412655.1 Myotis brandtii
ACCACCGACGGGTACTGCCCGGCTGGTTTGGGGGACCCGAAACTGATTTACCGGGGTGTGCACTTCCGCCGCTTGGAGGGTTTGAGAAATGATTGCTTTTGCTCTTGGCGTGGAGAAACTTTTCGGATTCTGTCCGCGAGGAGCTGGGTGTGATTAGAACGGTTGTGTGTGTGTTTTTTGTGTTTTTTTCCTGAGTGCGGTGTGGTCAGGACAAGACGGGCATTGGCCCCGGCTCCCTGCCTTGGGTTGGGGTGTAGCAGAGCCGGCTGCCCCGGGGCGGGGGGGCCCGGGCTCCAGGCTTTGCTTTGCTTTTCTTTCCTGTGTGGTGGTCACGGGCC
Organism: Myotis brandtii; assembly: GCF_000412655.1. Lineage (NCBI taxonomy): Eukaryota > Metazoa > Chordata > Mammalia > Chiroptera > Vespertilionidae > Myotis > Myotis brandtii. The sequence continues at coordinate 3,719,990 of NW_005370271.1, forward strand.
TGGAACACAAGGCTTGTGTGATGCAGCCCTTTTCTCCCGTCGAGACAAGAACCTCAGTGTGATCCGAGCACAGGCGCGCGTCTCGGCGTCGCCC
>NW_005370271.1:3720346-3762162 GCF_000412655.1 Myotis brandtii
CAGCTCGGCCGCAGGGCTGGGGCCGCCTGCTTTGCTGCCCCTCCGTGGGGTTAGCAGTTCCCGGCGCATTTCGTTGGAAATGGTTTCTCTGAGTTTAAAAAAAAAAAAGAAGTCCAAGTGCTGGTGTCTGAATATAGGACCGCAGCGTGTAACATTCCCACTTGAAAATGTTGAAAACTACACCATAAGCTCGGCAGACAGGTTTCGTTGATTCCTTAGAGTAAGTAGATGTGCTGTTGGTAGAGGACTTGTTGGACGCCTGGTCGGGGGTCGGTCCGTCCTTCAGCCCCCGCCCCCCCCCCCCCCCCCCCCCCCACGTGTGACAATATCTGAAGACGTCTGGCACACTTAGGAAGCCCGGGAGCGATCACTCATCCCCCAGGGAGGGCCTCCGGGGGCAGTTGTGAGGGTTAAACAAGATGCTGGATGTTAAGTGCCTCCCAGATGCTCCGCACGGGCCCGCGGACCCAGCTGCGGTCGCCGTTTCTCATGCCCCCGGCGCCGCTGGGCTCTGGGAAGCGAGTGTTGGGCCTAAGACACAGATCCTAGCCTTGAGTTTCTGAGTTTTTTTGAAAACTGCATTTGACATGGATGTGGACGGGGGCTAAGTGATCGTGCAAGTGAAATGCACCTTCACAAAAAAACCTGAAGCAGTGTTTATTATTTAGCGGACAGCATGTGGCGAATATGACTTCCGAACAAAACTTAGATACCAATTTCCCATACCAGAAGTTATTTTCCTGCTTTTACCCAAATGAAATATGTTCCTGGTGATAAAGTTGGAACGTTCTTTTATTCACAAATTGTTAAAGCTTTAAGTGTGGGTCTGCGTTTCACGGAGCTAAGGAGTCACTGAATGTGTGGAATTTGAGGCAGTGAAGGCAAACAGGTGCCACACATTTCAAGCTTCCTCACTTTCAATATGTTCTTGGGGATTCTGGTTAAAAGCTGTGTCATAACCATGGGGTTTTGTTTGTTTTTATTTTTATTTCCAGTGTTTAATTGGGTGCGCATGTAGACGTGACTTCGCTTTGGGTTCATTAAGTCCTATGTCATGACCGTGTTATAACTTGGGTGAATTAATCCATATTCTTCTAACGGATTATTTCCTATATTGTGATTTTTAATTGCATTGACTCTAAACGATGAGATAAAATTTGATACTTTTTTATTAGAAAGCAGTCCTTCCTGAACACAGGGTCTGTCACTTATTTGGGGCACCTCTGCCCTAAGATGTTAGTTCAGCTTTACTTCTGTAAGACAGCATCTCACATTCAGATATTTACAAACCATTTTTAATAGTGTTGTTTTGGCTGTGGTTGACTAGAAGGCTCGGAGTGAACGACTTGAAGCCCTCATTTCACTCATACAAACTGGTGTCCAGATTGGGCCAGTAGCCTCTTCAGCCCAGCCTCTAATTTAGATATTGCTGCCCAGGGATTTTTTTTTTTTAATTGAGCATGAAAAATTCATGTATGTATCATGCCTTCCATGGAATCATCTTTTTCTTTTTAAGCTTCATGGAGTTAAGTATTTTGTTTTGAGGTATAGGGTGCCATGTGTTTGACCTGTTGAAAGATGTTTGAAATCCTCACTGACTTTCAAATTCAGGTTTAGTATATGACTGATCTTGGTTGGTAAAATGACACATAATGCCTTTTTTTTTCTTGATGTGTCATCATTTTTTATAGCCATAGCTTATTCAGTCATTCTCCTATTGGATGGTTAGGTCGTATATGATTAATTTTCTTTCTTTTGTGAACTAATTTTTTAAGTTGGATTTATTGGGGCGATGGTTAGTGAAATATAGGTGTTCAGCTCTATAATACATCATCTGTATATTACATTGTGTGTTCAGCCTCCCCCCACCCCCACTTTTTTCCTCTGGTAATCACCATACTGTTGCTTGTGACTGAGTTGTTTTTTTTTTTAATATATTTTTATTGATTTCAGAGAGGAAGGGAGAGGGAAAGAGAGATAGAAACATCTATGATGAGAGAGACTCATTGATCGACTGCCTCCTACACACCCCCACACTGGGTTTGAGCCCGAAACCCAGGCATGTGCCCTGACTGGGAATCGAACTATGACCTCTTGGTTCATAGGTTGATGCTCAACCACTGAACCACACTGGCTGAGCTGAGTTCTTTTACTTTTAATTTTGAGTTTTTTATTCTGCTTAATCCTTTTACTTTTTTCACCCAGCTTCCCAATAGCCCTCCCCTCTGACTGCTGTTTCAAATTATAATCTCAGTAAAACATTTGGTTTAGTGGAGGAGGGTCAGGAATCCATTTTTGAAAACCTTTAACCCACCTTTTATGATGTTCTGTCTTTGCATTAATCATCTACTGTTTTGGTACTTAACTGCTTTTCACCTCTGCATCGCCAGGTAGCTCCGTCTGACTGTGGTCTTCCTAGGAAGGAGATGCTTTGTCAGGAACCCTGCTACCGGTCCTGATCGGCCGTTAACAGATGTCATCAGAAGGAATATTATTCCTCCAGCATCTTTAATAGGAACAATTCCAAACATATAGAAAAGTTGAAAGAATTGTCCAATGAACCACATGTATACATGGATACCCACCACTTGGATTCTGTAATCAACATTTTGCTCTGTTTGCTTTGTCACATGTCTTCCCATTATTGGAGGGAATGTTTAAAGATGACTTAATAGAGAAGTTGATTTTGAAGGAGACTGACTGAGGGTGATAGACAGTTAGATATAAATTCTTGTTTTGAGCGTAGCTGGTGTGGCTCAGTGGATTGAGCATTGTCCCCTGCACCAGGAGGTGTCACTGGTTCTATTCCCAGTCAGGGCATATGCTGGGGTTGCAGGCTCCATACCTGGTAGGGGGGATGCAGGAGGCAGCTGATTGATGTTTATCTCTCATTGATGTTTCTATCTCTCCCTCTCCTTTTCGTTCTAAAAATCAATAAAAACATATTTTTAAAAATTCTTGTTTGAACTCTTATCTTCAGTTGACTCAAGTATCAACTAACCCCAGAGTTAGGCTTGGTGGTTCTGGAAGGGCGGTCTGAGTAAAGGCTGCTTCAGACTTGAACTCTGCTATAGGTAGTGTCTTCAGCTTTGAATGTTCTAGAAACTACACAGAATATGATTTTTTTGAAGCCTCCAATGGTGATAATTGGTGGCTTTCTATAAGTTGGTTGTGATGTCTTGTTAATATCAGAACATCAGAATTTCTGTTTGGGTTTCGTGTTTTTGTATCATGAAATGACTGTTAATTCATATATTTTCTGAACATATTCTGTGCATAGTTATGCATTTACTGAAGGCTTACTGTTAGAGTCCTCATTCCCATTTCCCAGTGCAAGTTGAGGCCTTTCAATTCAGGGTCTTTAAATTTTTTTTAGCTACCTGGATACCTTACTTTTTTTTTTTTTAACATGAAGAAATTGCTGATGTTTCTAGATTATTGATCATTAAAAAAAAAGTTTTGGCCCTGGTCAGTGTACTCAGTGATTAGAGCGTCGGCCCGTGCATGAAAGGGTCTCAGGTTCGATACTAGGGTTGCAGACTCAATCCCTATCCCTGGTCGGGGTGAGTTCTGGAGGCAATCAATTGATGTGTCTCTCTCACATCCATGTTTCTCACTCTTCCCCCCCTCCCCCTCCTGGAAATAAGTGGGGAAAAAATACTCTCTTGTGAAAGTTTTGGTTTATAGATTTCAGGAATTAACACTGAAATTTGTCCAAAATATTTTTAAGTAAAGTTTCCTTAAATTCTAATGGAAAAATGAACATAATAGGAACAAGTTACTGGATTTAATCTTAGTTTCTCTTAGATGGGGCAGGTGCACAGGTAGGTTAAAGAAAGTGCTCATCGCCGAAACCGGTTTGGCTCAGTGGATAGAGCGTCGGCCTGCGGACTCAAGGGTCCCGGGTTCGATTCCGGTCAAGGGCATGTACCTTGGTTGCGGGCACATCCCCAGTAGGAGATGTGCAGGAGGCAGCTGGTCGATGTTTCTCTCTCATCGATGTTTCTAACTCTCTCTCTCTCTCTCCCTTCCTCTCTGTAAAAAATCAATAAAATATATTTAAAAAAAAAAAAAAAGAAAGTGCTCATGTGAAAGTCCTTCCAGTAGACTCACGTTCACTTTCTAGAGTTTAATCTTTCAAAGATTAAAAAGAGGTTGAACTGAGCAGTTAATACATAAAATTGGAAATTCCAAAGCAAATAGTAACTTCCTGAAATTCTGCAGCAGCGTCGGTCCATGCTGTGACTAAATAGGGCTCCATTCTTCCTGTGGGGAAAGCTGTGATTCTGCCTAGAGCCAGTGTTGACTTTGGCTTTGGGCATTTATTTGTTTAAAAGGAGTGAATAAATACACTAATAGGAGGTAAATAACTGTTTCCTTTTTCTTCTTATCTGTTTTAAAAAATTAAGTAAGTATTTAAATAAAAGGTTGGACATGTACTTATTTAAAAAGTTATAATTTTATAATTTAATAATTATCTTATAGAATGAAGATTTGTAGCAAATAACTGATTGCTAATAAAACTTCAGTCAACATCAGGTTATGTCCTTACCTTGAATTTCTTTATAGTTCAACCTTTCAAAAGATACTGACTCAGCTGAAGACAAAGTTTCAGGAAAAGAAAGTTCAGAGTGCTTAAAGCACAGCTGGCCATCTTTACAGTAATGGCTCTGTTCCTCAGATACAGAGAAGAGACTGAGGCCAGGATCTTTTATATATATATATATTTTATTGATTCTCCACAGAGAGGAAGGGAGAGGGATAGAGAGTTAGAAACATTGATGAGAGAGAAACATCAATCAGTTGCCTCCTGCACACCCCCCACTGGGGATGTGTCCGCAACTAAGGCACATGCTCTTGACCAGAATCGAACCTGGGACCCTTCAGTCCGCAGACCGACGCTCCATCCACTGAGCCACACCGGCCAGGGCAGGCCAGGATCTTAAAGGAAGTGCTAGTACATTTTAACAGGGAAGTACAATTTTATTTTTAGAATATATTTTTTATTGATTTTGAGTGAGGAAGGGAGAGTGTAGAGAGCGCCTGGGAAGGCACATGAGTTAATTATCTGCTGAGTCCACTGGTGTCGGCAGAGGCAGGTATGTTGTCAGCCTGACCCTTAGCTCAGGTGCCAGGGGGTGGGTTTCATTATCTAAGTTCAGCCAGGCGCAAGGAACGGACGCAATTATCCAGGCTCAGCCAGGAGTGACAATTACAAAGAAGCCACAAGAATGAAGAATTGCAGCTTGATCTTTAACCATGATTTCACATAATTTCCTTTGTTTTAAACTCTAGTAAAACTTCTGAAATCATACTGTATATAATAAACGCGCTGCACCAGCTCTGGGTCCATCAGAGGGCAGTGTCCCACTGGGTCCCAGCTTTCCCTACTGTCTCTTTTTCTCAATCCCCAGCTGCCCCTACTCAGGAACTCATTTGCTCTCTAGCCCTGCTGGTCGAAGTAGAGAGAGAAAACTTATAGGAGAGGGAGAGAGACATTGATTGTCTGCCTCCTACACGCCCCCTACTGGGGATTGAGCCCACAACCCAGGCATGTGCCCTGACTGGGAATCGATCCTGCAACCTTTCTGTGTAGAGGACGACACCCAACCAACTGAGCCACATGGGCAAAGATGAAAGTTAAAATCTTTATAGCTGCTTATCCTGGTCATTAAGTGACAATAACTATGAACATTTTTGCACAACAACATTTGTAATTTTGAAAAGAGGTTCATTTATCACAGCCTTAGACTCCGCTCTCTGCCTCAGCTACCACATCCAACCCATGGCTGAGCCATGCTTGTCCTGCCTCAAGTCTAGGCAGCTCCTGAAATGCCCCCCTCTCTTCACCCTGAAAGCCCCTCTTGGTCCAGATTACCAGGGGTAGTTACTGGAATGGAGCAGCTGCTGCTACTTCCTTATTTTCCTGCTTCCGGGCCCCAGCTTCCTCAGTCTTCTCTCCAAGCAGCGTTCAGAGTCTTCTAAAAATGCAAATCTAATGGTTTCTTGGCAACTAAAAACCTCTGTGACTTCCCAAGTAGGATAAAGTCCATGTTCCTAGCAAGAAGTTATTCTGGGCTTCCTTTAGTTCTGGGTTTCCTCTTATGCTGTTGCTTTTGTCTAGAATATTCCTCCCTATTGTGTCCCTCCTTCCCCTAAGTCTCAGCATACACTGCAGCCTCCTCTAACTGCCCCCAAGACTAGGTTAGATCTCTTGCTGTTGCCAGAGCATCTTTGATAACACTTGTTGCACCTATAATTTTTTTGTCATGACTGTATTCTTCATTTTTTAATTAACTGTATAAATTCCATGGGGTCTTATTTGTTGCAGCACCGAATACACTTCCTGGCATAGCACACAATTTGTTGGTATAGGTTGAAATTGAATTAAGTAATGCTCACAATAGTTTTGTGATGGAGTGGTAGTTTTGCATCCATATTACAGTTGAGAAAACTGGAGGCATAAGGAAGTTGAAACTTACCCCAAAATTCCAGCCAGTAAGTGATAGAGTTGGCCATGGGTGGGTCTCAAATCCAGGGTAATGACTTCAAATCTTAGGCTCCTGCTCGTACAGGTTTATTTTGACATGCTAAGCTTTTAACAAATGTATGGCCAGTGAGTCATCTCTGTTTAGAAAGCCCGTAGGAGTTGGAAGCTACCTCCTGATGATATAATGTTTGACTCTGAGGTCTTTAGGGTGGGGAGTTCCAACTTTTGTTAAGCCCTACGTAATGTTACAAGTGAAACAAGTATTGGCAAGACTGGATGGGCCTGTAATCGGCCCTGGTTGAGAGGTTTTTTGCCTTAAACTGAGAGTGCAGGGAAAATAGAAAAGCACCTAACTTCGTATGGCGATTCCTAATTTATAGTAGTTGAGGTTGGACAACAGAGTCTTACAACTCAGAATGCCGGTGTGTTCTCATGGTAAGCCTGCTGAGGACGGCAGGGAGGTGGGCATTTGCTAAACTATTAGGAGGCCAGGGACATGGGCTCTAGAAGCCCTGAAGACATCCTATGAATGTACAATTTTGGCTAATGGTGCAGTAACTTTAAATTTTAGGTGATGTTCTCTTGAAAAAAAAATTTTTAAATGATTGGGAGACTTCCAGTCCCAGACTTCTGCTTGATGGTGCACTGTACCTGTTACCAGCTCGGAGGTCTTCCTTCTGTGGAGCCTTTCTGCAGAGTCTCTTGCTTACTCCTCCCTGCAGCTGCTGGGAAGTTTACTCCAGCATCCCTGAGCTATTAATTAATGTCTGGATTATACTGTGTTAGCTGCTCTAAAAGCTTGTGGTGATGTGTGAGGACAGGGGGTGGGGAGGTGGCAAGTGAATACAGATGAGTTGAAGTGAGAATAGTTCTGTGTGGTGGTTATGACTAAGCACTCTGTTAAGAGAGCAGTCATTGCTGATTGCCAGAGGGACGGCTTTAGGAAGGTGGTGGAATTTGAGCTGCCACTCAGAGGCAGCAAAGTCTATTACTTAGCAACAGATTAGAAGTTGCAGAGGAAAGCTGTGTTTGCAGATTAGTGTCATAAAAATAATTTCAGGATAGAATTGAAGATTCTTGGATGAAAGATTCTCCAGATGGTCACCGTAAAGAATTTCAATTTTAAGATAGTGTTTCTCTTGAACCTTATTTAAGAGCTGTTTCCTGAGTGCTGATATCGCGTACCTCACCAGAACGTGAAGGCTCCTAACTCTGCCTTTCTGAAAAATTCTAGTTTGTTTACTTTAAATTTCAGGATAAAAATACATGTGTAATGTTAAATAAAAGGTTATAGAAACAGTTTTCTTTAATGCTAAGTACTGGTGTATACTCCTTGATTTTTCTATAAATTATTTTAACAGAATAATGAAAACTAGGATTACATTCATGTTAACCAAGCAACTTACACCTTTTTTTTTCTCTCTCTCTCTCTCTAGAGCTGTAGGTAAAACTTGCCTGCTGATCAGTTATACTACCAATGCCTTTCCCGGAGAATATATCCCCACTGTGTAAGTATTTAAGTTAAACTGGGCATTAACTCATCTGTGATGTTTTCAGACACCTTTGACCTTTGTTTTGCTATTTACATGAACAGATATGATTGCTTTTCCTTTCAAACATTCACCAAAGTCTAGGTAAAAAAAATACTTAATAAAATGTAAAGTTTCAACACAGTGATGAAACACACAGCTTTCCTAATTGATTTTTAGACATTTAGGAAATACAAGAAATTTAAACTAACTGAAGTATGGAGGCTGGGTAATGTACGTTTCAGATAAATTTGGCTCTCTGGGCTCTGTGTGCAGGCTCAGGGAATTGGAACGTGACACTCTTTAAGCTGTAGGTAAAACTTGCCTGCTGATCAGTTATACTACCAATGCCTTTCCCGGAGAATATATCCCCACTGTGTAAGTATTTAAGTTAAACTGGGCATTAACTCATCTGTGATGTTTTCAGACACCTTTGACCTTTGTTTTGCTATTTACATGAACAGATATGATTGCTTTTCCTTTCAAACATTCACCAAAGTCTAGGTAAAAAAAATACTTAATAAAATGTAAAGTTTCAACACAGTGATGAAACACACAGCTTTCCTAATTGATTTTTAGACATTTAGGAAATACAAGAAATTTAAACTAACTGAAGTATGGAGGCTGGGTAATGTACGTTTCAGATAAATTTGGCTCTCTGGGCTCTGTGTGCAGGCTCAGGGAATTGGAACGTGACATACTCCGTTATGTTGTAATTGGCCTTTTCTGGCAAGTTCTCCGCTGGTTACATGTCACTGTTGAGTTAAGGGGCTTTGGAATTTAAACCAGGGTGTGTTTGGGGGTGAGCGTACAGGAGGGTGGAATTGGCTACTGAGCTGCTCATTCCCTGCTGGCAGCAGAATTGGGTGGAGATGGCAAAGTGCTCTCTGCTGATGGGGTTACTAGGGAGCCCACGTAGCCTGCCTGGCCTCGCAGCACCACCCTGTGGTCACGCGGAGCTCTGTTTTCCCGGCTTCCCTCCTGGGGGAGAGGAAACACCTCAAGTGCCATCTCCTCGAGCACAACACTCACACTTAGGTGCTCCCTGACGTGTTTTGTTGCATATTTTAATGTCAGTGGAATCACACTGTCCAGAACTTATGGTAGGGACTGTCCTTATCCACAAATGTAGATAGAGCTGAGTCGCTAACAGCTGGTAGGACTTGGAACTGCTATAGCTGATGAACCCTGGTCAGTTTTTTGGCATCACACACAGTGCTGTGTTAAACATCATGCCTGTGTGTTTGTGCACATGTGGAATTGTACCAAATTTTAAATTTTCATAGGTACTACCCATTTGCCGTCTCAAAGGCTATCACTTTGACCAGCTGTGATGGAAAACAGTCCCTTAGTACATGTTGTGGTCCTCATGAATTGAAAAAGTTACCTCACCATTTGCATTTCTGATCATCAATGAGGTTAAAATCTTTTGAATGTTTACTGTCCATAGTCTTCTGTGAATTGCCTGTTGAAATTTTTGCTTATTTTTCTACTGAAATTTTTTCTTACTGGTGGAACTTCTGCATATAAGAAATATTAATCCCTGTCTCTTCATTTGTCTTTTAACTTTGTTACGGTGTCTCCTATGAGTGATGCAAAAATATTCTCTAGTAAATTTTCTAGGATTTTTGTGGTTAAAGTTCTTATCTTTAATTTATTTAGGGTGTATTTTTAATGTTTATTTATTGATTGATTTTTAGAGGAAGCAACACACACACACACACACACACACACACACACACACACCCCGATTTGTTGTTCCACTTACTGATTCATTCATTTATTGCTTCTCTTATGTGACCTGACCAGAGATTGAACAAGCAACCTTGGCATATTGGGATGACACCCTAACTAACTGAGCTACCCAGCTAGGGCCTAGAATGTATTTTTTATTTTAGTATGAGACAGGAACCTGATTCTTTCCCAAATTGGAAGTGAGGGGGGCTGGCGGGGTGGGGAGTCACCATTCAGTGAATAATCTATCCTTTTCTCATGAGGCAGAATTAGTACACATCAGACCTTCTATGAAAACTAGTTTGGTCACTAAATTTTTTAGACCACATTAGCACTTTAGACCTTGACTTTGCTGCCCCAGTGTAGTAAGACCTTAAGTTTTAGTCTTCAAAGTATGTAAAGATGAATTCTGAAGTTCTATTGTTTCTATTTGGTACCTGCCCTGGTTTGAATTTCAATGTCAGGTTTTTATTTAATGAACTACTTACTCTATGATACTCGTAATTGTCGACCTTATTTTCCCCTGTTAGCCTGTAGGCTTTTTGGTCTTCCTTCTATAGTTAACCAGTTTTTGTGTAGCAACTTCAAAGTAATTTAAACATATGTGTAGTCCAGTACATTTACTTTGAAAACGTTATTCGATGGCTTCTCAGAACCCCTCTGCACGCTGGTTGCGGGCATGGATGATCAAGACTTGACTCAGCCCCAGCCTGCACGGCGGGTCTGTGGAGGCACAGCCCCAGCCCCAGCCCCGCCGTGTGCCGTCTTGTCAAGAGTGAGTCAGATGTCTGTGAAAAACTCAGCAGCGGGATTTGAAAGAGGGACCAGGTTCACACTCTATTTCTTCCCGGAGAGGAAGCGTTCTCTTTAGTAAAGGCAAAGCTTTTTTATTGCTGACGGTAACTTCTTTCAGTTAAATTCGTAGCGTTCCTTTGTTTCCCAGGCGTTTTCCCAAGCTGTGCGTTATTTCCCTCACACTCCACCCTGTGTTCCCTCCACTCCTTAGCTCACAGGTGTCTCCTTGTGCCTGCAGGAGGGCATCCGCTGGCCTGGCGGCCTCCAGGCCCCCTCCTGGCCTTCTCAGCACCACTTCCTCTGGGGCCCCAGCTGGGACAGCGACTCGGGTCCTGGACCTGGGCCTTATGCTCCAAGACTAGAGACTAACAATTTTTTCTCCATATTTTACAGCTTTGACAACTATTCTGCCAATGTTATGGTAGATGGAAAACCGGTGAATCTGGGCTTATGGGATACTGCTGGACAAGAAGATTATGACAGATTGCGTCCCCTCTCCTATCCGCAGACAGTAAGGACCACAAGTGATTTTTTCTTTTTTAAGATTTTTATTTGATTTTTAGAGAGAGAGGAAGGAAGAGGGAGGGAGAGAGCCACTTGTCTTTAAATACGCAAGTATCTTACTTGCATCATTTGCTTATCTTCTTACATTTTGTTCTTCCTTTTACAAGTGCATTTTAAAACAATCTTGGAAGCTTAGTGACTAACTGACAAACATGGTATAGAGGCAGTTGAACAGATTCCTTGGGTTCAAACCCTGCTCTCCCTCTTGCTGTGTAACGGGGGCAGTGTTCTTCATCTCTGGTCTTTACTACTTTCCTCATAGGATTAGAGGAGTCAATAGCGTAAAGCATATGGAACAGTCCCAGGCACATCACAGCCGCTCCAGTGAGGCTGCTATTGGGCATCCCCTCGTTCTCATGCAGGTCTGGAGACCTCAGTTCAAGTCATCCATTCTCCTAGCAAGCCAGATGGTCAGAGGGGTCAAGGGTCAGGGTCAGGGAGCCATCTGGAGAAGGAGGCTTTGATCTTTTGATTAGTTTATCCTTTGCTTGGTTTAATCATCACTTTTCCTTGGTGGTTAGTGTGGGTAAAAAGAACTAATTAGCTCCAGTCTACTCACATCTTGCTTTTTGTTTTTAAATGAACTTCCTATTTAGTAATGATAGTTTTAAACTTCTGAATACTGCTTTTTCCATGCAACAGTTATTGTCTCTTTTGTTTCCCGCTGGAGAAATTGCCAAATACTGTTTCTTTGAGCTGTAGATTTTTGCTGATTGTTCTTGAGCTGGATTTTGGTAACAGACCAAAACTATAAAATGGGAAGTTTGAATTGCATGATGCATGATTTCTTAGTTATCTACAACTAAAAATTAAGAAAGTATTAAAAACCAGCCAAATCACCAAATGGTTTGGTTTCTTCAACATGTTTAGGAATCTATTCTATACCAGTGGGTGCTTAATAATTCTAGATTTTAAATGGGTTTGCAAACATATTGAGTTAGGAGTGTCCTGACCCACTGGATACATCTGGAAGGGTGGGTAGGGTGTCACTCTACCTCCTGTGACTCAGGGTAGGGTGTGGTCTTTTTCTCAGAGAGTCGCTCACGGTGTGTCAAAGGTGACTCGGCAAGATTTCCGCTTTGTGTGCTAAAGAACACATAGATAGCAACAGATGGAATCAGGCTGCAGTGAGTTGGCTGAAATCCGAGGGGGTGCTATCCTTCTGAGGGAGGGCTGGGACCTAAACCTTTTATGTCTCATTCCCTCTGAGGGGAAGAACTGTTTCCTATCAAATGCTTGAACAGCTGGAAGGAGTAGGATGTGACTCTTGCCCTCAAGTAGCTCACAAATACCGTGTAATGTCGTGCGCCACGTGTTACACGGAGCGGGTGAGGGCGGTACTTGGGAGCAGAGGGGAAGAGCACCCAGCCAGCAGGCAGACACGCCCGCCCGGACTCCTTGCAGATGAGGAAGGACGTCAGCCCTGGCGGCCGAGGGTGGGTCCGAGTGGAGGTACCACTGCCTGGACAGTCTCCTTCCTGTGAGCCGTGCTGCCCTGCCAGGAGGACCAGGCCTTGGACGGTCCAGGCTGGCACCTGGGTTCTTGTTGGTGCTAACGGAGCACAGTCTCCAGCTGTTGGCTCCTTGGCCTACAGGCCTATTCCTGTCGCTCATCCGTGCCCGTGCTCAGACCCACTTGGAAATGATGTTATCTGTGGCGTCCTAAAGAGACGTTCTCTTTCCTGAGATGCCGGCACCTTCTCTGTCGGTCGCTCTGTGTAGCCAAGTTCAGTCTGCCAGCCATTGGGTTCTACTTTGTTCTCCAAAAGATGGTGAGCAAGTAGTCATCGTTTTCAGTATAACTTGCCCTTCAAGTTTTTATTTTTTTCTAAACTAAGTAATCCTTAGGGCTTTTCTCCCCTTCAATAAATTATCTTTACATTCTCCTTAAAAGTATTTTGTAACTTCTGCATATTCCCCTCACCTGGTATGCTCAGAATAGAGGTGGGATCACATAGTACTCAAGCCCAGTGTCTCACCTTGTGTCCACGCACCTGCATTTGCCTACCTGCCTGTTGCAGTATTTAGTGGTGTGAGTGGGAATAGGTGTGACTTGTCAGAGTCACAGGGCCCAACCCCGTGTGGGTCACCCAGGTGTGTCATGGCAGTGTTTTGGTTTTCTGTATGTGCCCTGACTTGAAAAGGGTTTATAAGTCCTGGCTAGATTACTGCCACATGAAATACAAAGAAGAGCCATGGTGTGGAGCTGAGCTGTTGTGATTTTCAAACGGCTTCGAGCTTGGTTAGGTTGGCTGTTATGTCCTCCAGCCAGAGTCACTAGGCACAGCTGTGGGTGAACACAGTGAGGCGGTCACTCTGTCCTGAGGGACACGCACACCTCGGGGACTGGGATGAGAGTTGGGCAAGGGCTCAGGGAAGCGGGGTTTGCTCTGGCTTGGATGCTGGCAAGAAGCAGGGTAGTTTTGTTGGGCATTTATTAAATTCATTAGAAGGTGAGGATGAAGTCAGGCTAGAGCTGTGGGTTGGTAGTTCCTCTCCTCGGCTGGGAGAGGGGACGTTAGGGGCTTTGTGGTTTGCACAGTGACCTCCTGTGCTTGTGCTTAGACAACAATTGAGAAGTGAGTGACTTCCACTTACTTTGCGTTTGGCCTCCAGTTCAGCATGGCCGCACACTGACCGTGTCTGATGGCGGCGTTCTGGGAGATTGCTTTATGCCGCACAAACTTGCCGTGGCGGAGCCGTGGGCGCCAGGCCTGCTCTCAGGCGGGGCTCCTTTGCTCTGCGTGTGGATGTGCCCTGGTATTTTTCTGGTGCATAGAATGCCTATATTAAAAAAATACTCCAAGCTTGCAAGTAAAAACCAGGTGGAAAGCATTTGGAAGAGACTGAAGTGAAAGAAATAAATTATAGTGCTTTGGAGCAGTGAGAGTCAGCCATCAGAGGCCTGCCCACCTTGTTTTGTGGATTATACCACTGACCGGTGGGAGGCAACAGGAAAAACTGCTGTGATGCTGACCAGTGAGGACAGGGTTAGCAGCACAGGGGTAGTCAAGTCACCGAGCGCCTCTGGGCCCGGCCGTGTGGTCAGAAATGCCCTGTGATGTAAGGAAAGTAATGGTCAAGTCCAGAGGAAAGGTGGCCTGTGACCCAGGACAGCGCAGGTGGAATAAAGAGGCTGCAGGACACACAGGTGACCTGTGAGGAAGGGAGAGTGTCGTGTGGCCGCGCCACAGGTGGCTGTGCTGAGGAGCTACACGTCACAGGAACAGGCTTGTCACAGGGATGGGCCGTGAGAACATTGGGCATCAGGGTGGAGAGCAAAGGTCTGAACAGCCGGTGCCAGCACATGCGTCTCAGAAGCAGGAGGAAGGAGTCCGTGAAGCCAGTCAGGCTGGGGCGGAACAGGCAGATGGTGTGACGGGAACGTAGGTTGGAAAACATCTTTCTTCATCAAAAAAGATGTTCTTAAAAATGGAACAGGGTACGGTCGATGTGGGTGGAGGATATCTTGAAACTGCATTTTCGTGCCAGTCCCCAGGAGTCCCTGTGTCACAGTGAAGATCTGGCATCACGTCAAGTTCCTGGGAGGACAGATCTTCACAAATAGCCACAGATGAAAGCAGGGGCTGACGGAAACTTTAATGGTCTCTTCAAACTGGAAATGAGAGCTCGAATGAGATGGAAGGAAAATCATTCCCTCTCCGCCCGTCTGGAGAGTGCCAGGCTGTGTGTGGCTGGAAGAGCAAGTCCTCCCATTTGTGTTGGGACAAGGAGGGAATGGAAAGCATTGTAATAAACACCCGAATGCTGTCACCCCGTCCGGATCCGCGGGGGCCGGGGATTGAAGGTCTCTGTGCAGCAAGCTGTTCCCAGAGTTCGGCCCCAGCCCCATTCCCGGAAAGCCTTTCCCCCAGAGGCCTGTCCACAGACGGGGCTGCCCGAGTGCTGCGGCCTCAGCCGGCCGTCTCACGACTGGGACGGAGCCCTTTGAAAGGTGTGCCTGTCGCTGATGGCTGCCAGCGGCAGGAAGGACACATTTAACACTTCCCTGCGGAGCACGGGCTTCCTGGCACGCTGTCCATGTGCTGCCGTGGGGAGAAGGAGCGCCGTCTCCTCCCCGTGTGTGCCTGCCCTCTGGCTTCACCAGCCCCTCCCCCAGGTTGGTCAGCTGTGGCTCTGGCATCAGACCTGTTAGACCAGCAGTCGCCAACCGGTGGTCCATGAGGTTCGTCAGATTGGCGACCGTTGTGTTAGACCATCGGCTGCTGTTAGATCAAAACCTTGGGAGGGTGGAGACAGTTCTGATGAGGTATAAATAGCAGGCTGTGTTGATTTTATTTTCCTCCATTTTTACTAAACTCAAACAAAGTTCTCATGCATTACTAGGTTGGAGAAACGTACGGTAAGGATATAACCTCCAGGGGCAAAGACAAGCCGATTGCCGTATGTAAAACTTTCAGTCGACTTCAGTTTCAGCTCTCTCTCTCCTCTCCTTTCTTAGTTTTCCTAGGATTTCCTCTTCAGCCTCACGTTTCTGGGGTCTGCTTGAATCGGGCTTCGCATAGGGTGTGACCCTTTGCCCCTAGCTTGAATGGAAGCAGTCCTCCCGAGTGGAAGGGGAGGCTCTCCCCAGGCTGGTGGAGATGGAGACGGGGCTCCGCCAGGAACCCCACTGCGGGCCCAGAGCTCAGCCGGGTGAGACTAACCAGGGCTGCCAGGGCCTTCCGCTGGTGTCCTGGTGCGTGGCCTGCCGGGGTGCGGCTGTGCGGGTGGTGAGCTAACCCACTCTGCTTTGTCGTGTCATCAGCTGCGGTGATTCTTGGACAAGCTTGTGCATGTGCTGGCATAAAAATGTTGTTCATAAAAAGCTGTTTGTGGGGTGTTTCTTTCCCTTTCAGGTACAAGATAGCGGCTGGATGATTGAAAGTGTTAGCTTGGGACTTGGGCATTTCACCAAGAAACAGAATTGCCTCTTTCCAGGAAAATGTTTTATAAATTAGCATTTTAGAAACTCGGTATTTTTTAATTCGAGTAAGTATTTAGACTTTTTACACAATGCAGAATGGGAGGAAAGCCCGCATGCTTCACTTGTAGCCCCACGTTTTTCAGGCATTTCTTCTGCACCTACCCCGCCCGGGCGCAAGCTTTCTGGAGGCCACGTTCAGGCGTGGGGAGCTCCGACGCTCTTACACGCTCGGCCCACCTCCCTCGTGGGAATGTGCTCAGTTAGCAGGGGCTGGAGCCCAGCGACCATCTGAGGGTGTTTATGCTTAACACGCAGCGCGGAGCTTCCTGAGAAGCATGCGCTTGTAGGTAGTGCTTTGAGAAACTGGCCAGGTTTTACGGAATATTCTAGTGGTGTCCCCGTTAGGCTCCCAGTGGGAGTTGGGAGTGATGGAAAGAGGCCTCCCAGGGCTCTGACTTGATGCCTCCACAGCCGTAATAACTGGTAGCATATTTCGCCTCCGCTCCCCTTCTCACCGTGACTGGTGCTTCAGCGGGGCCTTGTTTGGGAGCCGTCTGCCAGAAGCCAAGGTGTATCCAGGGAGCTTGCTCTCGACCAGGCTGCGGGGGTACAGTACGTGCCCCTGGTCCAACGGCTCTTCCCCAGCAGCATTTAGAAAGCAGAGTGCGTTCGTCACTGCGAGACCATCTTCTAAACGCCACCTGTGTTTCTTTTTATAGG
The DNA here is from genome assembly GCF_000412655.1 of Myotis brandtii. NCBI lineage: Eukaryota > Metazoa > Chordata > Mammalia > Chiroptera > Vespertilionidae > Myotis > Myotis brandtii. Next base: position 3,737,106 of record NW_005370271.1, read on the forward strand.
ACGTCTTCTTAATTTGCTTCTCTCTTGTGAGTCCTGCGTCATTTGAGAATGTTCGTGCAAAGGTAAGTGGGGTTTTTTTTTAGAAAACCTATTTTGTTACATAATGTCACTCTCAGGAAGAAACTTTAAGACATAAAATAACCATTCACTGATTGACATTTTCAGTTACTTAAATTGGGTTTAGTAATTCTGTTAAAGCACACCAGCAGTGTTCTAAGTGTCTGACTGCAGTGCGTGGAGTTGTAGCTTCCGGCTGACTCAGAGTGCCGCCCCCACCCCTGCACCTCTCAGACCCGGCGAGAAGCACCCTTGCCGGGGCCCCTCAAGGCTCAGTGGGTGGTGGCAGCGGAGCCGAGACCTTGCTTCAGATCTCTATTCTCATCCCTGAGTATACAGGGCGGGCAAAGTAGGCTGACAGTTGTGAGTACACGAAATACTGTTCGTTATTATTACATTACTTATTTGTGTTACATCTGTCAACGTACTTTTACCCACCCCTGTATGGAGTATTTTCTGAGATGACCTAAGAACTTGACTCGTTTTACTAAAAACGAAGTGGGTTTAGGGGGAACCATCCCTGTCTCTTTCCCTCTCTCTTGCTGATGAGTAGTGCCTGCCCGGTAGGGCCGCGAGTTGACCATGCTTACTGTGGGTTTAATCTTGGAGTCCTGCTTGCTGTCAAATATCCAAGGCAGTCCCCTGGTCCAGGCCGCCCTGGTCCTCGAAGGAGTGAGTGGGATGTGAGCACGGCTGGGAGCAGGTGGCTTCTGCGTGAAGGCTGTCAGGACACAGTGACTCAAGGGCAGTTGGCATTTTGGCAACTGAGGATATGACTTAGGTGAAGGACGCTCAAAAAGGAGAGTCATAACTCTTTTCCTTTCTTCGCATCCAGTGGTACCCTGAAGTTCGACACCATTGTCCCAACACTCCCATCATCCTGGTGGGGACCAAGCTTGATCTTAGGGATGATAAAGACACGATTGAGAAACTGAAGGAGAAGAAGCTGACACCCATCACCTACCCGCAGGGTTTAGCCATGGCCAAGGAGATCGGTATGAGCGCCTGCGTTTCTCGTGTTTGCTTTGCACGTGCTTTCATTTTCCTGATGGAGACTGGAGTGCAGCCTGGGAAGTGGAGCGTGTGCTCCTCCAGCTCAGGGACTGGCTTACTGCTGGGGAACCAGTTAGGTGAGCCCCGCCCATAGTGTTCAGGAGAAGCAGTGGGGTTAGGGGTTGCTGTGCTGTGTCTTGGGGGGCGGCCTCCCCTTGTTCTGATCAGAGCCATGGCCGAGTGGCTGTAAGAGGCTGTGTTTCTCGGCAGGTGCTGTAAAATACCTGGAGTGCTCAGCTCTCACACAGCGAGGCCTCAAGACAGTGTTCGATGAAGCTATCCGAGCCGTTCTCTGCCCGCCGCCCGTCAAGAAGAGGAAGAGAAAATGCCTGCTGTTGTAAATGTCTGGGCCTCGCCCTGCGCCCTGGCCCTGCGAACCTTTGTATGCTTTGCTCAAAAAACGATGGAGCCTTCGCACTCAATGCCAAGTTTTTGTTACAAATTAGCTTTTCCATAAAACCATTTTGAACCAATCAGTAATTTTTAGGTTTTATTTAAACAAATAAGTGTAAGGATTCAAACTTTCACATTCTATTAAAATTTAGCCCTAAAATGACAAGCTTTCTTAAAGCCTTATTTTTCAAAAGCCCCTATTTTTGCTCAGATAAAGAGTTGCCAAAATTCCTTGTGAACTAAGTTGCATTGTTGTGCTAAGAACACTAAGCACTAAACTGTTCAAAGGCCTTTGTCTTGGAGAAGACTAGCTTCTGAAGTTAGGGAAGGCAGGCACTTGCTAATGAGTTTCACATGCAGCAGCCTCCTTTACGAAATGTTGCCATTCATAATTTATCAACCCACGTCCCTTACCTAACATTGTACTGTATATCAACTCTTCGGATTGATCTTTATTTCGTAGTGAGATTTTTAAAAATTAGTATATTAGCTTTTGCTGGATCGTGAACAGAACCCTTCCTCACGTGTTCCTCTGATGAAGTATTCTGCTCTCTCGGGCACACTGGGGTGGAGTGTAGGGAACACTTGATGTGATCAAAGGATGAAGACAGTATTTGACAAAATATGAAGTGGAGATTAACTTACACTACATTGTACACGTAACAAACTGAATAAGTGTCTCGGGTAAGATTTGAAAAAGGTTAGTTTCTGTCAAATGCAGTTGATGGTGAAAGTTGGTATTAATCAGTAAGTGTTTTCTTAAGATTTTACTTTTTCTTAAACCTGTAATCCCTCCCACAATTGGGCATTTAATTCATCTTGGAACTGGTCATTCCCATAGTTGCTAACTTAGTGCTTTTCTTATAGACCCCCTTCTCAATGAGCAATATGCCTCCTTGTATAAAATCTTTCTTGATAATGCATTAGTTTTTCTGTAGGTTAGTCAAAGTGCATTCCTGTTTTCACGTTCTTTTATCCAAAGCTAATAAGTGCTTTCCTTAGTTTTCTAGAAACTAGATGTAAAAATCACGTGTTGCATCTCTACAGTTTTTTAAGTATTTTAGATATTCTTAAACTACGAGCCTTCTTACCACCACTGTCTTGCCAGACCCCAGCACTGTACCTTGGCCGCGGCTGGCCCCTCCGCCTCCCTGTGTGGACACGCTTCCTGTTGCTCTAACCATGTTCCTTTGGGTGGGAGGTTGTGACCTTGTGCTTGTGCTAACGACGTTCTGTATAGCTTACCCACTGGCAAGAACACAAATTGGACCTTTCAACCACTAGAACAACATTTTTTAAATTGACATTTGCAGACTTGTGGAGTGTTTTTACATTGATCTTTGCTAATGCGGTTAGCAGTATGTTTGCATGTATGAATTAATAAATCCTTGAATCCTATGAGTGGTCATACTTGAGTTCTTGAGAGCTCGGGGAACAACCCCCTGGCGTGTCCGTTTTCACTTGCCTTTAAATTCCTAGGCTGTGGAAGACCTTCATTTTCAATCCCCTTTTCATGTGGGGACAGGGAGGGCCCCTCCAGCGGAGACGAGACATGGGTGAGTCAGCAGATGGGGGTGGTTGGTTTCGGACCTATTGATCGTTGGTGAGATACTCCCATGATGCCCACCTTGGGGCACGCGTGTGTGCATTGCATGTGCATCTCAGGCCAGGGCTCTGGGCTGAAACGAGATGCTGGGATCACAGTTGGCATGTTGGTGGGGCAGAAACACTGCCTTCAAGACCCTGTCTGGAGCCTGGGGTTGTGCTATCAGTAGTTAATGCTGGAATTCGGTTCCTGGATATTCTTTTTTATTGCTTTGGAAGACTTATTTTTGAGTTTCTTTTTAACCAAAGATAAATATGCTGTTTAAAGGGCAAATAGTTCTAGAAGCTTGCTACAGAAATAGCAATCTTCCCCTTTTAAACCCTCCCCAGAGGCAACTACTTTGAGTACTTTTAACAAATTTTTTATATTTGCCCTCACAATCTAAATCCTTCTAAATGCTTTCTTTTTTTGTTCACTAGATTACCGGCTTATTATAGAAGGCTATACCTCAGCCAGACGGAGGAGATGCATGGGACAAGGTATGGGGAAAGAGTTCGGGGTTCCCATGCCTCCTTCCAGGGCCACTCTCCCCAAATAGCTACATGTTCACCAGCCCGGAAGCTCTCAGGACCATCCTCTGGGTTTTTATGGAGGCCTCATCGCATGGCAGGACTGATGAAACCCTCTCCGGGGGTCAGTCTAAATCCTGTGCTTTTAATGGTGGTTGGATTCTTCCGTTTCAGCCATTACCAGCGACATTCCCACCGTGGAGATCGGAGGGCTTTGTTTCCAGCTATACCGCCGGCCCAGCACCTTTCCCATCCCCTCAGTATGGTTGTTGTGGTTGGTGCTCATTATTTAGTGTCTGTATTATTACTGTGTAAATATAGCTGAGCCTCCTGTATGTGCCTTGACTGGGAATTGAACCGGTGACCTCTTGGTGCATGACAATGCTCAAGCAACTGAGCCACACCGGTCAGGGCAGGCTTATGTTTTTTTGTTGTTGTTAATCCTCAAGCAACTGAGCCACACGGGTCAGGGGTCAGGGCAGGCTTATGTTTTTTTGTTGTTGTTAATCCTCACCTGAGGGTACTTTTCCATTGCTTTTTAGGGAGAGTGGAAGAGAGAGGAAAAGACAAAGAGAAACACATCGATTGGTTGCCTCCTGCACAAGCCCGGGCCAGGGAGGAGTCTAATACCAAGGTACATGCCCTTGACCGGAATTGAACCTGGGACCCTTTGGTCTGCAGGCCGATGCTCTACCCACTGAGCCAAACGAGCTAGGGCCAGGCTTATGCTTTTTAAAGAAATCCCTTTACCGTCATTTTATGGGCTTTGTGGGTTGGAGTGAAATCAGATGTCCATGCAATCTTCAGTCTAGCCACAGCGCCAAGACGACTCCGTGTTGTTACAGTGGACAGAAAAAAAACTTGAAGGGTGATTGCTTAAAGCCACCCGGGAAAACAGAGCCGTGGAAGCATCCAGTAGGCGAGCACATCATTGTACACACACCAGTGACCGTGTAAGTGCTTTATTAATGCCCCTGGCCGACTCCGAGAGCCAGAAGGATGTTCACATCAACTGGGTTGATGAAACAAGGTGAGCGAGCGTGTGAGCGAGTAAACAAGGAAGGGCTGCGGCCGTGGGGCAGGAGCTGTCTCCCCTCACTTTCCTGACCTGGTTTTGTCTTGATTCCCAACAGGAGCTCAGGGCTAATCCTTAGTGCCACCAGGAGTAAACCCCAGTCTCTACCCTCCCAGCTGAGAACTGAGTGTGTGTAGCCAGGAGAATCTCTTTGCTAAATAAACTGCACACCTGTGTGCCAAGCTCAGGCTCCTCTGAACAGGGACAAGACCCTGCCAGTGCGAAGTGGCGGGGGTGGGGGTACAGACCAGACCTGGCTGCCCAAGTCCCACGCTGTCCTGGGCCGTTCTCAGGTGTGGGAATCTGCAGGTCCCGGGGACAGGCTCCTGTGAAGCTTTGTGCACGTTCAGCCTGCTGTGCTGATAATCTGATAAAGTGGTATCTCAGACCGTTCAGTCATTAGACTCGAGTTCAGTGCCTGTCAAACTCCTATCATTGCATTGGCATCATGGGATTCACTTGGATGTGAAGTCTAAGAATAACGGTCTGCGTCTGCAGTCCTGGAAATCTCCAGTAGCTGTGGTCACACCACGTCCACGTTATGCAGAGCCTCCTGGGGTGGGACAGGAAATGCAGGCATCCCTGTTGGACACCCTGTCCAAGGCTCTGATCAGGACGTCCGGCATGTGGTCTGTTAGCATCTTTCCGCCGATGAGTATTTCGCTGAATTCTGATTCATGTGCCCACTTTGCAGTATACTGAGCAGTGTAACAGGAACACCTGAAAAAGACAGGAATCAATTGGCAAAGCATCACTTCGAATTGAACTCCACAGACGTGTTTCATTACGGATGGTGTGTGGACTGAGCCAGGTCAGGGCCCCCAGCCCCCAGCTCACCTCCCTGAAGGACCCTCTTCTTCCAGGTGGATGATCCTGCCAGGAGGGTAGAGAGGGGGGTACTTGGTGGGGGACCCCACGGGGGAGTCGCTGGGTCTGTATCCTGGGGACTTGTGTGCCAGCAGGCTCTGCTCCCCGAGAAGTGGCAGCGTGAGGTCTCTGTGGTCGCCCCCGTCCAGCTCTGTTGGAAGGTCATCTGGGTTCCCCCCAAACAGCCCGTACCAGCAGCCGCGCAGCAGAATCTTGTACTAGAGGGCGAGACCGAGCAGCAGCAGCAGTTACTCCAGCTTCACGGCCCGGGGCGGGGGAGGTGGCAGCAGCTCGGAGCGCGGACAGATGCCTCGCTGCTTATTAGTCGGATCTTAGGAGTGGAGGCCAGTGGGCCCAAACTCAGGTGTCTCTTAGGCAAAGAAGCCATATAGAAGCAATATTTAAAAACCAGATCATGCAGATTTTGAGGCAAAATTATGCTTAATTCTTTTCAGGTAACTCTGCAAACCAGTTTTACTCTTCCCTCAAAAATGTTAGATACTAATAGTTTTAAATTGGGGGTGGGGAATAGCTGATAAGGAGAAAGTTTATTTTAAATTCTTAGTATTTTTTCTGATTAGCAACAAAAAAATGTCAGAAAACAAAGGTTAAAGGGAGATTAAAAATTTTTTCATCGAAGCTCATATATCTGTTATTTATATCCTGTTCGTTTTTTAACTTTTCAATACATCATGGATAGCTTTCGCTATTGGTAAATATAAGCTCACATCACCATTCTTTTTTTTTTTTAACCCTCACTAGAGGATAATTTTCCCATTGCTTTTCAGAGAGAGTGGGAGGGAGAGAGGCATAGACTGGTTGCCTCCCACATGTGCCCCAACCTGGGGTGGGGAGCAAACCCACAACCCAGGTATGTATGTGCCCTTGACTGGAAATTGAACCCACAGCCCTTTGGTGTGCAGGCCGATGCTCTAACCACTGAGCTCATCAGCTAGTGATTATGTCGCCATTCTTAAAGGCTGCCTAATATTCCACAGGACAGTCCTACCGTTGTGTCATAAATTCTAGCTGGTAGCCTTGTTTTCTGAGCTTTGGGACCAAAGGCATCAGGATATCGTGGGTCACAAGACAGGGCTAGCTAAGAAGTATAACCGCAAATCACAACAAAGTCTGAGAAGTCTGCCCAGGGTAGCGTCACCTGCACTGGCTGAGGCTTCAAATTTAGAAACATCCTCCCCAGGTCGCACAGGCACACATTACCTTGGGCTTGTTACAATGGGCAATCAGCCGCAAGATTTTCTTCTTCAAATCCTCCATGTTGGTCACACTTAGCCTGTTTATCGAAAGATCAGATTGATGCTCAGTACTCAGTCTTTTCAGCTACCCCAACCCCAGACGAAGCACCAGCAGACTGACCTGGGAACCACATCCTTGCCCACGACAAGTGACACAGTGAAGTCCTTAGAGGATTCATAAAGGGATTTGCTGAAATTTCAAAAAAAAAGAAAAAATAAAGTTTCCCTTCTCTACCCGAACTTGAAAAGATGATGCGCACCCACACGTTCGGTGCAGCACTAGTTACAGTAGCCACGACACGGAGACAACTGAAGTGTCCGCTGACAAATGTTATTCAGGCACAAAAATAGCGAAATTTTGCCATTTGATAAAATATGGATAGGCCTGGGGGCATTGTATTAGGTGGAATAATTCAGACAGAAAGACAACCACCACATGATCTCACTTATATGTGGAATCTAAAAAACAAGTTCACAGATAGAGAACAGACTGATGGTGGCCCGGGGCGGGGGGGCGGCAGAGGTGGGCAAATGCATGAAGGGACTCAAAGGGTAGAAACATCTATATAATAAAAGCCTAAGCAACCATTACAGCAGAATAACCAGAACGACCAGTCGCTATGATGCGCACTGACCATCGGGGTAGACACTCAATGCAGGAGCTGCTCCCTGGTGGTCAGTGTGCTCCCATGGGCACTCAGCCAGGAGCCAGGCTCACAGCTGGTGAGTTGCAGCAGCAGTAGCGGGAGCCTTTTCTGCCTCTGCAGCAGCACTAAGGAGCAGCAAGCAGGCGAGCAATAAGGAGTGAGGGCTCCCGGACTGCGAGAGGGCACAGTTCGGGTTGAGGGATGTCTCACCCCCACCCCCACCTCTGCACGAATTTCGTGCACTGGGCCTCTAGTCCAGTTATAAAACAAGTCCACGATAGTTAACACTGTATTGCATATTTGAAAGTTGCTAACAGTAATCAAAGTTGTCATCACAAGAAAAAAATGCATGGTAACAGATGTTAACTAGACACCCTGAAGATTATTTTGCAATATATGTAAATACTGGATCTTTGCGTTGTGTGCCTGAAATGAATAAAATATTGCATGCCATTTGGCATTACATCATTTAGGAAATCAAAGCCATGGTCGGACAGACCTATGAAAGGCTATTTAGGCCCTGCTGCGGTGGCTCAGTGGTTGAGCATCAACCTATGAACCAGGAGGTCACGTTCGATTCCCAGTCAGGGCACATGCCTAGGTTGTGGGCTCCATCCTTGATTGTGTAGGAGGCAGCGATCAATGATTCTCATCATTGATGTTTCCATCTCTCTCAAATCAATAAAACTTTTTTTAAAAGAAAGGCTATTTAGTCTTTCTTCAACTAAATAGTACTTGAAAACACTTCTGAGAATGAAAAATTAAATCACCAACAAAAGACCAGTCTTAACTCCATGACTTATGCGTAGCGCCTTGTTACACTCATGAAAATGAAGCAGTACCTCAGCAGCCCCCTGGGCGGCGAGAAGGCGTAGCACCGGACATGGGGGTAGGCGCCTCGGAGCATGAAGGCCAGCAGGGCTGCAGCGCCCGCTCCCAGGCTGTGCCCTATGATGACCAGCCGGTATTCCTAAAGGACAGAAGAATGAGGTGAGGTCACAGAACCAAACAGCTAATGACGGAAAATGAAAGAAAAGGAAAAGGACAATCTCACGGGAGCGACGCTGAAGGCCTGGCTCAGAATCCCATCGCTGACGAGGCGTCGGTACAAGTACTTGGCAGCTTGAGAAATCCCCTGAAAACAGAGGCGGCAGCTAGTGATGGCCGGGCAGGGTCGGCTCCGTCGTGACGGACGACAGGGTGCCCTGCGCTTGCTTGTGACTGTGCCCCCAGGAGAGCAGCGTCTCGGGCAGTGGCCGTGCCCACTGCTCTTGTATTCCTGGCACCTGGTGCGGAGGTGGGCACGTGAACAAGCGGGTGACATCAGGAACCTCTTGCCTTATCGGTGGGTATTTCTATGGCATTTTCTGTAGCTGCGTAGTGTTTTGCCATGTGGATGTACCAGTCTAGTCTGGTCAAGTCCCTGTGGTTGGTCAGATTTAGATCATGAATGACTCAGGTTTCAAAAAGGCATTAAAGTTCTGAATCAGTGACATTGATTAAGTGTCCACTGTTCCTGCAAAGGCAAAACTTAGGCCATCAGAAGTGAATTTTAGGGAGGTCAGACTTTGATTTAATTTCAAAAAATAAAATGTAAAACTTCCTAATAAATACAGCTACCTCACAGCGTCTTGAAAGGCAAGCAGCTCCGACGGGGAGACAATGCTCCCACAGACAGGCCGGCCGCCGCCTCGTAAGGAGAAGCCTGGGGAGGCTGACAGCACTTGCTGACAAACCACCCGGCCCCCTTCCCCCAACAAGTACGAGTGCAGTCAGCTTCCTCCTCGCTTACGGGGCACCTGTCACGTGTCTGGTTCTGGGCAGTCAGAGCCAAACCACTGGGCAACACCTGCTGCCGGTGTCTCCCTGGCACATGCCTCACAGACAAGGTGCCAAGGGCGTTTGAGGCGCAGAGCTTTCCACTCCAGTTACTGTGGGCAGTGCCAGAGCCAACGCTGGCACAGACGAGCCAAGAGCAGAGGGCAGGTCGTGCCTTGTGCCTGGAGCAGCTGTCTTCCCGCCAGAGGGGAAGGGCTGCCGCCAGAGGAGCCGGAGCTGGAGGCCTCAGGTGGTAACAGCCAGGCCCAAGTGCCGCAGCTGTGGTCACACGGCCTTGACTGTAGGCGAGTCCTGCAGGAACCGAACTGCAGCCAAGCCCAGACTCTGGCTGCCGTGTCTAGAACAAGGCTTCAACTTTCTTCACACACACCCAATAGGCTTAAACTAGACTCTCATGAATCAGGGCACAAACAAATAGCCAAGGGTTAAAGGAAAGTAATTCACACTCCCAGCACCGCCCAGCTCTAACTGGTGACGGACGAAAGCCTCCACTGCCCCCTTACTGACCGCCGTCCAGCCGGGCGGCCACACACCTGCTGGCACACGTATCTGTAAAAGTCGGGCATCTGGCTTTTAAAATGATGACTACTGAAGCGTGTGAAACAGCACAAGCCCACTGCCCTGCACCCCTGACATCCTTCCTGGTATCATTTCGAACTCCCCTCAAGTGTGAAACCCTCTGCTCCACAGGCTCACTTGTCACCAGGGAAACGCACATGGAACCACGCGAGAGGCCACCACACCCACAGGAGGTGGAGAAACAGGAACTCCCACACATTGCTGGTGGGGTGTAAAACAGTGCATCTATTGGAAAACTGTTCAAGTTCCTCAAAAAGTTAACAAACAAATACCCAGCAATCCCACTTCTGACCTACACCCAAAAGAAAAAGCCGGGACTTGAGCAGACCCCTGTACACCCACGGGCACAGCAACATTACAGTAGTCAGATGCCCCCCTCTGAGTGAGTGGATGAGCCAGAGGGGTATCTGTATGTGCAGTGGAATATTATTCGGCCTTGAAAAGGAAAGGAATTCTGACACATGCTACAGTGTGGACGGACCTTGAAAACATGGTGCACAGGGAAACAAACCAGTCATGAAAGGGACACTGATTCCTCTGACAGGAGGTCCCAAGAGCAACCAAATTCCTAGACAGTGGATGGTGGGGGCCAAGGGCTGGGGGAGGGGAGTTGGGACTCAATGGCACCAGGGTTGATGGGATGACGAGAAGTTCGGGCCATAGAGGGGTGATGGCCACAGCGCTCTGAATGTCTAATGCACTGAATGACGCTTCCAGACAGTTCAAATGAAAAGTGACGTCTGGGCACCAAAAGCTTCAGGGCCGCGGACAGCAGGAAAGGCACACACTGCGGTGAGGTGCCCACCCTGAGAGAGCACCCCTCTGATGACAAGGGAGGGGTCCCACACTCACCCCAGGAACTGGGGGGCTCCTGGCAAGTCACCCCTGGCTCTGAGCCTGCCTCTTACAAATACTGCCCCGCCAGCCGCTGACAGGCTGCCCAGAGAACCTGCACTGTGAGCACAAAAGCACCCACTGTGCGCAGCCCCTGGCGTGAGCAGCTGTTTGTTAGGCAGTTAACAGGAGACTCACTGGGAAGTCCTGACCCTCCACCTGAACAGAACCTTCCAGAGCAGACCCCGGGCTTCTACCTTATGTGCCAAGCAGTCCTGCACCTCACACCCCAGGTCCAGGTTCTCGCTCTCTGCCGACAGGTCGGTGAGGATGTCCTGTAAGAGCGTGGGCAGAGGGGCGTCAGCTGGGGTCGAGCACTGTCAGGCTGGGCGGGCGGGTCCCTCTGAGGGACAGTGGGGACGGCAGTCCCCTGGGTCAAAAGCAGGTGGTGGGCCTGGCTCAGGGGTGCCCAGCAATGGACACGTCAAGGGAATCAGGCAGAGAGGGGGCCTGTGTGAGGCGGGTGTGTCCCTAGGACCCAGGGAGCCCAACCGCTGGGCGAGGGGCCCCACATCTGCACGTCCCATGCTGCACAGGTGACCGACCGAGGCTGCGGGGCTCGGAGCCAGGGGCCCCTGAGCTCCCAGGGGCCGGAAAGGCGGCTGGGTCAGGTCGGAAAGCACCAGCGAGCTGTGACGAGAAACACGAACTTCGCTGGGGCTTCCCGAGAAGGAGGGGAGATCTGACCAGGTCCTGGAGAGAGGATCTGAGGACAGCACTCAGGACAGACTGGGACGGTGAGAGACTAGAGGCAGGGACCACGGTGGGAAACCATGTTCCAGCCCAGGAAAGGCAGGCCTCGGCCAGAACGAGGGCCGTGCACTGGGAACGTAGAGGAGATGGGCAGAGACGCCCGGGCAGAAAGTGAGGCGACGCTGCAGGCCAGCGGGAGGACACCACGTTGTTAGTAGAAAGGGGGGCCCACAGGGAGCAGGCGAAGGAGGGAAGGCTCTGGACTCTGGGCCACGTCCTGGCCACCAGTCGAGCTGCAAGCCGCACCCCAAGAGCCGGGCAGAGGGCAGAGGAAGGGGCTGGGGTTCTGGAGTCTCCTGCGTTCAGTGCATTTTCTGGGCCAGCAGAGCAGACGCGGGCCAGGCAATGAGGCAGAACGGCCAAGAGACCAACAAAGGGAGAGGTTGCCCGCGTGTCCACAGGGCAGAGGTCGGCATGGCCGGATGCCAGGGCTGGGGACAAAGGGAGGTTCTCGCAGCCCCCGCATCCAAACAGGAACTCAGGGCCGCGAGGGCGTGCGGACAGCGTGTGCAACTTGGGCCAGCGCTGCTGAGCTGACTGTCCCACGCTGGCGTTGGGAGTAAACATTTCGAGGGGTCACCCAGGCCAGGCCAGGCCAGGCGCACCAGGGGAGTCAAGCGGGCACCCCTGCAGGAGCTCCTCGCGCAGGGACCCACCCCACTGGTGTCTGTTTCTGAATTTCTCAACGAAAAGGAAATAACTTGGTCTGTTTGTCAAAGGGAGTATTTCACAAGCCTGGACTCGCTTCCCCTTTTCCCTCCCGGGGTTTGCTCCTGGGGTGTCACTGCGGGGCTCCCCGGCATCCGCGCCCCTCGTTCCCGGGCCTCAGGTCGGCTCCTCACCTGCAGAGACATGGTTCCCCGCACAGCCACCACCACGCTCTCCTTCTTGTGATCCAGAACCACCAGGAAGGGCAGCTCGTAGACCTGCGGGAGGCCAGGCATGAGGCCCACAGCGCCCACCCCCTGCCCCGCCCAATGCTGTTCTGGATGCAGAAGCTTTTGTGAACCTGCCGTTGCTCCCGTGAACCAGTTCCTGGTTTCCTTCCCCGCCTCTGACCCGCCATGTGCTGCCCTGTGTGGGGCCTCCCTCCCGCAGCCCGGCACCAGCTCCGCACTGACCAACTAGAGGGCGTCCCTCTGGGCCTGGCCCGACAGCTGCTGTTCGCCAATGACTTCAGCTGCCCGGGCCCTGACGTGCGAGCAGATAGAGGTCTGGGCCAGGCAAGCATCCCTTTCACCAGCACCAAGCGCAGGTGAAGCTGGGACTCGGGCCCCTGCCAGGACACGGGGCGCGCCCAGTCCTCTGGGTCTGCTGCTGCTGCTTCCCGAGGAGACCGGCCTGACCCCGGGCTGGAGTGCAGACACAGCACCGGCTCGCACGGCCATCGGCCAATGACAGCAATACTGTGAGGACGGCCCTGGCTTACGGTGTCTGGAGCAAGCAGGACAGACAGACTGCCGTCTTTATTTCCTGGTTCCCAGGAGAGGAACATGCCGACCCGGGGGCTCCTGCAGGGACTCGGAGTTCCCTGACCCTGGGCCTGGACCTCCGGGGGTTGGGAAGCTCCAGGAGACCCCATGCGGCAGCACACCTGAGAGCCACCGCACTGGACCACGTGACGGTCACCTGCAGAGCTGCGCACCGCAGCAAGTGCAGGTCACAGAGCTGGCAGAGCGGGCTCCTGCCGAGTCCCCAGTGTCCAGTGCTCCCGGCCCCCGCTGACTGCCGCCACCGCTGTGGGTGGGCTGAGGCCCAGAAGCCAGGGTTAACGAGCTCCAGACACCGCACGGGACTAACCCACTCACTGCTGTTCACTGACCGGTGGGCCGGTCGACACAGCAGAGCTCTGCTGAAGGCTCCCTGCTCCACCTCAGGCTAACCCTGTGTAGGTTTTAGGGGCTCAAAAGCCCCTGAAACGACATGCAAAACCTGGGAAGAGTGTGCGGTAGGTGTGTCTACACACATTTTTTGGGTGGGAAATCCTATATAATAAAAGCCTAATATGCTAAGTGTCTGACCATCTGTTTGACTATTCGACCAGTCGCTATGACGTGCACTAACCACCAGGGGGCAGATGCTCTGACCGGTAGGTTAGCTTGCTGCTGGGGTCTGGCCGATCAGGACTGGGTGAGATGGGCTGAGCACGCCCTGGAGCCCTCCCGTGGTCCCTCCCCGGACCCGATCATGCACTGGTGGGGTCCCTTGGCCTGGCCTGCGCCCTCTCGCATCCAGGACCCCTCGGGGGATGTCAAAGAGCTGGTTTCAGCCCAACCCCCGCAGGCCAGGCCAAGGAACCCCACTGGTGCACAAATCCGTGCACCGAGCCTCTAGTAATTTATAACTTCCATCAGCATTCAAAGGACTCTGGACCCTGAGAAGACCGGAAGCGCTGTGCACTCTACCTTGTCGTGGAAGCTTATGTGAATGAAGTCCCTGTGCTGGAGCCCTGTCATCCGCAGGACGGAGCCAAAATGGCAGTGGAGCTGATCGCCTCCAACCACGTCATACTCTGTTGTCCTGCTTCTGCAACTGAAAACACAGACAACCTGAGCCACTCCCCAAGGGGTCTCAACCCGTCTTGTTTTTCGAGCAAACTCGAGGACCAAAGTTTACAATTTTCAGGACTGTTTGGCGAACATAGAATGGCCCTTAGGAAGTAATATATTTCCGCCCAGCCGGCTTGGCTCAGTGGTTGAGTGTCAACCTGTGAACCAGATCACGATTCGATTCCGGGTCAGGGCACATGCCCGGGTTTCAGGCTCAATCCCCAGTGTGGGGCGTGCAGGAGGCAGCCGATTCATGATTCTCTCTCATCATTGATAATTCTATCTCCTTCTCTCTTCCTCTCTGAAATCAATAAAAATATATTTTAAAAAATGTCATTGGGACAATTGGAAAAATTTGAATACCAGTTGTAAATGAGCTAATGATGAATGATAAATTTTCTGAGTTTTATCACTGCACTAAAGTCACATAAAAGAATGCTCTTGTTCTTAGGAAATCCAGGCTGAAGTACCTGGAGATGAAGGGACGGTGTCTGCACCGGTACCTCCAATGCTCAGGGGAAACTATGCAGACAGCGCACAGCACACGGGACAGAAATGAGTGCAACTGGTGGCTCCCCATCGCGGGGACCCGGGAGCTCTTAGTGCTGCTCTTGCAGTTTTTCAAAGATTTCAAAACAGAAAGCTTTTTTTAAAAGGGAAGGAAGGTTATTTTTAGAAAACAACGTATGGGAGCCTCAGTCAGCGACATCGAGGAGGGTGGAGGCCACCCCTGCCGACCTACCAGTCACCCCCGATCCTGCACAGCCCCGTGAACGGGTTTCTGTAAATGTAGAGGGGCCAGCCGTAGGCAGCGGCTGCGATCGGCATGTAATGGCGGCAGTTCTCTAGCTCTGCGTCCAGGTCATCTTTCTACAGGAGAGAACCAGCTGTTGGCTTAGGGGCCTCATTCCAGAGGTCCACACTGACACCTCCCCTTCCTCTCCGAGGCCGTCCACAGGGAGAATGGCCCTTAAATGCGGCCGGAGCCGGACCCTCATTTCATAGGAAGACAGCAAGCGCAGTGCAGCCAACAGCAAAGCCCCTGAGGCCTTGCCTGGCGCCGGTGCAAGGGGCCATGGACTTCCTGCCCGATGCAGGCGAAGACCCGCGGAGTTTCACGCCACTGGGACCAACCAGCTGAGAACTAGGTGCCGGATGAGGTGCCGAGAAACCATGTGTTTACGTGGGAAGTTCTCTTTCAAAAGCATAAAATCCGCGGCAGGAAAACTCTCATCAGGCAAAGCTGAGCGGTTCCTGCTCCCCAGGCCGAGCAGAGAGCAACACGAACCCAGGGGAGGCAGGCCCCAGCCCAGGAGGCATGTTCGCAATGCAGGCTCACGGCCAGCTTCCCAGGAGAGAATGCTTCCGAACGACAGGGGACGCGCGGGGGCCGGGAACGGCTCCCTCCACCTGCCTCCAGGTGACAAGAAGCTGCCGCACCGGGCAGGTGCCAAGTCACAAGCAGCACAAGGCACAGATCTGACTCCCAGCCAGCTGCTGGGACTGCTGCTGGCTAGGTTTTTGTGTGTTTGTTTTCTTTTAAAAAGATTTACCAATGGGTGTCAGTGTCATAACTGCCACCCGACAGAGGCGTGGGCTCACCTGGGAGGGCCCTGGGCAATGGCTGACCACCTCCGTCGGCGCCTGGTTTCTCCTGAGACTGTCCTGCTGCTGGTGGAGGAGGGTGAGGCCCGCCACGAGGTCACTGGGCACCAGGTCTGTGTCCTGGACGGGAGCCACGGGCCTGTCAGGAAGCTCAGCAGGACGGCCTGTGAGTTCCTCACACCCAGTTCCCACGGTCCCCACGCACGCACACACACACAGCACAGTCCCGTGTAAAAAGGTGCTTTACAAAGTGTTTCCTCTCGGGACTCCTCCTATATGTGAGCTCAGTGTGTTTTATTCTCCTGCCCTCGGACAACTCTACTGGAGAACATTAAGTAGTGTGTGGTTCCCTCTCCGTTTTAAAATGTGTCTTCAAGTGACTTTGCTATTTTTAATCTACTTCTCATCGTTGATGAAGCGGGAGTAAGTGGGTAGATCTGCCACTTTTGCAGTGACGGCCAATGTTAGCCCAGGGTTAAACTCTCAAAGCTGAAGATGCTGCTTTTGTGGCAGGTCCGTGGGAGGGGTATATGCGACTGGACGGACACCTCCCAGGTACAGCAGCCTCAGGAAGAGCCGTCCACTGGGGAAGCAGCAGAGTGGTCTAAGCCCGCCCTTCCCCGAGGGCCGGGAGCAGGAGGGACCCCCCAGGCGCTGGCCCCTCAGCTCTCAGCTCTGCCCGTGATGCAGGCACCGCCTCCTCCAAGGAGACCTGATCCTCTCCTTCCTCCCTCCACCTGTCTCAGACGAGGCTGGAGCACTCCTCTCAGATGACTTAGGGGACACACTTCTGATCCCCACAGAGGCTGCTGCTGGGTACAGGCCCAGCCTGGACGGAGAGCTGAGAAAAGGCCCCGGGCGTGGATGTCAGAACTCTCCCTGACGTGGTCTCTGCAGTGAACGTAAGAGCAGTTTATCGGATCTTTTTATGAAAAGACACTCATTACGTGTGAAAGCAAAACCAACATATCCAAGACACTGAGAAACCACTCCCAGGTGGTGACGCCCTTCCTTTGGAAGCAGAAAAACCGATCGTTTGTACCACGCTGTACAGAGCGAGAAGCCAGTGCCCCCCTGGTGTCTGCTCATACCAGCTGGTTGAGGGGGTGAAAAGACAATTGGCAAATCATTCGCAACATGTAAAGGCCCTTAAAAACGTATTCAGTTCATTAAAAACTAATTCAAAATCTTGACAGAGTCACGAACAGGTGTCAACACCAGGAGCGCTGACCAGAGGCAGGTCTGCACACGCAGGGCCCCGGTTAGCGCCGAGTCCTCTGTCCTTGCTCCAGGGAGCAGTGTCTCCCCCCCCGCCCCCCCCCATCGCCTCCAGTGCCCGTTTATGTGTGTGCGGGGCGGGGGGCCCAAGTGCAGAGCACTCGTCTTAACGTCAGAAGCACCGGCTCCCCGGAGGCTTACGGAGAAGTAGGTGGAGAAGAGCTCCGCGGTGCTGGAGAAGGCCATGTGGGTCTGGTCGTCGCGCTCCACGCAGCAGCACAGCAGCTTCATCCTCTTTTCCCACACGCTCGTCGCTGCTGTCTTGAGGCCCCCGACGAACTGGCTGTCCTCGGGGTTAAACGCGAGGGTGGGGGCAGCAGAGGAGTACCGCGCCACCTTCCCCCCCAGCGGGTCGAAGACAACCATGATGATGACCACCGTGAAGCCGATGATGACCCAGCTGCAAAACAGAGAGGACCAGGCGCTGAGGGCCCAGCAGCTCGGCCAGAACCTGCTGAGGGAGCCACTTGTTTCCCCGAGGGAGTTCCTGACGAGGCCCAGGAAGCTCAGAGCCGACAGTGAAGATCACAAAGGAAAAAGGGGCTGCTGTGGGCAGAGGTGCAGCCCCGACCAGGACCCGCCCTTACTCCTCAGGCCTCAGGGTTCTTCTCGGTAAAACCAAAAGCATTTTGCCAAAGCGCCGCACTGACAGGCCTTTCGTTCGGTGTTTAAATAGTTGCAGGCTGTCCCCGTGCACAAGGCTCCGGGTTCACAACGCGCCTCTACGGGAGATGGCCCTGAGGGGCTCTGCTGCCCCTGGTGGCGAGGCCAGGAAAGGCACCGTCAGCACGGCTGTCCACTTCCTTACTTACAACACAAGGGATAAAGCAAGATCCCTTCAAAACATTTTTAGCCTGGGAAATGCCACAGTCTTATTCGAGTGCATTACACTCTGGGTAGTGTATTTCTTCTCATCCTGCCTTTAGCGCCTGCCCTTGTTTTGGCCTTCAGACTCTCTTCCTTCTTGTATGAGAAGGGAGGGAATAGAAAAATGAGAACCGGAAAGAAAGAAAACTCCATCAATAAACGCATAAGCCCGGCTGGTGTGGCTCAGGGGTTGAGCGTCGACTTATGAACCAGGAGGTTATTGTTCGATTCCCAGTCAGGGCACATGCCCGGATTGCGGGCACATACCCAGTGGAGGGCACATACCCAGGGTGGGGCATGCAGGAGGCAGCCAATCATTGATGCTTCTCTCTCTCTCCCTTCATCTCTGAAATCAATAAAAATCGATTTTAAAACTGCATAATGGAAGATGAACTGTTTCTCGTGTATAAACAGGTGCCTCTAACTGTTTACCATCTCCTCAACACGGTCCAGTTTCTAACCGTTGGGAGCCTGAGTGACGCCGGGCTGTCTGCAGTCACTCAGGAAAGTCTGCTGACCTACGTCTCACATGCACTTGTGACAAGAAGCTGAAGAGATGACAGGAGCGCTCACCTGACGACCACGGTTGCGATGATGGCACTCACCACTATCTTGTCGCACTGAGTGCTCTCTGCTACCCACACGGCCCCCAGGGAGGCCCAGACGATCTCGGGCAGAAAGAGCGCCAGGCGGATGTACAGCAGTGTAGACATGGACTTCCGTGGCCCAGGGTTGCAAATGGTTCCTAAGACAGAAGACACTCAAGCTGGTCACCTGCTTCCTCGGAGATGCAGGGCTTCCTTTCTACAGCAGCACAGGCGGCAGAGCGCCCACACTGCGCGCGCACCCCCACCTGCTGTTTCTATTCGTAATTGATCAATGCCTGAGATTGAGAGCACGTGACAACGTAAGGGGGGAACGTGACAGGCAGAGGCAGCCTCAGATTCGCTTCTGAGACTTACCAGGGTTTAAGAACACTTTGGGGTCCTAACTAGGGTCCAAATTGGGATACTTCTGAGAGCAGAAGGTGCTGTTGATACTTATGCTGGGATGAGTGTAAACAGAACGATTCCAGGCAAACACAGCTAAGCAGTTCCCCGCGTTCTGACAGACAAGAAACAGCTGCACCTGTACCACCTCTCGGAGCCTCCGTGGCCACAGGCACCATCGGCGCTTTAATCTTTATCAAGATGACTGTGAGGCAGCCACCATCCCAGCTACAAATGACAAACCTGAGGCTCTGAGCTTAGACGCTACTTTCTAAAATATAACCCGTGACTATGGCCCTGGCTCTCGCCTCCCTTCTGGGAAGAAGGAATTCTGATGTTCAAGACCACTTAGAGAAGCCGGACATTTGGACACATTTTTACTGAGTTTGTAAAACAAATCCAAGCATCAATAGAGGCCTGCGTGCATCATCAATCCTCTTCCTTTGAGAAAATGTTACGATAAACACTAATTTAAGTGACATCAAAATACCATATGATTAAAACAAATACAATAAATCTAAGTTCTAAAGAATGATTTGGTAAGGAAATCACTTTTAAAATCCAAAAATTATCTTCCATTAGAATGATTTATGTAGAGTCACATTTTATTTTAAGTATGTTTTTATTGATTTCCGAGAGGAAGGGAGATGGAGAGAGGGAAAGAAACATCAATGATGACAGAGAATCACTGATCGGCTGCCTCCTGCATGCCCCTACTGGGGATCAAGCCCGCAACCCGGGCATGTGCCCTGACCAGGAATTGAACCATGACCTCTTGGTTCATCAGTCGATGCTCAACCACTGAGCCATACCAGCCGGGCTAAAGTCACCTTTTAATATATTAGACACCATCGGGTCTCATTTTGGGCACAAAGACCAATCTTACAAGGGAACTGGATCGGCATCTCTCCGAGGGGCGGTGGGTGCAGCATGAACAAATCAGTTCTGTATTTGGAGCCTGTTACTGTAGAACAACAGCCGATCGCCGAGGAGAAAACAGGAAGTCAGTATTTGCACACACCCACGGCTTCCAGGGAACTGGGGTCCCAAATAAGGGAGTAGTGCCTGACACCCAGCAGCCCCAGATCTGCAAGGCAACCTGTGGCTGCTGCGTGAATAAAACAAATCCATGAACAAGGAACCAGGAAATGGAGTTCTGGTTAAGGTTCCAGAAAAGCAATGAGACACTGAGAAAGTCCCCTATAGTCATGCCTGCCCAGAAAAACATCTTTATCTTACTGAGATATTTATTTTCTTCTCAAGAAAAAGCATAGCTGGTGTGGCCCTGGCTGCTGCAGAGGCCGCGTGAGGCGATGCCTCGAGAGGCAGCGAGTCATGGTTAACAAGAAAGCTACGCCCCTGAATGTTATGTCCCCAGCAGTCTTGGTGAAGTAACCCTATCACCCTTCACAGGCACAAATCTTTGGATTCAACGCGGCTACCCCCTGTAGCCGTCTTCTCTGGCACGAGATGAGCAATGAGCTTTGGAGATGCAAACGCAGAGATGCTCAATGTCCGGAATCAAAATCAGACACAGTGAATGGCAGACCTCTTACATCCAGGGTGTCCTATCAAAAACGTGGTAGTCAAGCCCAGCTGGTGTGGCTCAGTGGTTGAGCATCAACCCATGAACCAGGAGGTCACGGTTCGATTCCTGGTCAGGGCACATGCCTGGGTTGTGGGCTCCATCCGCAGTATGGGGCGTGCAGGAGGCAGCCGATTAATGATTCTCTCTCATCATTGATGTTTCTATCTCTCTCTCCCTCTCCCTTCCTTTCTGAAATCAATAAAAATACATTAAAAATATATATACCTAAACTTTACAATTTGTAAAACACTTGCTTTTGTGGAGGTAATGCAGGTAAAGGTACAAAGTGCGAACAGTTCAAATAGGTATAAAGTCCCTGCCTCCACCGCTGGCCCGATGTCAGTGAACTTCCTGAAAGTGAACCGGGGACTTGTAGCCTCCCAGAACCGCAGGTGAACAAGACATGAGTGTATCCATCCGCGTTAGGAAACAGCAGCAAATTAACGCAACGTCCTGTCCCTTAGCCGAGCGGAGACTTTCCTTATGTCTGAGCCGTTCTCAGCCTTTCCATCAGGTGCACAGCAGACGCAGACACGGATTACCCTTTACCTGCCCAGGGGCCCCGACAGGCAGTGTGTTCCGACCTTTCGTCCCTATGAATGACCTGCAGTGACCTCCCCACAAGCATCTGCACGCCTTTACATACACAGGAAGGAACGGATCCACACACACAGCCAAACTGGGTTTCCAAGAGGTTCAACCAAGTGACCTCCCACCAACACAATGAGCTGCAGCCTCGCCCACTCCAGGTTTTATCCACAAGAACTTTTCTTCTGTGATGGAGGCTGAACGATGTAAGAGTTACTTATGTTTACTTAACTGTTCATGATCTTTGCCCATGTTCCTACCAACTACTGGTCTTTTCCTTATCTGTCACAAAAGCGCTTATAATGAAAGAGTCTGGCTCTCAGTCTCATATTTTATCCATCTGTCCTTTTTTGTTTGTTTGTTTGTTTTTGTTTTTATTGATTTTTTACAGAGAGGAAGAGAGAGGAATAGAGAGTTAGAAACATCGATCAGCTGCCTCCTGCACCAAGGTACATGCCCTTGACCGGAATCGAACCTGGGACCCTTCAGTCCGCAGGCCGAAGCTCTATCCACTGAGCCAAACCAGTCAGGGCTCATTTGTCCTTTTTTTAAAACTTTCTGTGTGGTATGTTTCACTAAAGTTACATATTTATACTATGGCACATGATGGTAATAATCTGGAACAAATTGGCAACTGAACTAGCATGTTTTTATAAAATACACACTGTTTTCAGCTCAGCTATGATGTTTCTCAACACAAGCACCAGAAAATCCAACTCAAGGTGGCTACAAACCAGGAAGTTTGTACTGCGGACGGGCATCGTGCGCCCTGCCCTCCCCACCGCACTGTCCTTCCTGGGTGTTGGCTCATCCCTGGCCTGACCGCAGAAGGAATGCAGCAGCTCATCCATGCACAGCATCATCCAGTAGGGGTGATAGTCCTAGGGGACAAGGAAGGACTTCTCCAGAAATTCCCAGTAAATTCCCCAAATGTCATGACCCCAATCAGGTCACATGTCAATTCCTGAAGCAATCACTGACACATGGAGATCATTCCTGAGCCGGGCAGAGAGCCAGGCTCCGTGACACGCCCACTGGATGTGCAGGGGTGGGGGGACGTCCTGAATGAAACTGGGTTTTGTCTGGAGGAGGCTGCTGGGTAGGCGACCCTCCCATGATGTGATGGTGCTGTTGTGCCAGTGCCTAGGAGGGGCCGGGGAGATGTGGCCATTCATCACAGGGGTGTGAACGGGCCCTGACTCCCCAAAAACTATCCGAAGGAAAACATTTCTGGGGAAAAAACTTACACTTACTGCTTCAAATCTGAACTCATGATTACAGCTGTAAACATGCTGTATTAATCAGAGTGTGACCCGAACAGAAAGGGCAAAGCGGTTAGGTAATGGTATCTGAAATGAGAACAATCTCAATACTTCATCTCCCAGAAATGCTGGCTCACTGACTTCATGATGCCGCTCGAGCCAGTGCGCACACTCACTCAGCTCCTTCTCTTCAGCTCAGCACCACGGACAGGACCAGCCCTGCTTTGGTGCCGACCCCACGCTTCCGTCCTCTGAGCTCTATTTTCTGCTGCCTGCCCCCGTCAGCGGGCACATGCCATGCTTCTTGGTCACCCAAACCCCAAGACTTTCCCCATGAAACACGTTGCCACTAACACTTCTCTGTGTCACTCTTCGTGAACTACCATTTTGTAAGTTTCAATCTATCATTCCAAAACGCCAGTATCTCGCCACGGTGTTAGCTACGCCTCCCGGTTTCACCATCATCTGCAATCTGCAAGCATCCTGATGCAAGCAGGGATAAAACCTGGGCCACGACGCGCGGCGGCATGCCCTGCCTTCGACGCCCCAGAGCACTCAGCTCCTCCTGTGACCGGAGCAATCGACAGGGAAGGTTTCCACCACCTCAGCTAAGTGTCTGTCTGCAGCGAACGGTGACATGGAGGGGGAAGCTATCATTAAGAATAGATGTGACTCATTAATGAGAGGACAAATAACCCAATTTAAAATTGGACAAAGCATCTATATAGCCGTTTCTCCAAAAATGATAACAAATGGCCAATAAGCATCTGAAGACATGCTCGCTGTCATTCCTCATCAGGGATGCACATCAAAACCAGTGAGATACTATTTCACACCCTCCGGGATGGCGATGACCAGGAGGCACATAGCTCTGGCCCGTGTGGCTCAGTTTGTTGGCGCGTCATCCCATGGACCAACAGGTCACTGGTTCCATTCCCAGGCGGACACCTGCCCAGGTTTTGGGCTCCATACCCAGGGGGGGTGGGTCCCAGTAGAGGTACATGAAGGAGATAACCTATGGACGTTTTCCTCTCTCGTTGATGTTTCTCTTTCTCTCTCTCAAAATCAATAAAAACTTTTTTTTAAAAAAAGAAGTCATATAAGAACAAGTGTTGAAAACTGGAACCTTATAAACTGCTGGTGGGAAAGAAAAGTGGTGCAGCTGCTGGGAAAACAGCCCGGCGGTTCTCAGCAGGGGAAACCTTATCGCAGCAATCCCACCCTCGGCACATACCCAGGAGAACTCCCAGTCAACTCCCTGAACGCATGGCCCCAACGTCTACACAAAAACATGTTTGCGAGTGTTCACAGCAGCATTATTTGCAACAGCCAAAAAGTGGGAACCAGCCAATGTTGCTGCCTGAGGAATGGATAAGTAAAATGAGGTATAGTCATACCATGTAATAGTACTCAGCCACGAGAAGGAATGAAGTACTGACACCCGCTACAGCCGGGTGTGTGCCCTGATGGGAACTGAACCTGCACCTTCCCGTGTACAGGACCGCGCCCCAACCAACCACGCCCCGCTGGCCACACAGGCGGCTTTCTTACCTCTCATGCTGACGCACACGATGGCCAGCATGGTACATACGATCACCGCCAGCAGGACCAGGAGCACAACCATGTAATTGCCGAGCAGCACCCCCCGAGCACAGTCCAGCTTCCCTCGGTACCTGAGATACAAGGCCAGGATGCCAAGCCACCTGTTGAGGAACAAGGAGGGTCAGAGGTCCATCCAAGGAGCTGCTTTGCCGAACACGACAGAAAGAAATAAAAGGAGTGGGTCATTCCCATAAACGAGGTGAGGTTCGCCCTGAAACACAATGTTCACCAATAAAAGATCTACAAAGTCAGCTAAGCCTATGACTTTTTCAAATGAGTTTCATACTTCCCGTGCTTACACAACTTCTTTTTCTGTGCCGGCTGTCAGGCATGACAGGCTTTCACAGCCGTAAGCGAGCAAATATCACGGCTCAGAAACACACAACTGGTAAACCAACACACTGCGTGCGTGCTAAATTATTAACAAGAGAAATGTTACTTCTGTGGATTAACAGGAAACGGATACGCACACACTGTAACCTGCTGTGTCTAATACAAAAGGCCGAGGGGGAAGACAGCAAACCTGCAGAGGCGCTGGTGGTGAACACTGATGAACTTGAAAGGAGCAGCACTGTGGACTCACGAATGTTCTGCCATTCAGTGCACCACAACGCCACAGCAACTGTCACTGGGGCTATTTCGAAAGAGGGCACCGCCCGCCTGGCAAGAACACGGTATTCCACAACGCATGGCACTGAGCAACGCCATAGCAACTGTCACTGGGGCTATTTCGAAAGAGGGCACCGCCCGCCTGGCAAGAACACGGTATTATGATTCAAGCCCGAGGATTCCAGTCCCGGTGGAAACGGACGGGGTCACTTCCTATGCTTTTGTCAGTTCTGTGATAGGATGACCCCGTGTCTAGAAAAAGTGGGAACTGAACTCCGAAAGGCTTAGCTTTGAAAACTATTAAACTACACAGTAGCAGGTCCCAACGTTTCATGTTTTTCTTTCTTTCCCCTCGAGAATCTACTTTTTTTTTAAAAAATAACAACGGTATTATTATTATTCCTTGCTCACACCCTCTGAGAACAGCCCTCAGGGCCCCGATCCACTTCCTCCCGATCCCACGCAGGAAAGACAAGGGAGGCTACGCCAAGCCTGTCTGCTGGCGGTGGAACGCGGCCACGGGGCTCAGGGAGGCGCTGAGCCGTGCAATTGCGCATCTCACGGGGCAGGTGCGCCTCGAGGTGCTGGGCGT
>NW_005370271.1:3763162-3765813 GCF_000412655.1 Myotis brandtii
GGGCTGGGGGCGGGGGGCGTGGGCAGGGCCTCCCGGGCAGGCCGGCTCAGCACCTCCACTCTCCTCCTCCCGGGTCCGAGCCCCTGCATCTGGAGCCCGGCCTGGACGCACACTCCCTTCCTTCTGCCCTGCCTCCCCCGCAGCGACCCTGTCGCACCGTCAGACCGAGCCCATCCTCCGCTTGGATCCTGCAGGTCTTCGCTTTGTGTGTTAAATGGGCGCCGACCCCCAGCCCCAAGCCTTTCCCTAGTATCGCACATCACACGTCTGTAAGTGAGTGTTCATCGTCTCCCCGAGGTGGGGTTACTCCTCTCTCCCGCCATCACCCCACTACCTGCCTCCTAGTATCCCTCCCTGAAACTCGTTCTCGCCCGAGGGCTTCTTACATTCTCTGTCTCCTCTGCCTGGGATGCTCCTCCCTCAGGCATTTCCATGCCACTCACTTCATTCAGGCTCCTGTCACTGCCTCAGACAGACCTCCCCGCCTCCCTATCTACAACAGCACACCCAGGTCCCATTCCCTCCCCACGCGTCACTCCCTGTCTTTCATGTTTATTCCCTCCCTCCTCCCACCCTCCAGTGTCAGTGGTATGAGCATGGGCACCCTGTCCATTGCTATTCACATAATGGAACACATTGAATATTCCATGAATGAATAAACAGACTTATTAAAGCTTTCTGAGTCGTAAGTTCTTTCAGGGTTCTTCTAAAGGGCATAATTTCAGGGCTAAAAATAATATTGAAATTGTACTGATGGTTGTCAGAATGATTCAGGGAATTGTAAACAGGGGAGTTATGAGGTTTTTATAGAAAAAAGCCATTCATCCATTCACAAAATTAGTATTTACTGGGCACTTGATTAAACAATGAGAGGTCAGGGAAGATATCCCTGAAGAAGATATTGAAATAAGATCTGAAGGAAAAGTAGGAATTAAGATGAGAGGGTGATTCAGAAGTTGAAAGGTTACACCTGTGATCACACATATTCTTAAATATAATTGTTCCCTTTTGAAAACAGGATTTGTAAGGCTTAGCAATAAGCTAATGCTCTACATAAACTTTTGTTAGTAAATGCACATGTGAAAAGCATATTATTCCCTTATTTTAAACACAGGTTTTTCAGTTTCCTGCTATTAAAAACAGATATTTTAGCCCTAGCTGGTTTGGCTCAGTGGATAGAGCGTCAGCATGGTGACTGAAGGGTCCCTGGTTCGATTCCGGTCGAGGGCATATACCTGGGTTACAGGCTCGATCCCCAGTAGGGGGCATGGAGGAGGCAGCCAATCAATGATTCTCTCGCATCATTGATGTTTCTATTTCTCCCTCTCCCTTCCTCTCTGAAATCAATAAAAAAATATATTTTAAAAAATAGATTTTAAAGTAGACTTATTAAAAAAGATCTATTTTAAAAATAACTTTATTTTGAAAATGAAGCTCCACGGCAAAGCACAGCTCTTGAAAGGGGAAGTGACCGTCCTGACTTTTTTTTATGATGAAATGTTTAGATGCAGAGACGCGGGACACCGAAGGCCCCAGCATCCAGATTCATTGAGGGGTAACATCTGCCGTATTTGCTCCATCTTGAGTTTTGGGAGAAAAAAACCTTTGGTATCCTTCTCTGCTGCTGTTTGATTAATTTCACCATTTAATTGCAAACTATAAGTATTTTCCAGAGATTTTTTGTTGTTAATCCTCACCTGAGGATATTTTTTCCATTGATCCCTAGAGTGAGTGGAAGGGAGGGAGGGAGGAACATGGATGTGCAATGTGAGAAAGAGCTAAGCCTAGACTTTTTAAAATGAGTTTCATACTTCCCGTGCTTCCACAACTTCTTTTTCTGTGCCGGCTGTAAGGCATGACAGGCTTTCACAGCCATAAGCGAGCAAATATCACGGCTCAGAAACACACAACTGGTAAACCAACACACTGCGTGCGTGCTAAATTATTAACAAGAGAAATGTTACTTCTGTGGATTAACAGGAAACGGATACGCACACACTGTAACCTGCTGTGTCTAATACAAAAGGCCGAGGGGGAAGACAGCAAACCTGCAGAGGCGCTGGTGGTGAACACTGATGAACTTGAAAGGAGCAGCACTGTGGACTCACGAATGTTCTGCCATTCAGTGCACCACAACGCAAGGTGGCACTGAGCAACGCCATAGCAACTGTCACTGGGGCTATTTCGAAAGAGGGCACCGCCCGCCTGGCAAGAACACGGTATTAGGATTCAAGCCCGAGGATTCCAGTCCCGGTGGAAACGGACGGGGTCACTTCCTATGCTTTTGTCAGTTCTGTGATAGGATGACCCCGTGTCTAGAAAAAGTGGGAACTGAACTCCGAAAGGCTTAGCTTTGAAAACTATTAAACTACACAGTAGCAGGTCCCAACGTTTCATGTTTTTCTTTCTTTCCCCTCGAGAATCTACTTTTTTTTTAAAAAATAACAACGGTATTATTATTATTCCTTGCTCACACCCTCTGAGAACAGCCCTCAGGGCCCCGATCCACTTCCTCCCGATCCCACGCAGGAAAGACAAGGGAGGCTACGCCAAGCCTGTCTGCTGGCGGTGGAACGCGGCCACGGGGCTCAGGGAGGCGCTGAGCCGTGCAATTGCGCATCTCACGGGGCAGGTGCGCCTCGAGGTGCTGG
>NW_005370271.1:3766536-3766751 GCF_000412655.1 Myotis brandtii
CATACTTTCTAGGTAAGGCCTCCGCCAGCCCCGAGGGATCAGCTCCGAGACCCTGAGCGGTTAATGCGGATCTAGGCTCATCCCGGGCCCGCAGGGCTCCAGGCCTGTGGCGCCGTTGCCCGGTCTGTGCATCCCGCGGGCGGGAGGAGGGGACAGGTGACCCTTGTGGAGTTGAGGACCTGGAACCACCTGGCAGCTGTGGGCTGGGGGCGGGG
>NW_005370271.1:3766861-3776275 GCF_000412655.1 Myotis brandtii
CCCCCGCAGCGACCCTGTCGCACCGTCAGACCGAGCCCATCCTCCGCTTGGATCCTGCAGGTCTTCGCTTTGTGTGTTAAATGGGCGCCGACCCCCAGCCCCAAGCCTTTCCCTAGTATCGCACATCACACGTCTGTAAGTGAGTGTTCATCGTCTCCCCGAGGTGGGGTTACTCCTCTCTCCCGCCATCACCCCACTACCTGCCTCCTAGTATCCCTCCCTGAAATTCGTTCTCGCCCGAGGGCTTCTTACATTCTCTGTCTCCTCTGCCTGGGATGCTCCTCCCTCAGGCATTTCCATGCCACTCACTTCATTCAGGCTCCTGTCACTGCCTCAGACAGACCTCCCCGCCTCCCTATCTACAACAGCACACCCAGGTCCCATTCCCTCCCCACGCGTCACTCCCTGTCTTTCATGTTTATTCCCTCCCTCCTCCCACCCTCCAGTGTCAGTGGTATGAGCATGGGCACCCTGTCCATTGCTATTCACATAATGGAACACATTGAATATTCCATGAATGAATAAACAGACTTATTAAAGCTTTCTGAGTCGTAAGTTCTTTCAGGGTTCTTCTAAAGGGCATAATTTCAGGGCTAAAAATAATATTGAAATTGTACTGATGGTTGTCAGAATGATTCAGGGAATTGTAAACAGGGGAGTTATGAGGTTTTTATAGAAAAAAGCCATTCATCCATTCACAAAATTAGTATTTACTGGGCACTTGATTAAACAATGAGAGGTCAGGGAAGATATCCCTGAAGAAGATATTGAAATAAGATCTGAAGGAAAAGTAGGAATTAAGATGAGAGGGTGATTCAGAAGTTGAAAGGTTACACCTGTGATCACACATATTCTTAAATATAATTGTTCCCTTTTGAAAACAGGATTTGTAAGGCTTAGCAATAAGCTAATGCTCTACATAAACTTTTGTTAGTAAATGCACATGTGAAAAGCATATTATTCCCTTATTTTAAACACAGGTTTTTCAGTTTCCTGCTATTAAAAACAGATATTTTAGCCCTAGCTGGTTTGGCTCAGTGGATAGAGCGTCAGCATGGTGACTGAAGGGTCCCTGGTTCGATTCCGGTTGAGGGCATATACCTGGGTTACAGGCTCGATCCCCAGTAGGGGGCATGGAGGAGGCAGCCAATCAATGATTCTCTCGCATCATTGATGTTTCTATTTCTCCCTCTCCCTTCCTCTCTGAAATCAATAAAAAAATATATTTTAAAAAATAGATTTTAAAGTAGACTTATTAAAAAAGATCTATTTTAAAAATAACTTTATTTTGAAAATGAAGCTCCACGGCAAAGCACAGCTCTTGAAAGGGGAAGTGACCGTCCTGACTTTTTTTTATGATGAAATGTTTAGATGCAGAGACGCGGGACACCGAAGGCCCCAGCATCCAGATTCATTGAGGGGTAACATCTGCCGTATTTGCTCCATCTTGAGTTTTGGGAGAAAAAAACCTTTGGTATCCTTCTCTGCTGCTGTTTGATTAATTTCACCATTTAATTGCAAACTATAAGTATTTTCCAGAGATTTTTTGTTGTTAATCCTCACCTGAGGATATTTTTTCCATTGATCCCTAGAGTGAGTGGAAGGGAGGGAGGGAGGAACATGGATGTGCAATGTGAGAAAGACACATCAATTGACTGCTTGCCGCACGCACCAGGGTGGGGATCCTGCAATCTAGGTTTGTGCCCTTGACCGGAATCAAACCCAAGACCCCTTGGTCCATGGGCCAACGCGCTAATCACTGAGCAAAACTGGTCAGGGCTGTTCAGAGACTTTCTTGGCATTTCATCTCATCTCCATATTAACTTGGAGAAACTGATCTTTACTCTCACTTTCCCAAATCACTGGTTCATCTTCTACTCTGTTTCTCCCTTTAGGACTTGATTTTCTTTGAGTAAATCTCTATGTCCAGAGGAAAATGAAGATCCTTTGCTGCTGCTGTTAGCTGCGGGCAGGCAGCTTTAGCCAGGCGAGCTTTCCCTGGATTGTTGCTTCTAAGCAATTCTTTACAGGCCCGAGATCTTCAGTTTTCAGAACTTTAATGTCACTTTTTTTAGTTTCAGGGCACACCAGTTTCCCTGTTACAGAACCATCGCTGCTGTTAGCTGCGGGCGGGCAGTTTTAGCCAGGCGAGCTTTCCCTGGATCGTTGCTTCTAAGCAATTCTTTACAGTCCTGAGATCTTCAGTTTTCAGTTTCAGGGCACACCAGTTTCCCTGTTACAGAACCATTTATTGTCTTAGAAACCTTATGAGTAAATAGGTTTTGTATTTTCATTCTGTTTTGGTAATGGAGTCAAATGTCATGAAGTGTTTGCCTAAAGACCTCGCCTTTTGCCCAGCCGGGTGTGGCTCAGCCGTTGGATATTCACCCAGGAATCAAGAGGTCACCGGTTTGACCCTAACTGGTTTGGCTCAGTGGATAGAGCGTCGGCCTGCGGACTGAAGGGTCCCAGGTTCAATTCCGGTCAAGGGCATGTACCTTGGTTGCGGGCACATCCCCACTAGGGAGTGTGCAGGAGGCAGCTGATCAATGTTTCTCACTCATTGATGTTTCTAACTCTCTATTCCTCTCCCTTCTTCTCTGTAGAAAATCAATAAAATATATATATTTTAAAAAGTGGTCACCGGTGGATTCCTGGTCAGAGCATGTGCCCAGGTTACCCCGGGCTGCGGGCTTAATCCCCAGTAGGGGGTGTGCAGAAGGCAGCCAATGATGATTCTCTCATCATTGATGTTTCTATCTCTCCCTCTCCCTTCCTCTCTAAAATCAATAAAAAATATTTTTTTAAAAAGGACCTCACCCTTTAAGTGCCCAGAGTGAAACTAGAAGTAGAGATCTAGAGTAATCTAGTATTATAAGAAATAGTACCCTTGTCATTGTTGAAAAGGAATAGTGCTATGTTATGCTTCAATTTACTTTTAAATTGCATGGCTAGGAGACACACCCCCAGTACCTGTGAAGACCATGCTGCAGAGGCCAACCCAAATCAGGTGTGTTGGGGGGAGAGAAAGCTGTGGTACCTACTGGGCGGAGCACAGGTGCCTTGGGAATTCCACACTTAGCTCTAGAGCAGCGGTTCTCAACCTGTGGGTCGAGACCCCTTTGGTGGTCGAACAACCCTTTCACAGGGGTCGCCTAAGACCATTCTGCATATCAGATATTTACATTACAATTCATAGCAGTAGCAACATTACAGTTATGAAGTAGCAACGAAAATAATTTTATGGTTGGGTCACAACATGAGGAACTGTATTTAAAGGGCCAGAAGGGTGAGAACCACTGCTCTAGAGGGCGAGCCCCACTGGGATGGGTAGTTCGGGAAAGTACCTAGGAGTCATTTCTCTTAGATGCACTGCTCTCCCAACAAGGGCAGAGCTGACCAATACTATCGAATGGGCCAGAGGGACTCCTGACCAAACAGGTTCCGCCAGCTTTGGAGGCAGCTGTTCCCAGCTCAGCACAGAGAAGGGGTCGCCTTGATGCCGAGCACCTACAGCGCACCAAGCTGTGTCCTGAGCTCCCCGCACACGGACTCTGACACTTCACAGACATCGGAGCCTCTAACTGACCGGGGACGAGACGCATGTTCAAGCCAGGCTCCCAGAGCCGAGTGGGGAGCCAAGGCTCTTCACACAGGCTGACCCCTAAGCTTGTGCTTCTCTTACTCAGGTTTCCCCACGAGTCACTTCTATTGAAACGAAGTCATTCGTGACCTTCCCAGGAAGCTGTCCACCCCAGTGGCTTCTCCGGAAAGGCTGGCTCTTCTTGCAAGGCCTTCCCCCGGCACCTTTTTTTTGGCCACCTGTCTCTCTACCTTCTCTATTGACCAGACTGTAAAGAAGCAGGAAATGTCACTCCAAGACGGACTGAACTGGCCAGGGCACGGACTGGTATTTGTAAGCAGCCAGTGGCCAGCAGCTTTTCAGAGTTATCCCTTAGTGGGCAATGTGTTAAATTGGCTTTCTTTCTTTATGCTCACATTTTTAAAAGTCCACACAAACAAAACAAAACAGCTCAATAAAAAAGATTAGTTACCTGCCAACCTTTATTCAGGAAGTGAGAGTTACTCTCAAACAGTGCTTCAAACGGCGAGGCACCCCAGGCTTTTGTTCCGCCGTGTTCGGGCACTGCCCGAGTCCTGCACTCCCACGTAGGCAGCCTGTTTATTAAGGTGTCATTCTGGTTGGCACAAAATGATGGTCACATCTCAGCCGGCTTTATTTTTACTTGAGCAGTGGCCAGAGAACGCAGGTACTTCATCAATCAGGCGGCGTGCTGGGGTCCTAGGCCAAGGTCTGAGTGCTGTGCTGTCCGTGGTCAAGCCCCCCCTGGGGTCTGGGTTACATGCACGAAAGCCTTCGAGATCCCCCACCCGTCCCCAGTCAGGCAGCAAACAGTCTGCACCACTAATGACAGAATGTCCTCCCCTTCCTCCAGAATCTTCTGAGGAGGATGAAAACAGAAACTAAATCCAGACGAGGATGCTGGAAAGAGATACTGA
Source organism: Myotis brandtii (assembly GCF_000412655.1). Lineage (NCBI taxonomy): Eukaryota > Metazoa > Chordata > Mammalia > Chiroptera > Vespertilionidae > Myotis > Myotis brandtii. Next base: position 3,771,383 of record NW_005370271.1, read on the forward strand.
TACACAAAGGCAAAACCATGAGGCAGGGGGGAAGCGAAATGAGAGGTAAAGACAGGAGGTTAAACCATGCGGTCACAGCCAACTGAGAAAGCTGCTAAGAGACACACCGGATAAAAACAAAACCCACCCAGCTCCCTTCCTCCACAAGGTATTGTAATGCAGCAAACCTGTGACACTCCTCTTGTAGTAAGTACTGTTAGTATTCAGTACTTTAACAGTCATGGTGCATTCATATGCTTTTGCATAAATCAAAAAGAAACATAGCAATCAACCTACTGGCAAAATCAGGATGAAAAAGTCCAATTTTTCCACAAAATACAGAAAGTTTCAGATTATTAAGTGGACAATAAATGTTTGTAGCCCTGTATAGAGCTTTGGTTGCCAAATGAAAAACAAAAAATAATCCTGACACAGGATGTTCCAAAAGCCTAATTCATGAAAAAGAGACAATTTATTCTATGTTTAATAAAATGTTTATTAAGGTGGTAACACAAGATAAATCATGCAGGAGCTCAGTAAAAACAAAAAATTAATATAAGGAATGGTAATTGGTGCTGCCAATTTAAAAATATGTCAATCATTTTACTACCCAAAGTGATTTGAAGAAGTTGGAATCTGAGCATGGACATGGTTGCAGCAATCTTGCGGACTGTAAACTAAAGTGATAGGTGACTCCTTGTGTTCTAGTCCTCAGAGGAGTCGAGTCATAGATCCAAAATCATCAGCAATGTCCCTCGCATCCTGCACTCAGATGGCAGCCCAGAACCCCTGCCCACCGAGTCCTTCGACACCCAGGGGACAGTCTCAAACCGACACTTCTTAGCAGGGGAGGGGAGCAGGCACCTTTGGTGACTCGCAAATGAGACTCCGTCCACATTCAGAATCTTAACATCTGTGGTGATGAAAACCATAGACTTGCATGTCATCCTTACCAGCCTTAAATGTAGTGTTGTGATGTCCAAGGGAGGGTTTTCATATCCGGTGGAAGAAATTTGAACAGATACACCAAATTGAACATAGTGTCTCAGATTTCAAACAAATATGACTCATCTTTTGGCAAAAAATAAATATAGTGGAATGCAAGTTTGATAGATGAAAGAATATATAATCTACCAACTGTCAAGGAGTACGATTTCATTGCAGACACAAAGAATCAAAAGTTTCAAAGAATTTTTTTAAAAAAAGAAGTTTGCACTATTTCTCACAAAATCTTCACTTTTGGAACTACCCCAATAGAAGCTACACACTGAATTTATTAATACAGCATTAAGTTTCTTTGTGTAAAAAAATCTTTGTACAGAGTAATAAAAAAAGATAAGGCAAGATGCATTAAACAGAAACCTTCTGGTTCTTTTCCTCTGGTTCTTCCAGAGCCACTGATGACTATCTGCCATGAGAGTGAAGTTTCTGATTTTCCGTGCGAGCATCTTGTGCCTTTGCTGTGGTGAGGATTCTGTCCGAGCCCCTGAAGGACAGGTGCTGGTGCTGGTCTGTGGCACTTACGCTGGCAGACTGAGCTTCTTTCCCTTGAGCACTGGATTGAGAGAGGAAACAAGATTACTGGCACTGACATGCTTGCGCTTTCCTTCCTCCCCTTCCCAGAGGTCAAGATACCACATAATCAGGTTCAAGGAAATAAGCTTTTGGCAACCAACAGGCATTGGATTTTGGTGTCAATGAACAAAGCCCGCTCAACTATGAAAATGTCATGCACACATATACTGGAATTTTCATGTACCTGGATGCCATAGCAATGACAGTTAAGAAATACAAACTTGACTGAAATTGTTGCTACATTCACAGCAGATGTTATCATGACTTTCTTCCCTAATCAACACATATTAAGATGTAACTGTCACTATGCCTATAAAATTTGGACGTTAAAAAAGGGATAAGCCTGGCCGGTGTGGTTCAGTGGTTGAAGTCAAGCCAGGAAACTGAACTCACGGTTTGATCCCTGAACAAGATACATGCCCGGGTTGAGTACTAATCCCCAGTACGGGGGGCCTGCCAGAGGCAGCCAATCGATTGGTCTCTCTCATTGATGTTTCTCTCTCTCTCTCCTCTTCCCTTCATCTCTCTCTAAAATCAATAAAAACATATTTAACAAAAAAGGGGGGATAAGATACATATGCCCTGGTATCAGCAATAACAACACCATTAGGAATTTACTGTATAGTAACAGTTCTTAGCCTGGGGTCTACAGCTGGGTTCAGAGGCTCCTGAACCCCCTAAAACTATATGCATAAATATGCATACGCATTTTTTTCCTGAGCAAGGACCATAGCTTTCACCTGAGTTTTGTGACGTTCACATTCCTTCATTCACATAAATGCAAAAATGTACATATATAAGGATGCTGACTTAAGCACTGGATTTTAATAGCAGCAAAATAGCAGTGATAGTGTGAATATCCATGAACTGGCTGAGTAAGGAAATTATGGTAATACACAATGTTGAAAATCACATAGATTCTATTTACTGACATGAACAACTGTGAATGGGGAAAGGGCAGATTAGATGTAGTTAACCATGTATCTGTGTATACGCACAGAGAGATCTGGAATTCCATTTACTGAAACAGTAACAAAGATCTCTGAGTGGTAGGATTTCAGTCGACTGTTTTCAGAATTATTAGTTCTGACTGAATCTTTGACAATGAAAATATGCCATTGTAAAAAATACAGCTACAGCCAAAAGAAGACAGACTCAAAACCGGATCCAGAATCGAACTGGACAGTCCGTTAAATGCTTTTCCGCAGCCAGTTCTGCTCATCAAGCTAGTACCAGAGCAAAAGCGTGCGGCTCGGGGGCCCTGAAGGGACAGGGGGCCCAGCGGCGCACCTTTTGTGATGTACAAGTAGAAGAAGTCGCAGTAGAGGATGGTCTGGACAACGCCGGCCACCACAGCGATGAGGTCAAAGAAGCCCTCAAAGTAGAAGCGCCAGATCCAGTTGACGAGATAGAGCGCCCGGTAGAGGCCCAGGAAGAACAGGTAGTGGGTGGTGATGGTCTCCGCCTCCCCGGTCTTGCTGATCATGAAGAGCTGCGGCAGGATGGCCACGGACTCCAGGTAGATGGAGAAGGTCCACAGAATCTGCGAGGGAAAGCACAGGCTCTCAGCACCAGCGCCCGCCACGGGGTCACAGGAAACACCTGGCTTCCCTGTGAAGAGCACAGGAAGCGGGGAGTCTGGCGCCTGAGCCCAGGACAGAGCAGCTGAGCAATTTCCTAAGTCACAGACCCTCCCAATGACAAGCTGGGTCACCCTGGACACCTCTACCTCTTTGAATGTTCATTACCTCGTCTCCAGCGTCGCATTCTTCCCTGTACAAATCTCCGTGAATCATCACAGAGGATGTTTCTCCTGGGTAAGCTTGTCCCAGTCTGAATCTAGGGTCCCGAGTCAACCCTGCTTTCTGCCATTCTGCCAGGGTGGACCACACTGATAACCAGGCCCCTTCCATTCCCTCACTGCCAATGTTCCTCCCCAACTGGTCTCCTTTCCAGACTATCCAACGAGTCTATTTTTCTTAATTTTTAGGCTTTTTGGTGGGGTTACACCAAAGGAGGAAAGAAATTGGAGTTGTTATTATGCAAACTCTGCCCAACATGGTACTTTATTCATGCTGACGGCAGGAGGGCTCGGTAGCAGTCCTTGGAGTGATCACAAGTCCAGGCCTCCAGCACCCACCAGAGAACCAGGAGCAGCGCAGTAACTGAACCCCAGGTGCTGAGGGAAGGACTCGGCACTGAGGGGCAGCCACCCCTCACAGTGCCAGGGCACCATGCACACCACTTCTCCTAAAGCTGAGGAGCATAGCAGCAGTGCTGCTTAGGGGTCACAGACAGAATCGACGTGTACATTAAGGGGAAACCAAGCTGGCTAGAGCGGGGAGAAGATCCTGTTCAGCAAACACGCAGACAGGCAGAGCACCGTGTTTGGTACCACAGCAGCCGAGTTCATGTTCTAAAGGGGTCAGGCAATAACCTGTCAGCTGACACCCAACTACCTGGGGCTTAACTTCTGCCCACCATTTATGTACACCAAATAGTTTCTGTTGCACCAGAAGCTTGCCAAACTGAAAAAGCACACCAAAACAAAGCAGCCCCACATTATCTACAAACAGGCCTATTTCCCTCGGGAGCCAGACGTGTGCACTAAATAACCTCTTAACTAACCTCAAGAGGAGAGAAATCATGATTGACTAGAAACGAGAGTCCTCCCACAGGGACCACCAGAAACTCCACTCGGAAGGTATCATGGTTTCCGTCGTAAGTTGCCTTAAACTTCATGTAGATCAGGTACACTGTGGCGTAGGAGCAGGCAATGTAGATGACCTAAAGCAAAAGAAAAACACCAGGTCATCAATGCTTCCAACTCCCTTGGTTTTCTACGTCATTCTCTCTCTCTCTCTCTCTCTCTCTCTCTCTCTCTCTCACACACACACACACACACACACACACACACACACACACACACGAGAGGCAGGGTGCATGAAATTCGTCCATGGTGGGGGGCGTGTCCCTCAGCCCAGCCTGCGCCCTCAGGGGATGCCGGCAGACCGACATCCCTCGCAATCCGGGATGCTGCATGCACCAGTGACCATACTTTTCATACAGGTGAAAGGCATCTTGCTGTTGTATGGGCAGCTACACTTTTTTGCCCTGATTATAAAAAGTAGTACATAACATGATCCTTCTGAGGCAGCAGTACCATTTTCCCCGTCTTATGGGTGGAAAAACTGAAGCAGAGAGAAGTTTAAGTAATTGGCTTTGTCACAGTTATGTGTCAGAATCAGGGCTGACCACAAAATGTGCAAGTCCGAGTCCATGCATGTCATTGCTGCATCATCCTGTTTTTTCAGTGTTAGAGTAGCCTTGCCAGGTTTT
>NW_005370271.1:3776487-3787391 GCF_000412655.1 Myotis brandtii
GCCCTGGCTGGAGGCCTGGTGCTGCCTGCTCGCCTACTCCACCCCCTGCCATCCCCACCCCCAACTCGCTGCTGCTGGTCGCCTCCCTCTGTGCGTCTGCCCCCTGGTGGTCAGTGTACATCATAGCGACCAGTCAGTCCACCATTTGTTCAGCTGTTCGGTCAATTTGCATATTAGGCTTTTATTATATAGAATTGTTTTAATTTAAAAATTTAAATATAGCCCAGCCAGTGTGGCTCCATTGGTTGAGTGTGGTCCCATGCACCAAGAGGCTACAGGTTCAATTCCCATCAGGGCACATGCCTGGTTTGCTGGCTCGGTGATTCTCCCTCATTGATATTTCTCTCCCTCTCCCTTTTTTTCTCTATAAAATCAATAAAAACATATTTTTAAAAATTTAAGTATAGTAAAAATCACTTTGGGGGGTGTATATAGTTCTATGAGTCATATAACCACCACCATAATCAAGAAACAGATCAGTACTGTCACCCCACAAAATTCCCTCATGCTGCCCCTCAGTGGTTAAGCCTTCCCCCCAGGCCTGACCTCTGGCAATCTCTGATCTGTCCTTGGTCTCTGTAGTTTTGAGTTTTCTAGAATGCTGCAAAAATGGAATCATACAATATGCTGACTTTAAGACCAGCTTCTTTCAATTAGCATTATGCATCTGAGATCCATCCATGTTGCTGGTGTATTAATAAAACAAGTGACTCCTTTCTGCTGTTCAGCAGCAGCGGCAGCCTACTGTGTGAGTTACCAGTCTGTTCATCCACTCACCAGTTAAGGACAGGTGGACTGTTTCCAGCTTGGGGGATAAAAGCTGCTATAAACATTTGTGTACAGGCTTTTGTGTGATTTTTCATTTCCCTTGGGTAAATACCTAGGAATGGGATTGCTGGATCGTATCTTAAATATAAGTGTGAAATGCCAGAGAATGTATTTTTTTTTAAATATTTTACTGATTTTTTACAGAGAGGAAGGGAGAGGGATAGAGAGTTAGAAACATCGATGAGAGAGAAACATCGATCAGCTGCCTCCTGCACACTCCCCACTGGGTATGTGCCCACAACTAAGGTATATGCCCTTGACTGGAATCGAACCTAGGACCCTTGAGTCCTCAGGCCGACGCTCTATCCATTGAGCCAAACCGGTTAGGGCCAGAGAATGTATTTTTAATACCATTTTGAACTATTAGAATGTAGCTTAAGAAAAAAAAAAGCAAAGTTCAATGCAGTTCAAAACCAATGTACTTTCAGCATCATTATATTTCTTAGTACTGCTTTTTAAAGATAAATTAATGTAACTCATCTTAAACTTTATAAAATGATGGTTTTTACTTAAATTATGTTACTTTAACACTGAACTTCAGATTGTTGCTATGAAACTTTGGTAACCTAACAAAACCAAAACCGAAAGTAAGTGTAGGCAGTAAAACACTGCTGCCTACGATAGAAAGTGATTTCACCTGCATAGCAGTATAGCTGTTCAAGGTTTATAATTATGTAATACTAGGGGCCCGATGCACGAAATTCATGCAAGACTAAGCCTTCCTTCCCCCAGCTGCCAGCACTGGCTTCCCTCTTGTACCCGGGACCTGGGCTTCCCTCACAGCCCTGGCTTCGTCAGGAAGGTCATCCGGAAGGGCGTCCAGAAGGACGTCTGGTCTAATTAGCATGTTATGCTTTTATTATTATAGATGTTTCTGCACATTCATCCAACCCAAAAAACACCATATATTCATCCAACCCAAAAGAAAAGTCTGACATTCTGAAATGACACCAATTTTCAGACACCAGAATTTTAGGCTCAGAAACCAAAAAGCAGGTTTAGCCTGTGAGTAAAGACAACTGGGCTACCAGCTACTCCTCAGGAAGAGCACCTTGCACAACTTAATTAGGGGCAGCATTTGGGCAAATGACTTAACAGGACAATGAAAGCAATCATCAAGACCTTTTGTTTTGCTTCAAAACAAAACAAAAACACTAAACTGTCCCTGGCACCTCATCACGGGTTGTATTTGCAAATAGTAAGGTATTAAAATTGTTGATCATACCCATCCAAACACCAAAGAACTACCAAAGAAAAATCAAGATTAATCTTATACTGTTGGAGTTCTCTCCACACACAAATATATGTATACATGTATATGAATAAAATAACATAATCTACATGTATAAACAAAATCAATGTACACAGAGTCTCCACCAGCAGAACATCTGGCCGAGGAACACGTTGCCAGGGTTCCCAGCCAGCATCCAGGCTATGGCCTGACCAGATTATGTCCATAAGGGAAAGCAGCCACTGGGGAGAGCAGCCCCTTTTCTCTACTCACCAGTGCTTTGGCGTTTAAAGTAAAAAGCTATGAGCACATAAAACTCGACTGTACTCGTCTGATTCTTAGGATGTGCTTGGAAACTAGAATCAAGCAGGATTCTTCTGAAGGCTAGGTATCCTGAGGGGGAGGGAGGAGGATTCTTGCTCACACACTTCTAATACCTGCAGTTTTAACTTGCATGGACAAGCAGGGACACAGGCATTTGTAAGTAAGCCAATTTCCTAATGACTAAGCTCCCATCACTTAGTAATGAAGAATGGAATGATTACAGGCAGCTCAAATTTGCTTTTTAGTAAAGATGACAGACTCAAATATTGCTCTGTCTACTTTGACCTGTGCTTATTAAAATGCTTTTGGACACAAAGTGTTGGGGAGTTGTTTCAAATACCACACCAAGCCCTAGCCGGTTTGGCTCAGTTGATAGAGCCTCGGCCTGAGGACTGAAGGGTCCTGGATTCAATTCCGGTCAAGGGCATGTACCTCAGTTGCAGGCTTGATCCCCAGCCCTAGTCCGGGCTTGTGTGGAGGCAACCAATCGATGTGTCTCTCTCACATCCATGTTTCTCTCTGTCTCTCCCCTTCCCTTCCACTCTCTCTAAAAATCAATGGAAAAATATCCTCAGGTGAGGATTAACAAAAATAACAACAACAAAAAACCCAAAACATAAATACTACACCAATAAGCTTCAGCTTAAACATTACTTTCTTGGCTGTGCCAATAACCAAATGCCTACAACAGTGCCTGGCACACAAACACTCACTAAACACTTGAATAAATGAATGAATGAATGAATGAATGAATGAAATTAGACTCCTTTTCACATCCTGAGAGCCCCCTACTTTTCCTGCATAGTAACCATCACAAATCACAGCCATTCATTTAGCACTGGGATGACTGTCTACTCCAGCGGTCGCCAATTAGTGGTCCGCGGACCAATGGTGGTATGTGAGGTCCAAAAGGTTGGCGACCGCTGGTTTAAAGAAACCTTTGGAGCAATGGTCGCCAACCGGTGGTCGGCAGATCACTGGTGACCCGTGAGGTCCAAAAGGTTGGCGAGCACTGGTCTACTCTCCCCACCAGATCATGACTTGCTTCCTGCCCTGTCCTCAATGCTAGGGAAATGCCCAACCCTGCGGGCAACTCTGTTAGTATGAGTTCAATACTGCTTCTCCTAGTGTGGAGTGTGAGCCACCAGTGCTACACAGAATGTTAGGTATATGCAAACATTTTGTGTTTTAATAGTTATACATTTGTTTTAATGTGAATTGGGGAAAATATACAGACACTAAAGGTAGCACTGATACTAATGTTGAGGATAAATCAAAAGGTTTAAATACATACTTAGCAAATTACGGCACAGACATCATTTAAGCTTGGCAAAAATAATAAAGATGGCACATACAGCAAAAGCTTATGAAACATGGACTTAGTGGGGGAAATAAAAGCGGTAGAGGGCTAACATAGTCCCTCGGCAGCAAAATAAGGCATTGCAGCGAGGAGCCTGTGCTGTCATTCCTTGTCCTGAACCGACTTGCTGGGTTTCCCAGGAATCTAATTTCCCTTTGCTTGAAAACATAAAAGTTACCCTCTCTCTCTCTCTCTCTCTCTCTCTTTTTTCCCCCAAAGAGTAATTTATTGATTTTTAGAGAGGAAAGAAGAGGGGGAGAGAGAAAAACATTGATGTGAGAGCACATCATCAATCAACTGCCTCCTGCACACCCCCTACCAGTGATGGAGCCTGCAACCCAGGCATGTACCCTTGACCAGGAATCAAACTGGCAACATCTTAGAGATGATGCCCAACCAACTGAGCCAACTGGCCAGGGCTTACCCCTCTTTCTTATAGGATTATCAAGAGCATTAGAAATTTGTCATACTCAAGGAACTTAAGATTTAAAAATTTCTAAGTGCAAAACATTTAATTAACTAGATACTGCTCTGAAATGGAAAAAATAACATGCTCAATGATGTTTCCATAGGTCTGTGAATTATGGATGAAATACAATCCACTGGATGCCATACCTACCTTCATAGATGTGTTATATAGTGAAATGAATGAAGTAAAAAGATCCAGGTATCGAGTTGTGAAGACCAGTGCAAAGAGAAGCTGGCTTTTTCCGGAAATACCTAAAGAAATGAAAGGGAAGTGTTAGAAAAGCCCGAAGAGCTCTGATGCATGTAGGTAACACTGTGCAGAAAGCAGATCTGGAAAATGGGACACCAGGGGCCAAAGGCTAACATCTGGGATGACTCTAAATAAATGAGATTTCCTTTTTCTTTCCCTTCACATTCTTGAACATGCTCCTCTGGGGAGGTTCTAACTGTTGTCTTAGTATGATGGGGCGACTCAGGAAAGTGTCTTAATTAGGCCAGAGCCAACATACCAGGGTGCACATTGTCCAAATGAACATTTATTTCTCTAATATGTCACTTTATGTAGGAACAGATTTATTTCAAAAAGTCTGCTGTTATTTAGTGTTGTAACTTTTCTGTCACCTTTAGCACCTCTCTTTCCATTAGGAAACAGGACCTCGTGGTGACAAATCTTTCAAGGATGGAGCTGCCTCTCTGGTTGAGGCGACGAGGAACACTGCTTCAGGTAAGAGAGCATCAGCCCCCTGGTATGGCCTCCAAGGCCACTTCTTTTGTGAGGGCAGCACTTACTTGGACACATTACAATTTTTAAAAATTCCATCTCTTAGATTCATCATACAACCAACCTCACACTCACACAGCCAATCTTCAAAAGCAGCAGTCTTTTTTTTTTAACCCCGTGAAACTGTTTTCACCTCCTATCACCAACCCACCTCCAGAGTACTGCTGTGGTACAACTGGAGTCAGCTGGGGAAGTCTGGGTCACACACACAGCATGCACTGGGCTTCTCCGATATCTACATCTGGCTAGATATTTGTGATGAAGGACATGCACTAAGGGATTCAGATGTTCAGAACCCATCCACCCTCATCAACACTGCAAACCTCACACCATTAGACTTATTTAAGCATGTGCAGATACATATCTGTAAGATAAAATAATTGCACGCAAATTAGCAATACACCTACAGAACGTTAAAATCCATGTTTTTAAAATCCTTGCCCAAGGATAGGTTTATTGATTTTAGAGACAGAGGAAGAAAGAGAGAGAAACATCAATTGGTTGCCTCCTGCATGCGTCCCAATCGGGATTGAACCTGCAGCCTAGGTACGTGTCCTGACAGGGAATCACACCCACAACCCCAGCCAACTGAGCCACCTCTCGAGAGCAAAATCACATGTTAAAAAATAGTATTTTACCGAACAATTTTGCAGCTTGTTGAAATTAAATGCCTGGATCTAAGGATGTTACTTTCTATGTTTGAATAACTGCAGTTCTAGCTTATTCACAAAAACACCTAAGTAGAAATGAATCCAGACCCATCAGTAGTAACCAACCTCAAGGCTAAGAGTGGAGCTACAGACAGTTAAGACTGCTCTTTTTGGCTTTTTCTCCCGGAAATGAGAAACTTTATTTTCCTACTAAAGTTCAATGTTCCAAAGGAGAGGAGAACCAACAACGCTACTGCTGACGCAGAATATGAGAGAAGACAAGATGGGAAGGGGGAGAACAGGGGCTTTGTGATTCACATTTGGTGTTTGTTGGAGCCTTGAAAGATAAATGTTAGTGAACTTCCTATATGGTTCACTCCAATATTTTAAATAAAAAAATTATAGGATACATATGGGCAAATTTTGGTGCAAAAGGTTTATTCAAATGGAAATTTGAAAGCCATTCAGACTTGAAATTTTGTCCTCCAGTTTCAACATTCCTACACTAAAAACCAGGGACTGTCATGTTGCTTTTTCCCACTCCCCTTTGCAACCCAACTTACTATCACTTCCTCTGGAAGTCATCTTTGAAGACCCACTCCTCAGAGCTGTTTATTACATAATGGGAACTGCTTCACGCCAGCTGCTACCCCATCTCCTATTACAGTACTTACCAAATACAGGGTGATGACCTGGTCACCTGTCTCCCCCCTCCCCTAAGCCCCTACTAGACACGGACATCTTCAAAGGCCCAGGATGTGCTTATTCCATTTGGTATTATCTGTGTTGGGCACTAAGCCTGACACACAGCAGGCTAAGGAAATATTTGCTAAATCAATGAACAAATCGACAAAAGAAAATGGAATTCATTTTACTTTCATGTCATGGGGTAAATTCTCATTCTGTGGTATTTTGGGATAATACTTCCAAAGAGTTTCTAAGTCATACTGTCTCTGTGACTGTAAAGAGGCAATATGCTCTGGGCTCTGCCCTAATTTACTGCCACCCAGAGGGTGGGAGAGCCTCCTGAGCAGAGCATGGGGCAGAGGACAGGGACGGGCAGCATGTAGCCTGGAGCTGGTCCCGTTGTGCAGAATCCAAGCAGGAACTGCTTTTGTGGAATTTGAGGACACTCACACAGTTCTCCTTTATTCTTTCTGGCCTGGGATCCTGATTAGGAAGTAGCAGCTTTGTACTTATTAGGTACAACAAACATCTTTATAATTATATAAAGTTTAGTCACATACATTACAATTTTTGTTGTTCAGATTCCCTAGAATTGCTGGGATAAAATATATGCAACTTGAAGTGTGGCACACTGTCGAACTCCCCCTAGAAAGGTTGTGCCACCTTACACATTCACTAACACTGGGTGAGAGTCCCCTTTATTTCACACCCTGCCTACATTAGATGTTGTCAACCCTGCCTTTCCCTTGTGAACTGCCAACTCTGTCCATTTTTCTAGCAGTTTTTTTTTTAATTGTAGGAGTATCTTATGGGTTTTAACCCTCTGTCACTTTGATATCTTGCAGATTATTTCTCTCAGTTCACTGTCTTTTAACTTTGATGATATTATGAATAAGTTAATCTGGGGAGACGTATCTTCTTGCTTCCTCACCAGCCTACTTGGTCCCATCCAGAAGTAGGGTTTGAACGTACATTCAGGTCATCTTCTATGTCCATCAGCAAAGTCCTATACCTTTCTTCATAGAGGTTTTATACACTGCTTGTTGGGAAGTCAGGGATCCTTCCCCGAATCCTTCCTGCAACTTCACACTCACAGGACTGACTGCTTATATGGCTCAATACCCTATATTTTTATCTTTAAATATATATATGTATGTACACACATCTATACTAGTATATTATTTCAACTAAATTGCAGCTTTCTTGAGAGCAGAAACTTTGACAGCTACAAGCTGCTGCTCTGAGTTGTGTCCCGGGTGCCTTGCACATAGTGGGTGGTCAATAAATGTTTAAAAGCAATGAATACTCAAGAGACTGGCTGGGAATGTGAGGCAAAAGCTTCTAGAAGTACTCAATGACAACAATAAAAGATGAGGTGTTTCCCATTTACTTCAAAAATAAACTGAGATTATGAGAAACGCAGGGACTCAGTACATTCCTGGCATGTTTGGTAGGATGAAAAGTCTACAGCCCACAATCAAAGCAGTAGGTGGAGGAGGGCAGGGAGAGGCCAGGGGAGGATGGCTGGGGCACGTGGATCTCAGAAGGATTCCACTAATAATTTAAGTAAAACAGACACAGGACTACGAATAACTATCAGCCTACAGGAAAATGTAGCTAAAAACCCAGGCTTGTTCTCCGGAGGCTATGCCGGTCAGTGTTTAGGACAAGAATAAAGTGATAACTTGAGCAAACTGTGGATCCAGTTGCAACGATTGTTCAGGAATATGAGAAACCCACATTTCATGGGGGCACCCCTCTGTAATGACCATGGCAGACACAGACAAGGACAAGCCAATTCAAACAGAGCTAGACCAAGATCAAGTCCTCTGCCCCCACTTCACTTTAAGATCGGTCCTTTAAGCAGCTGCTCTCGAATTAGACGGTCAGGAAAACAACCCCCCACTTCTTACTAGCCTGCCTCATCCCTTACCTAAGAGGAAACACCCTCTGGTCTATAACTGCAGGCATGTTCACAACAGGTGCCAAATTCCTAAAGTGAGCCCCAATACCACTATTTTCAAAGTGAGAAACACAACCTGGATGTGCATGTCTCCTATTCCAGTTATTTGAGAAACTCATATCAAATTCTTACTCTTTCAAAAGTCTCTAAACAACTTTTATAATTTAGGATGGAAAAACCAAGCAGCTAGTCAAATTTAGCATTTAATTCTGAAAAAATAATCCTCACAATTTTGATTTTTAAAAGGTTAGGAAATCTCAAGTATAAGAACTAAAATGATCCTAAGTCTGACAAGGAAAATAGTTTAATAAGGACCTATAACTACAGGCTTAACTGTAGGAATACTTGACAAACACACATGAATGGAACTCACCTATTTATCTCCCTAATTATTTTGGCTGAAGTATTTTATATTTTCCTAAATCTCCCAAATGAAAATAGTGAATATTAAAAACAAACAAAATAACAAACTCGTTTTTTCTTTATTACTCAAGGTTCCCTTAAGAATTTCCTAGCCATAGCCGGTTTGGCTCAGTGGATAGTGTCGGCCTTCGGACTGAAGGGTCCCGGGTTTGATTCTGATCAAGGGCACATACCTTGGTTACAGGCTCCTCCCCAGCCTGGGCCCTGGTCAGGGCGCATGTGAGAGGCAACCGATTGATGTCTCTCTCCTATCTTTTTCACATGATGTTTCTCTCTGTCTCTCCCTCTCCCTTCCTAAAAATCAGTGGAAAAATATCCTCGGGTGGATTAAAAAAGAATTTTCTATCTGGGGTTGTCCAACATCTTAGTTTACATACACGTTTAGGAGACATCATGCTTCAACTTCATGACTTGACAGAGGCAGGGATTCTGAGAAACATGTGAAAGAAAATGAAGAGACTCATCCAAAAATTTTGGAGTAAAAATAAAGATTAAAAGTAACATTTCCTGGGTGTGTGTGGGAGGGGTGTGCAAAACAGAGGCGTTCTAAAGGTATAAATTTCCAGTCATAAGGTAAGTAAGTCCCAGAGTGTAATGCACAGCACGGTGTCCATAGTTAACAAAACTGTGTTGTGTATCTGAAAGTTGCTAAGACAGCAGATCTTAAAAGTTCTCATCACAAGAAAGAAAACTGTAACTACCTGTGGTGGGTAATGTTAACTAAACTTACTGTGATAATTACTTTGCAAAATACACATATATCAAATGTTGTACACAAAAAACTAACACAATATGTCAATTACATCTCAAAAAGCAGGAAAAATAATTTTCTGAGTGCAACGAAAAATGACCTAAGTAACTGGTCTGGCATCAAACATTTACACTGAAATGACTTAGGACAAAATACACAGATATTTCAAAATCCTTAATTGCGTGTTACCGATTGCCTGTTTTAATCCTGGCTCTACCACTGAGTGTCTCACCTCCCTAGACTCAGTTCCTCCTCCACAGAATGGAAGCAATAGCACCTGCGTCAGGTTATTTTAAGCCTTAAAGCCTTAGGTGGTTCTCAACCTTCCTGATGCCGCGACCCTCTAATACAGTTCCTCATGTTGTGGTGACCCCCAACCATAAAATTATTTTCGTTGCTACTTCATAACTGTAATTTTGCTACTGTTATGAATCGTACTGTAAATATCTCATATGCAGGATGTATTTTCATTGTTACAAATTGAACATAATTAAAGCATAGTGATGAATCACAAAAACAATATGTAATTATATATTCAATATGTGTTTCCCGATGGTCTTAGGCGACCTCTGTGAAAGGGTCGTTCGACCCCCAAAGGGGTCGCGACCCACAGGTTGAGAACCGCTGTTTTAAGGGCTGCAGGGATGAGCCACCAAAGGCACTCAGCTCACCGCCCAGCAGGCAAGTGCTCAAATGTCAGCCCTCGCAGCTATGACTCTGCTGTCATCGGAAATCACACAGCGGAACCCCTCAGAACGACGCACAAATGGAGAGATCGCCTCCAGCCTGACACGCTGGTTTCAGGACACGGACTTTGTCACATCCATCGGGATCGCTCAAAGGTCTTTTTGGTGTTTGCTGACTTCCTGGATCTCAGCCTTGCTCCCGGGAGAGAGGTGAGGCCCGAGGACAGCGATCAAACGTGGGGGGTGACGTTTGATGGGGACATTTTTTAGGAATCAATCTGGTAAATGGAATCTCCGCCACCCGGGTCCTTGAGGACTCCGTCTTTGACTGCCTCCGCGACAGTTAAGTTCTAGAATCCATCAAAAGTGACTTCACTGAGGCCGTGGCGCCAAAAGCAAGCACCAAGTAATGTAAAAAGCGGCCATTCTGGAACGTTTGGGGCCGGTAAAGCACCGGAGTCCCGGCGAGAAGGGCTGTCTCTGCCCCGGCACCGCAGGGGATGGGCACCGGGAGGGAGCCGCCAACTCCCTGGTGACGTGGAGCGAGGATCGCAGCGACCACAGCGACCCAGGCGGCCCCTAAGCCCGTCATTAGATGGAGGCGCTCGGAGTCTGACAAACCAGTCCATTCCTCAAGGCGGCAGGAATGCTCCCCAAGAAAGGCGTGGGGGCCTCCCCCCCTCCCAGGCCAGGCCTGACTCGACCCCCGCGCCCAGAGGCCGGCCCTCCTGGGAGCAGGGTGCGGGGCTGGG
>NW_005370271.1:3788187-3801155 GCF_000412655.1 Myotis brandtii
GGACGCTCCGGAACGCGGGCCGGGCGGGGAGCACCCGCTCCCGGGCTCGTGGCGGAGGATCCTGGCTTCTCGCCAACTCCCTACTGCTGGTTTCCGGCTTCTCCTCGGGTGCCAGCGATTTCCTTTAATTTTTGAAATGACACTCCCCCTGTGAGCGATTTCCCCCCTCCCGCTTATAGTAAGAGCTCTCAGGCTTACTGTATGAGAAAGTGTAACAGCGGTTCTCAACCTGTGGGTCGCGAGTCCTTTGGCGGTCTAACGACCCTTTCACAGGGGTCACCTAAGACCATCCTGCATATCAGATATTTACATTACGATTCATAACAGTAGCAACATTACAGTTATGAAATAGCAACGAAAATAATTTTATGGTTGGGTCACAACATGAGGAACTGTATTTAAAGGGCCAGAAGGTTGAGAACCACAATAAAAATGAATCCGTGGTGGCATCACAGAGGGTAAGGCCGATTTTGGGGGTGTCTGGGGAGGGAGTCGCCAACTCACTTAAGAGGAAGTCTGAAGGTGTTATCATTCTGGGGATCCCTTTGAGAAAGAGTGCAAAGTTAGGTAGAAAAGTGAACAGCTCTGCAGGATGAGAGAATAAATCACAAGAAATTACCAACGGAATGAAGCTGACAAACAGAATCTCCTGCATAATTTGTGGGGTCCCGTTCAGAAACGTGGGATTCCCCCGGGGGGAAAGCATGGGGAAATGCTGTTAAAGAGACTAAAATATAAGCTTTCCCCTGTCTTGCCGTCTCTCCCAACTCGGGGCGTTTCCTGTTTGCTATTTACTGCCATTCATTCTAAGTAAAGTAAAACTATCTAAATTGTGATGGTGAATTTTACTGTTTGTCTGTATATCGGGCAACGTCAGTTCGAATGCAAGGATCAGAGCATTCACCACGGATGCGGGATCCCTGGGAGCACACAATCCGTAAGTCATGGCTTGTCCTTAGATGTCCGCAGACCCGGCTGGAAGAGATGGACACAGGACAGATGCCGGAAGGTCGGAAGGAGAAGAGGGGCCCCCAGGTGCAGTGCAGGCCAAGAGAGCACACCGTTGGGCATGGGGATCCCGGACGGGCCAGCGTTGTTGCTCCAGGGAGCCCGGGCCCGCCGTGGACTTGGGTGGAGTATGCACGGAGCCTGGTAGCTACTGGTTCCCTCTCCCTCCAGCTGGCCTTGCTGGGGCGAGGCATCTCCTCTGTCCACGCCACCACCTCAACCCTGGCAGAGGGCACCCTCAAAGGTATGACAGACTCGGTGCCAGGATGTCCCTGGATCAGGGATGGGTGAGAGTCTTGACCACCCAACAGTGGGATGGCCACTGCCATGCCCTGCTCACATAGGCCACAGGGCACACACGGTCAACCAGACCCACGCCACACCTACACCCAGGCCCCCACCTCAGTGGAAGGTGGCAGTGGTCACTGGGCAGGAGCAGAGAGATGGAGGCCGGGTTGCCAGGGAGACAGGAGAGCCGAGAACCCTTCCTGATGAAGCGAGAAGGTGGCAACAGTGGAACCACGCAGGGGCCACGGCTCTGTGACCCACTCTATTGTCTCACTGGACGTCACATGCAAAACAGAAATTCAAAGATAAAACTATTAAGAATTTGAAGATGGTGACCCTGGAGCTTTAAGCCTTGAGTGTGGGGCCCTCTGTCCCTGAGAAAGTGGTCGCTTACCATGAAGCCAGACCCGCTGACAGATGCCACAAACAGCACAGAAGCCAGAAAATAACACAATACTTTTGTTTTTAAACACTGATATCAATCATTTAAAATACTAGAGGCCTGGTGCACGAAATCCATGCACGGGTAGGGTCCCTAGGTCTGGCCAGTGATCAGGGCTGATCTGTGGGGCAACCGGCAGGGAGATGGGGACCCCCCCACCCCTGCTGGCACCCACCTTGGCTGGCCTGAGGCCCGTGGGCTGGGGGCAGCTCCTGCATTGAGCGTCTGCCCCCTGGTGGTCAGTATGTATCATAGCGACCGGTTGTTCCCCGCCTCATTCTACCGTTCGGTCAATTTGCATATTAGGCTTTTATTATATAGGATTTACTCCAAGAAATATACATATTAAGAAAATAAGGTAATTACAGCACTAAACCAGGCACCTTCGCCAAAATCACAGCCTCTTCTTAGATTCCCCTTCACTCTAAGCCTCTTCCAAATTCTCCGTCCTGGGCTGAAGACATGGCAGGCGCCCCGAGGGTCAGCGCCAAGCCCTCTCAGCACCGGTCACTTTGTCCCTCTCTCTTGGAGTGCAGGCCCACCATCCCGTCCTTGTTCTGCAGGGGTTTCCCCATCAGGAAGTTCATTTTAAACCTCTAAGCCAAAGGAGCGACTGTGGGCGAAGAGAGGGCAGTCTTCACGGGGATGGTACATCGCTTTCCTGCTCCAGCTCCCGGCAAGGGGCTCTAGAATCCACTGGCTGGCGGCTGGCGGTGGCTTTAGCTTAGTCCCTTGTATGATCAAAACCCTGCTTGGCCAAGGGCAGCTCTTGCAACAGCCAGGACCCAGGTCCGCTCCCGCCACTGCCTCGATGACTGCAGGGCCCAAGGGAGGCCATGTGGGGCCAAGCAGCACAGGCACCTCACCCCGTTCCAGGAAAGACACTTGCCCAGGGAAACAGGTTCCCACATGGAAGCTTGAGTGAGAGACGGCGGTGTTGGGTGATTTGGACAAATCAGGTTGGTTTGGCAGAAGCTGTGAAGTGCCCGAAGCACCTCCGCTGGACTGTTGACGGCCACAGGCCAGCAGAGATGAGCGCGCAGTCAGACCAGCTCTTCCAAACAGGCCGGCCTCTGGCGCAAGGCCTCACGGTGCTTTTATTAATTAACCACCTCGCACACATACGAAATACTCTTTTTTCCTACATTTTTGTCCCTGCACACTCTTTGGTCACCTCTTCACGTGATACTGATTTTGTGTGTGTGTGTGTCTGTGTATTGGGATTAACAACTTTAATAATTCAGAACATTGTGATTTTCCCATTTTTGTTGAGATCCAATGATATTAGCTTCAGGGCCGCAACCTAGTGATTCGATACTTGTAGGATGAGGGCGTGTCCAGGCACCATGGGCTTGCCGGCTCCCCAGGATAGAGTTTTCCCCTCAGCGTGAGAAGACACTGCCCAAATGCACCCTGTCTCCTCTACCTGGGATCCCTCATGACTCAGCAGTTCAGCTCCTGAGTCGGCATTGGCAGCATCCGTTGACACAGCATTTTTCAGAAACATCACTTGGTGCTTAGTCTAAGGAAAGACTAACCAAGGCTGTGTGTGTGTGGGTGTGTGTGTGGGTGGGGGGGGGTGAATTTTCTGAGCAAGCGAGACATGGCTCTTCACTCCGGCTGCAGGTGTAAATCTCATTTATTCTGGGGCTGCGCATTGGCAAGCATTGCCAAACAAATGGATTTGTGTAGTGAGATGTTGCCAGATTGTATAAATATTTACATGCAGCCTATACCTGTGTGTTTCAGTAATGGGACTGGGGGCTTGCCACTGTGTGTGTGTGTGTGTGTGTGTGTGTGTGTGTGTGTGTGTGTGTGTAAGTGAAAAGGGACTCAGAGCCCTCAGCCACTTTTCATTCCTGGGAATAGATGCATAGAACAAGCGGTGAGGACAATACAAAGTTAAACACTGAAAGGGTCCAAGAACTTAGGAAAAGCTGCCTCTTCATCGCCCCTCCACTTAGGGCAGCGGTTCTCAACCTGTGGGTCGCGACCCCTTTGGTGGTCGAACGACCCTTTCACAGGGGTCACCTAAGACCATCCTGCATGTCAGATATTTACATGACGATTCATAACAGTAGCAACATTACAGTTCTGAAGTAGCAACGAAAATAATTTTATGGTTGGGTCACCACATGAGGAACTGTATTTAAAGGGCCAGAAGGTTGAGAACCACTGACTTAGGGGATAGTACGTGCTTATCTTTTTTGGTATAGAAGAGGCTTTCTGAGCTTTTTTTTTTTTTTATCCTTATCCAAGGATATTTTTTTCCATTGAATTTTAGAGAGAGTGGAAGGAAGGGAGGAGGAAGGGAGGGAGAGAGGGAAGGAGAAGGAGAGAGAGAAAGAGAGAGAGAGAGAGAACCTGCAACAGAGGTAAGTGCCCTTGACTGGGAATCTAACTCACATCCCTTTGGTGGTCTGGGCCAACACTCCAACCACTGAGCCAGACCAGACAGGGCTTTTTTTTTTTTTTGGTAAAAAATTACAGCATGTTGGCTCATATCGACCTAGTCACACCTAAGAGAGTGGCCATTTCTTCCCACTCTTTCTAGAGCTGATGAGGTGAGTTTCAGTCTGAGCACCATCAAGCCTTCGGAAATGTCCTGATATAAAACTGCACTCTGTTATCTCTCCTCGTTTCTTTTTCCATGTAAGTTTGCTGGGAAGATGTCAATCTCAATGTGTGAGGTTATATCTGAGATTTAGTTCTGCATGTCATGTATCTGAGTCTATGATGTCTTCAGGAGGACTATGAATGATTCCGTGTGTGTACACATATGCACATATGTGTATATGCCTCAATACACACACACATACACACACACGCACACACATTTTTGAGTAATATGCAATTATTTAAAGAGAACCACTTTCTGCAGATTTCTTCGCTAGTCAGAATTACATCAGTCATTCGTTAAAGACTTGACCATCTGAGGTTGATGTTCTCATGAAGCAGACTGGATGGCTGATAGCAGACACTTAGAAATGGCAACAGAGATGACCTGTACCTCGCTCTCCTCTCTCTTCGCTTCTCTGGCCCACCGGCAAGTCCACATCTCTTTGTTCTGGAGAGCAGTCCCAGCAAGGCTGGGATCTCTAGGTATTATTTAAAACCTCATGGGGCAGGATTCCGACTGACCCCGCTCAGGCCGGGGACCCACTCAAATTCCACCAAACTAGCCAACTGGGCAAGGGCACTTGGTGGACGATGGCAGCCCAGGGCCCCTTGGGTTTCCTGGGGAGACAGGCACGGGGGGGCTGTGCAGATGAGGGAGACAGCGGTCAGTCCGCACACTCCGTGCCCTGGGCACTCTCACTCACTCCACTGAGGACATCGCAGGCGCCTCGGGCCTCGGAATTTGGGCCAGAAACAGGATCATCTTCAGTCCAGCCCACAGCTGGCTCTCTGAGTCCTCGTGTCAGGCCCCGAAGCCCCCCTTGCCCCAGGATGACGGGGAGGATGGTGTCTATTTCCGCAGGAGACAGTACCCCAGGGCTGATCACACAGCCGTCAGCACCGGTACCGCCCAGTGCCTGCACTGTCAGCTCTGAGTGAGAACAGTCCGGGCCAGTCCAAGTCGGGATGCCCCGCTCAGCCCTGTCTCACTCAGGAAGGTTCCTAAAGTCCCGTGTGCCAGGCCGCGTGGCTCAGGGGTTGAGCATCGACCTCTGAACCAGGAGGTCACGGTTCAGTTCCTGCTTAGGGCCCATGCCTGGGTTGGGGGCTTAATCCGCAGTGGGGTGTGTGCAGGAGGCAGCCAATCAGTGATTCTCTCTCATCTCTTTGTACTTGTTGTGTGCAAAGTCTAGAAACAGCTGGGCCAATGAGAAATCAAATTGATGTTTCTATCTCTCCTCCATTCCTCTCTGAAATCAATAAAAATATATTTAAAAGAAAAAAAGAATGATTATTTTTTTTAAAAATTCCTGTTGCACCCAAGGTCATCTGGTCCTATCCATTTTATTATTTTTTTAAATATATATATATTTTATTTTTATTGATTTCAGAGAGGAAGGGAGAGGGGAGAGAGAGAAACATCAATGATGAGAGAGAATCATTGATCAGTTGCCTCCTCAGCACCCTCTACTAGGACTGAGCCCGCAACTTGGGCATGTGCCCTGACCGGGAATTGAACCATGACCTCCTGGTTCATAGGTCGATGCTCAACCACTGAGCCACATCAGCTGGGCAGCAGTTGCCTCTTAAAACCAGTATAAAAAGCACATAAAAGACTAGAAAAAAGCAAATTAAGGGAGAGAAAGGGGCTTCCAGATAGCTATAGTGCCTGCAACCAGGCATGTGCCCTTGACCAGAATCGAACCCGGGACCCTTCAGTCCGCAGGCTGACGCTCTATCCACTGAGCCACACCAGCTAGGGCCCATCCATTTTGTATTTTTTACTTATTACATCATAAGCGTCCTCCCATGACCTTAACCACTCCTCACCATTCTAATCGTGTGTCATGTTCCAACCTCTGACTCTTGGGGAATCGTTCCTCTGACTCTTGGGGAATCGTTCCTCTGATCCCCGAGCTTTTGGACACCCTGGTCGCTTCTGATGGACTCCACGAGGAACCGCCACGTGCCTCAGTGCCTCTTTGCACTTCTGACTGTTTCTGTGGGTGCATTTCCAGTCTTGTCTTTCTCCTGGGGCCCCCTCCTCAGGGGGTTTCTGGGGGATGGCTGAGGGGTGTCGCCCTGCGCTTGACGCTTTGGCCAGCTGCTGAGCTCAGAGCCACCACGTCTGCCCAAGACATTTGCGTTCCCTGAACCACTTCCCTCCTAACGTGGAAAGTCCACGTTAGGAGGGAAGTGGTTCAGGGACCAACTAAGGCCACTTCGTGGAGACTGCCCTGCGCGCAGTGGGGCGGACACGCAGTGGTAGCTCTCACGGGGCAGGACCCAGCTCACCTCTGCTGTGGGGAGTCCCCACCTCCAGCCCAGAGGGCTCCCCCTTCCCCACCCTACCCAGTCCTTCCTGCCCCTGGACACTCCATCTCCTTTTGTGGAAACCCTCACACCAACCCCACATGGTCCAAGATCACACAACCACCGCGTTCATCCAGAATCCAGGCAAAGTCTCTTTAGAGATTTCGGGTCACTCTCAAGGTAAAGAGGTAGTTCGTTTGTACAACTAGACAGACCCCGACCCCCCTGGCCTGTGGAACAGCATTTGGTTTCGTGGTGACGTCAGTGTCCCCCAGAACACCGCGGGGGTCCCGCCTTCTGTGACTAAGCGGCCCAACCAGTGACTTTCCAGAACAAAGGCCATCTTCAGAAGAAGGCCACCAGCACCTTCCACCCGGAACTGCAGCGAGCCCCCAGCACGGCTCCCTGGCTGACACTAGAAACGAACCAAGCCCCTTTGTGGGTAACTAGAGCCGTGCTGGGTCCAGGACGGCTCAGAGTATAAACGCAGCAGCCATTGACACAGATGTTTTATTCCAGGGCTTGCAAACCCCCCGCTGGGCTCCCCCGGCCACGGAAACCTTTTCTTTGGTTCAGACTGAGCATCTTTTTTAAAGCTTTGAATTGGTTGCCAACATTTCAAATAAAAATCTGGGTTTCTGGCTTCCTCTGAGAAAGCCCAAAGCTTGGGCACCACAAGGCGTGTCTTCCCACGTGGAGGCCCACGGCCGGAGGGATGGCGGGCGGGATGCGAGTCCCCTGCAGCCGGCATCCACTCCCCAGCTCCGGGCCCAGCCCTCCCTGTCCGCATGTCAGTGACTTCCCATCCTCGTCCTTGTTTCCTTACACCCGCCCAGGCCATGTTTGCACTGCTCGTCTGGCCTCCGTAGACTTTCACGCCGCAGGCCTGGTTTTAAGGGTCCGGATACAGGCGGTTAAACTGTTTAGTAGGAAGGAGGTGGAAATCTTGGTAGCTCCCTGCCTTGATGGTATTCGGTTTGATTTAATGGGCAGTTATTGAGCACTTGTTGTGTGCAAAGTCTAGAAACAACTGAGCTCATGGGAAACAAGCTGAGGACAGGGTTACCGGGGAGTAGACAGCTGGCCCCTGAAGCCTGGGCGTGTGAGGATTTGCCAAGGGAGGGCAAACAGTGCCCGCGGGGCTGTGACAGAGGTCAGTTAAGATAAGGACCGCAGGCCCTTCCGGCAGCTCCTTGTCAGAGGCCATAGCAGGTTCAGGGAGATGAAGAGAGAGAGAGAGAGAGCCAGACTGCCCGGTGCTGGAGGTGAGTGGGTGGTGAGGATGCAGAGGCAGCCGGTGTAGACAACAGTCTGAACAATTTGGCTCCAGAGGGCACCAGCCAAGACTGTTCTAGAGGGGGCGGCGGGAGGAGGGGTGTTGGCAGGGAACGGGGAGAGTTAGGGGGAGTGAGCTGTGGTCACGGGTGCACTCAGATGCCTGGGAGCTCGGGAGGCAGGAACACAGCACAGACAGAAAATGAGCTCTGAACTGGAGTAACGGGCAAGGCCTGACAGCGAGGGAGGGAGGTGAGGGCAGGAGCGTGGCGATGTGCGGGTGGAGAGTGAGGAAATCCTGCTTCACGGAATCCTTTCCCTTAGGAGCTCAGTCCAGGGATCTCTGAGGCCTCCTCGAAAACAGGACTATTCTACCCTTGGCCCCTGATAAGGGAGTGTGATGGGCTGAATCGTGTCCCCTCCCCAAATTCAAATGTTGAAGTTCTAACCCCCGGCACCTCAGAATGTGACTGCATTTGGAGATGATGGTAATCAAGGGTAGGTGAGGCCACATGGGTGAGGCCCTAAACCAATGTAATTAGTGCCCTTAGAAGAGGAAGACACACAGGGATGCACACACACGGAGAAAAGGTCATGTGAGAGCTCAAGGAGGAGGGGGCCATCTGCAAGCCTTGGAGAAGAGCCTCAGGAAAAACCAAGCCTGCCTCCAGCTTGATCATGGACGTCCAGCCTCCAGCACAAGGAGAACATAGATTCCCACCATGTTATTGGGTGCAGAGTTGGTGGGGGATAGGGTGCACATATTGGCGCACGTATCGGGCTTTGTACTGACTCGGTGTAGAACCACCATGAAATACAACCCTAGGAAACCAAACTCAGAGAGGCTGACCCTAAGAGTGATGGGCTGAGTCGTGTCCCCTCCCCAAATTCAAATGTTGAAGTTCTAACCCCCCGGCACCTCAGAATGTGACTGCATTTGGAGATGGGGTCTTTAAGGTGGTAATCAAGGTTAGGTGAGGTCACATGGGTGAGGCCCTAAACCAATGTGGTTAGTGCCCTTAGAAGAGGAAGACACACAGGGATGTGCACACACACACACACACACACACACACACACACACACGGAGAAAAGGTCATGTGAGGGCTCAAGGAGGAGGGGGCCATCTGCAAGCCTTGGAGAACAGCCTCAGGAAAAACCAAGCCTGCTTCTAGCTTGATCATGGACGTCCAGACTCCAGCACAAGGAGAATATAGATTCCTGTGTTTTAAGCCCCTCAGCCTGTGTTATTTTGTTATCGTAGTCTGACCAGGAACAGGAAGTGGTAAGAAAAGAGGTATAAGGGCTTTATGTTGAAGTCACCAGCATCTGTGGCCCTTGGAACATTACTATTAAAATCTAAAAAGCATAAAAAATGTGTTAAGCAAAACAAAGAAGATATTTCCACTCAGAGGATGGGCTTTGGATTTCAACGGACCCACGTGTTCGATCCGGCAAGTCACATGACCTTCCTGAGTCTCAGACTTTTTGTTTGTAAAAAGGAGCTAACAAAGTCCACCTCAGAGGGTCCTTGTGAAAGTGAAATGAATTGAAATCTGTAAAAGCATTGAGCACACCACCTGGCAACCACCGGCCGATGTTACTGGGAGAGGTGGCATGTAATTAGGCTGTGTGACTTCCTTAGTGTAAGTGAGAGATAAAGGAATTCCTGGGGCGAAAGTGCTCGCATTCCCACCATGTTGTTGGGTGAGGAGTTGGTGGGGGATAGGGTGCACATATTGGCGCACGTATCGGGCTTTGTACTGACTCGGTGTAGAACCACCATGAAATACAACCCTAGGAAACCAAACTCAGAGAGGCTGACCCTAAGACGTGTGCACTCAGCATTACCCCCGGCACACAGGAGGCAGCCCAGAGGTATTGGCAAATGCATTTATGAAGGAAGAGAATTCGCTGAGAACATTAAAAGGCTGAATATCTACAACCACCTGCTGGCGGGTGTATTAGTCAACACTCTGTGTTGCAAGGGACAGGACCCATTCACACCAGCCTAAGCCAGAAACTTAAAATAAAAGTTAAGAATTTACAAATGGAGGGGGTGGAGGAGGTTTACAAATTGTCTTGGAAACTGACAAGTCCAGATCCTGCTTCAGGCATGGTTGGATCCAGCGACAAAGAGATGTATGGCCGGCCTTGGCTTTCCACCCGGGCAGGTGCACTGCAGGGCTAGGTCCTGAACACTCCCCTCAGGCTTCCACCCTCTCTGCGCCCAGCAGTTCACCCTGAAGACAGGAACCCTCCCTTCCAAACAGTTCTAACTCCAGTCTTAAATTGGCCCTGAGCCGCCCGGCCAGAGTCACCAGACCATCCTTATCCCATCGGCACTGCTCCAGGGCGTGGAGTAGGGGAGGGGTCATTTCCCAAAGGAAAAGCAAGGAGCTCCCTCCAGCACAAGGGACACTGGTTTCCAGGCAGGCGCGGGCCACTGCTGCCCGCTGGGCTGAGTGTGTGCGGAGAGGAGACAGGGCACGCAGGGTGCCTAGGTAAGTGGGAGTGGGAAGCATGCCACCTGGAGGACACAGATAGAGGGGTCGCGAGAGCCGTGCTGGGGCCAGGCGGGGCCAGGGGCGCAGAGGAGTTAAGGAGGCTGTTAAGAGGAGTTAAGTTAAGCAGGTGCCCGGCCAAGGGGGCGTGCGGTGCATCGATTGCAAAAATGGCCCTGCTTCTTACCCTCCCTGGATCCCCTCAATGTGCCTTTACAGCATCTCTCACCAAGCATGGAGCGGCCTTCCCTTCCCCCAGGCCCCGGGCTGGCTTTGTCACTTGCTTTGAGGAGACTGTGGTAGGAGGGACGGTATGCCAGTCCTGAGCTCAGGCCACCAGGGGACATCTGGGCCTTTGCTTGTCGCTCGGACCCCTGCCTCCACCCTGTGAACCATCCTGGCCATCCGGCTGGAGGACGAGAGGCCACATGGAAGCACCCAGCTGTCCCAGGAAGGCCCCGGGCCTGGGAGGGAGCCCTGTGGGGCTGCAAGCTGACCCCAGATGATGCACACACACGAGTGAGCCCACGGGCCCAGCTCAGAGCAGTAAGTGGCTGCTGTTTTAAGCGACTGAGGCTTTTGTTTTGTTGTTGTTGATCCTCAGCTGAGGATACTTTCCCATTGATTTTTAGAGGGAGTGGAAGGGAGAGCCAAAGAGAGAGAAACATGGATGTGAGAGACACATGGATTGGTTGCCTCCCGCACATGCCCAGACCAGGGCCGGGGAGGAGCCTGCAACCAAGGTATGGGCCTTTGAACAGATGGAACCTAGGACCCTCGGTCCGCAGGCCGACACTCTACCCGCTGAGCCGCAGCAGCTGAGCTTTGGGACAGCTGGTTCCATGGCATGTGTGGCCAATAGGTGGCCGATGGACGGCAGGTGAAGCTGTGCTCCCTGGCCTGGGGCTGCATCTGCCACCCGTTTCTAACTCGCAGGGAAATGCCACACGGGTTCCCGAGTGCGGGTCACCCCGTGCCTGGCCTGGGGGAGTCTCTATCCTCTGCGATCTCCTGTGGGCCTGCACTGGCCTCCGGCCACGCTTCTCAGACGCAGCTGTGGGAAGGCGTGGAAGTCACCCAGCACGGGCAGCTGGGGAGAATGCGCCACTGGCCACCTCTGGCTCCGCCCGCCCGCCCTGGGATTACGCCTTTTGGTTTAGAGATTCCTATGTGGTGGCTACCGAAGGGGAACCAAACAAAGAAAAGAACACCCATGGCCTCAAAGAGGGGCTGGGAGCCTGGCGGGAACGGGAAGGGTCAGAAATCACAAGGACGGGCCGGTCCCCATCTCTGCAGAGCAACGTGGGCCGTTCGGCCTCAGCGGTGGCGGGGGTGGGGGGTGGGGGGGTACTCCGAGAGACGGGCCTAGAGCCCGGATCAGAGTCCCTGGGAGAAGGTTGAGGAGAGAGGCGACAGGGAGCTGCCCGAGGCCAGGGCCTGCCAGCTGGAGCCTGGACAGAAGTCAACGCGCCCTCCGGCCCGCGCACCCCTGCGCCCAGGTAGCTCCAGACACAAGTACAGCTGCTGGGATCCCAGAAAGTCCGAGAGGGTGTCCCTCCCCCCGAAGCCTGCTTTTCTCACAGACCCGTTCCAGGGACCATCACAGACCCATCTGTCAGCCACCACGTCCTGTCCAGGCGCCACCCGGTCGTCTCTGTCTCTCCGGCCTGCCTCTGACACCCATCCCGCTGCCGGACTGCTTGGAAACTGAGTGACGTCTGCCCCCCCCCAGCCCCCTCCCCCATAAAGCCTCAATGCTGCTGCCCAACATATCGGATCTTCCTCACCCAGCCCTTCACTGTTTCTCTCCTGCTCCCCCCCCCCCCCCCCCCCTGGGTGCTTTTTCCTCCAGCTTCCAGCAGCCCTGAGGCCCGGCTGGGAGAGGGGCCTGCAGCTCACAGTGCCCGGGGGTGGCGTGCTCAAGGGCCTCTGCCTCCCTCTCCAGGGTTCGGGTCCAGGAGGTCTGTGCCCCCCGATGACGACCCCCAGGGCCCGTGGGAGCCAAGCCATGGAGGAGCAGACAGCAGAGGCCGCCAGGGCCCTGGCCACTCGCAATTCACCTGCAGGTCACAGCCCCCCACCCCTGAGTCCCCTACCTCCTGAGGGTTCGGGCGGCAGCCCTTGCTGGCGTGCCTGGGGGCCAGGTGGCATGAGGTGCAGAGGGCCCGCAGAACCAGGGCACAGCCAGGCCAGGGAGCGATGGCGGCCCTCCGGGGGGTCACCTTCCCTGCGAGTGCACAGTGGCTCCTGCACCCCGGCACTCAGGCTGGGGCTCGGCCGGGAGATGGGGTCCCGCAGAACCCCGACCTTCGCAGTGGCTGACGTTCAGTGCTGAGGTAGCTGGAGACATGGGCTCCGTGGGCACAGCAGCCCGAGGTCCCAGGCAGGAGGGGTCCAAGGGGTGGGCGAGGCCCCAACCTCGGTGGCTCCCAGGCCGAGGCCGCAGCCTCTGGTGTTCCTCTCCACACCCAGGCTGAAGGGGGCGTGGTTGCGCTGTCACCAGGCCAGGGGCGAAGCCATG
>NW_005370271.1:3801222-3801591 GCF_000412655.1 Myotis brandtii
CCGCTGCGGGGGAGGAGCAGGGGGAGGGTTTGTCAGTGGTTCCGGGAGCCCCCAGCCCTTCACCCAACACCTGCCTGGCCAATTTCAGCACCGAGCAAAGCAGAGACCTACACCCCTCCCCGGGGGCACTCACTGGGGTGCTTTCCCAACACCCCGCTTCACAGAAGACCCCCTCTGTTGACCGCCGGCCCTGCCCCTCCCGAGGGCCTGCAGCCTCCCGCCGGCTCACCTCGAACTTGCTCATGAACTCCGCGAAGATGCCGAAGAAGGCCTCGGAGGTGGTGGCTTTGGAGTCCTCTCCGAAGAAGGCCAGCGCCTTGCCCAGCTCCTCCACGGCCTCTCGCTGCAGCCCCTCCAGCGCCCGCAGCG
>NW_005370271.1:3803188-3803697 GCF_000412655.1 Myotis brandtii
TCTGCCCCAGGCCCAGTGCTCAGCTGGGAGCTGCACCCGTCCCGCGCTCCAGGCCTGCGCCCCTGAACTAGTCCTGAACCCCGCCACACCCTGTCCTGCTTGGTCTTTCCCTCGCTCCTCTCTGCAGCAGTGCTCTCCCCCATCCCCCAGCTCTGCTCAGGTGCCACCACCCCTCTTTCCAGCCACTCACGGGAGTGGCCCCTGCCCCTCTCCAGGCCTGCCCCCCCCCTTTCTATGGCATTTGTCTCTCTGTGCCCAGTGGGAATGTCCCTCTCTCCCGCCTGCCTTGGGCTGGCCCGGGCCAGACGAGCCTCTTTCTGTATCTGGTAACTTAGGTCCGGGCTCTCCTGGGGACCAGGCGCTGGGGCAAGGCCGGGCTTTACACAGCCAAGAGATCCTTCCAGGGGCGCCCGGCCTTGGCCCACGTGCTTGGCTTCTAAACAGCCCAGGATGGACCCTCTTCCAGCGCCCGGGACACACAGCAGCCCCTGCCAGAACCTCTGTGTGGA
>NW_005370271.1:3803972-3804887 GCF_000412655.1 Myotis brandtii
CGGCAGGGCCCGCCTCCCACCCACCACCCAGCCTACCTTTGGCCGCCAGGGGCACGGTGGGCAGGTCCTGCGCGAAGCCCAGGAGCTCGGGGAAGTGCTGGCTCAGCGATTTGGCGAGGATGTGCAGGAAGGTGAGCTTCCCGTCCACGGTCTTGGTGGAGTTCAGCTGCGAGTGACCCCCACACACACCCTCCTCAGGCCCGTCAGCTTGCTGACCACTCGGGACCAGGCGTCCCAGCCCGGCCTCTCTCAGACCCGCCTCAGTCCCTGCCCTCAGCGCGGCTCCGACACTCAGAACCCGACTGCTGTGTTCCGTCCTCCGGGGTCTTACCTGCTGGGGTGCCACAGGCCCCCCGGTTCCCTGCCCAGCTCTCTGGGGTCCCGGGAACTAGGCAGGTAGAGGCAGGCCCTAGGTTTCTCTGTCCTTGAGCGTTTGCCTTGTCAGCAGACAGAGCCCAAGCCTCCCTGACTCCCGGGCGTGAGCGCATCACTCCCAGGCCTGCCCTCTTGTGGTTTTCCGAAGCGTCTGTGGCCCTGCTGAGCCTCAGACATCCTAAACGTTTCTACCTGCAAGTGGAGTTTTTCTTCCTCTTTTGTTAAAGGCTCCCTGGGGAGACATCCCAGGAACACTGGGGGGAAGGCTGGGTACTCATGTTTCTGATCCCAGATCTTGGGGTGGGGGTGGCTGGACTGACAGTGTGGGAGCTGTTGGGGGTACAAAACCTGCCAGGTGGGCGCTCCCCTTCCACTTGGAGTCTCCCCTCCCTGATCCCCCCCATAGTTCCAGACCCGGAGGCTTGGCGTGGGGGAGCACCCCCCCCAACCTTTGCCGCAGTCACACCCTGGCCCCTGGGCAGCCGCTGCTCCTCCTGGGGGAAGGCCCCCCGGGTGGTGATGTTCCCTCCTCTGCTCTGC
>NW_005370271.1:3805444-3805930 GCF_000412655.1 Myotis brandtii
GCGAAGGCCGGGCCGGAGTCATCCATCGCCAGCACCGCCAAGAGACCCACCGCCCCATCGCAGCCTGGGGTCCCGGCTGGCCGCCGGGCCAGTGTTCCCTTAGGACAATAAGCCGGGCCCCTAGGGCCACGGGCATCCCATCTAGCTGGATCCCAATGGACCTGGCTCATAAAGGTGTAAATTGGCTGCTTGTGCGGCAACCTATGAACCAGGAGGTCACGGTCAGGGTACATGCCCGGGTGCGGGCTCGATCCCCTCTTCGTGCGGGAGGCAGCTGATCAATGCTTCTCTCTCATTGTTGATGTTTTTTTCTCTCTCTCTCTCTCCCTTCCTCTCAATAAAGATATTTTTTAAAAGAGAAAGGTGTAAATTGGTACTCAGAGGTGTGAGTGTGGGGGCGCATGTGGAGCAGGACCAACGGGGGGCCCCCCCGGACTTCGGGAAGCCGGGATGGAGCAGGGCCCGCTGGGCAGCAGCCCGGCTCGC
>NW_005370271.1:3806247-3807809 GCF_000412655.1 Myotis brandtii
GTGTATGGGGGGGACTGGGAGGGGGTTACAGCCTAATTTCTGTTTCCCATCAGGGCGGCCGCCCCCTGCCCCCCACAGCCCCGGGGACCCCCTGCCCCTCACAGGTGTTGTAGGCCTTCTTGTGGGACAGGATCTCCACCACCTCCTTCTTCCTGAAGGGCTCGGGCCTGGGCACGGGCTCTGGGAGGGAAATGGTGGTTGAGCAAGGGAGGCAGGCAAGGCTGCTGTGAGAGGACCCGGGGGGGGGGGGGGGGGGGGGCCTGGCCACCCCCACAGCCCAGGCGCCCCCTTTCCGTGGCCGAGACTGAATCAGCTCTGGGTGTCCACAGGCCCCACTCGTGCACTCTCTCGGGCCCAGCCTAGCACTCAGCATGCACGGCGCGTCCCTCCCCGTCCTCTCTCTCCGGCTGGCGGGACTGAGCTGCCCAGGTGAGGGGACCAACCCCTCTGGGCCTTGCAGATGCCTCCTGGGTGGACACGGCCTTTCTCTTACATCCGGGGACCACTGTCCACACAGGATCCCTGGCTGCCTGCAGCCCCCCCACCCCCAAATACAGGGAGGGACACAGAGGGCGAGGGGAGGGGCCTGGAAGGGCATGGTGGATGCCTCCTGTCAGCCTCCTTCGGGCTGTGACTGAGGTCACCCAGCCGCCCTGTGCTTTCTCATCAGGAAGTCATCAGTGTCTCGGGTTGGATTTGAGATGAGGGGGCAGGTGTCTGGCGTGCAGTAACTATGCCATAAACGCCAGCTGTCAGTCTCTCCGTCCTGAGCCGGGGAACTGAGCTCTGAGGCCTTAACTCAGGGACACAGTGAGTGAGTGGACGTCAGCGCAGCCCTCGGGGGCTCAGAGCCCTGGGCTGTCCCCGAGGGCAGTGGGTGGGATGCCACAGCGACCCTGGGATGGAGGTCCCCCGGGGCCCTCAGGCCACTCACTAGCCGGTTTCTGGGTGCCAAAGTGGAGCTCCAGGTCGAGGTATTTCACCATGTCACTCAGCTTATCATAGTCAGAGTCCTCCCCCAACTGCAAGGGAGGGCCGGCTCGCGGTGAGGAGGAGCCCAGCAGCTGGGCTGCCACCCCCCCTTACCCCCGCCCACCGCAGGGAGAGCCCCCCTCGGGCGCTGGGATAAACCCAGGGCGGCCTGCAGAGAAGCCACATCACCCGGCTCTCAGGTGCGAGCCGCTCCTCTGCTGGCCAATCACACGCTCGCCTGGAACCCCCAGCAGAGGCCAGCCCTGTGTGGGGCGGGGCTGCAGGGCTGCAAAGGGGCTGGAGCCCCCAGGGGGCCTTCGAGGTGCCCGAGGGATCTGGCCCTGCTTTGAGGTGTCCTTTGCAGGGAGTGAGCTGCCCCGTGTTCCTGATGCCGGGAAACGGAGCCAGGGAAATGCGGGGGGGGGGGGGGGGGCTAGACGCTGGACAGGGCCTCATCCTCAATGCTGCTGCCCAGGCCACCCCCCTGCGCAGGGCCCCGGGCCTCAGGCTGCCTACCTGACCCCAGATGGTGCCCTCCGAGTTCTCCACCTGCTCCCACCGAAGGCGCTTGACGCTCATGCGGCGGTGGC
>NW_005370271.1:3807970-3808589 GCF_000412655.1 Myotis brandtii
GGGGCTGGGGGGATGTGGTCGGACATGGAGGAGTAGGTGAGGGAGCTGCCCTCCTCGCTGCTGCTGACGCACTCGCTGGCGCTGCTCCTCTCGTTGGTGACAAAGCTGCCCTGGTCGTCCTCATGGAAGCTCATCTGATGGGGACAGAGCAGGTGAGGGGGGGCCAGGCTGGGCCAGGGACAGCGGAGCAAGAAGGGGCAAGGGGCATGGGCAGCCTGGGCAGGGGATGGGACAGCCCAGGGACAAGGATGGGCTGGGCTGGTGGGAAGCCTGAGGCGGAGGGAGGGGTGGCCTGACAGTGTGTGTGTGGGGGGGGGGGGGGGGGCTAGAAAAGGAGGAGGTAACTGGAGACCAGGCCTATGTACAGCCTCGGGTATGTACTGAGTGTCATACTTGAGTCAAAGGGTGGGTAGCCCTGGCCA
Source organism: Myotis brandtii (assembly GCF_000412655.1). Taxonomy (NCBI): domain Eukaryota; kingdom Metazoa; phylum Chordata; class Mammalia; order Chiroptera; family Vespertilionidae; genus Myotis; species Myotis brandtii. The sequence goes on from NW_005370271.1 coordinate 3,808,393, forward strand.
GTTTGGCTCAGGGGTCCCGGGTTCAAGTCCAGTCAGGGCACATGCCCGGGACGCGGGCTCAATGCCCAGTGTGGGGCGTGCAGGAGGCAGCCGATCCCTGATCCCTGATTCGCTCATCATTGATGTTCTAGCTCTCTCTCTCCCTCTCCCTTCCTCTCTGAAATCAATTAAAATGTGTTTGTTTGTTTTTTAAGGGT
>NW_005370271.1:3809240-3810654 GCF_000412655.1 Myotis brandtii
AGAGCTGCTGGGGGAGGCCGGGTCCTCGGAGCACAGCGGGTAGTAGCAGGGGGAGGGCCGGAGCCGCTCGCTGGGCCAGGAGATGCCGGACAGGGTCCTGGGCCCTGGGGTGGGGGAGGGCGCGTGAGGACCCAGCTTCACTCAGTGCCTGGGCTCCAGTGCAGGCTGGAGGGGAGGGCCCGGGGCAGGTTGCTGTGTGTCCCTGGGACCTTCCTTTCCCTCTCTGGACACAGCACAGAAAAACCGTGGGACCCCACTCCCCCTGCTCTGCCCTGAGGGGGACCGAAGGTTGGAGGTGGGGGCACTGCCTAGGACAGGCCAGACCCAGCGCCTCCTGGGAGCGACACCGGGGTGCCACTGGGCCCCACTGCACACAGCTCCGAGGGCCAAGGAGCCTGCTCCAGGCCCGGACCCAGGGTCATGGGCACCTCCCACACCCGCAGGCCCTCGGCTCCCAGGAGCATCGCCAGGGGTCCTGCCTTCTGCACTTCAGCAGAGTCATCGTGTGTGTGTGTGTGTGTGTGTGTGTGTGTGTGTGTGTGTGTGTGTGAAAGTGTTCATTATATTTTCACTGACTTGATGGAAAGGAGTGTGTGTGTGTGAGTGTGTGTGTGAGTGTGTGTGTGAGTGTGTGTGTGTGTGTGTGTGTGTGTGTGTGTGTCCTGTGAGCAACCACCTTTCCGGAGGTGCGGTTCCCAGAGCGAGGCCGCACTTACCCGTTTACCCAGCAGCCACGTGCTGGCCGGGGCTCCTTTGGGGGCAGCCCTCTGCTTCTCTAGATCCACAGCAGGGGTGAGGCTCAGAGGGGACGCGGAGGGACAAAGACAACCCTGACCTTGATGGCCCCTCGCCGTGGAGGCTGCTGCGGTCTCCAGAACTCAAGCCCATGGCCATGGAGCAGAGAGGGGGCTCCAGGGCTGGGCCTGGAGGGGGCCAGCACCCAGCCAGCCGGGTGGGTAGAGCCCGTGCTGCCCTCAGGAGCGGGCGGCGGAGCGCCTACCTGCTGTGCCGGCCGGGCTGGGTGTTGGGGGCGAGGCTCGGGATCTGGAGGTGGACCCCCTCCTCCCTGCGAAGCTGCTGCTGAGCCTGGACTCCAGCTCCGCATACACAGCCGACATCTGCGGACAAGGAGGCGGGAGAGTCCAGCGCCCTCCCTCCTCCACACGACCCTCAGGTGGCCTCACAGACCAGGCCTGGGTGGTCCGAGAAGCAGGGATCTGCCGGGCCAGCGTGGCTCAGTGGTTGAGCGTTGACGTATGAACCAGGAGGTCATGGTTCAATTCCCGGTCAGGGCACATGCCCGGGTTGCGAGCTCGATCCTTGTGCAGGAGGCAGCCAATCCATGATTCTCTCTCATCACTGACATTTCCAACTCTCTCTCCCTCTCCCTTCCTCTCTGAAATCAATAAAAATA
>NW_005370271.1:3811285-3812363 GCF_000412655.1 Myotis brandtii
TCCGCGGCTGGGGCTCGGGCACCGGCTCCGGCTCCGGCTCCAGATCCAGCTCCGGCTCCAGGTCCAGCTCCGGCTCTGTCTCTGCTGTGGGACACGAAGGGGAGGTGGGCCCTTGCCCCTCAGCCAGACGAGGAGCAGCCAAACACAGGGGGGGCGAGGGCAGCAGCTGTGCCAGTCTGTGCTCTAGGACAGCTGTGGAGGGGAAGCCTGGGGTGAGAGAGCGGTGCCAGGACAGGAGCAGGGGTGGCGCCAGCCTGAGAACGGAGGGGGGAGGTGGCCACAGGGCCTTTTCTCATGACACGAGCCTAGGGCCCCATCACCAAGGTCTCACCTCCGAGCACTGCTGCCTTAGGGACTGACGGGGTGGGAAGGAAGGTTCCAGGTCTGGGCAGATGTGTGAGACGCCTGCACCCCGTTTCTTGCTAAAACCCTGGCCCCTCCCCCTGTGCTCACGGTGCCCCTGGGACTAGGGCTGGTGGGCACACGAGGGCCAGCACGTGGAGCTGCAGGCTGGGACCAGCAGGGGCAGAGCGGCTAAAACAAAAGCCCAGGGTTTGCATCCCGCGGCCGAAACGATGAAGTGCATGGTGTGGTGGGCTCACGGCACTGACTGGTGTCTGCGCCCAGCCAGTGTGACCCAGCTGCACGCCCACAATCCGGGGCTGCAAACAGCGGCCACACCAGCTTCTCAATCTGTGACACGCTTCCTGAGGTGCCACACAGGCGCGAGACCCAGGTGGTGAGCTGGGGGGAGGGTCTAAGGCCGCATTTGCTCCTTAAAGCTGGGAAGGCACATCCGTAGGGAAGGCACATCCGTGGGGAAGGCACATCCGTGGGGAAGGCACATCCATGAGGCCAAGCGTGGAGCCAGCTGGGTGTGTTGGGTATCAGCGTGGCACGTGGGCACATCTGTGTGTGGGGGGCCAAGGTCCTCTCTAATACAGTGGGGCCTTGACTTACGAGTTTAATTCGTTCCGTGACGGAGCTCGTAACTCAAATTACTCATATGTCAAATCTTAAAGTGAACGAGTGAGACACGTGATGCTGGGCTGATGTTGTGGCGTTCACTGTGACGTTC
>NW_005370271.1:3813500-3818069 GCF_000412655.1 Myotis brandtii
GGGGCAGAGGGCGGGGCTGGGGGGAGGGCTGCTCACCTGGGGGGGCAAGGGGGTGGGCTGGGGGAGGGCTGCTCACCGGTCATGGCCGTGTAGCCCAGGAAACACGCGATCTTCTCATGGCAGAGCTCCTGCTCCTCGTAAGTCAGCAGCTGGTAGACGAACTGCCAGAGCACCTGCTTGGCGGGCGTGTCCAGCACCGGGTAGACGTCGACGATGAGGGTGTCGATGTTCCTGGGGGAGGCGCAGGAGCCAGGGGTTCACTACTCAGGGCCTCACCTTAGGGAATGGGGTGGGGACGGATAAGGGGGGCACTTCCAGGCCACAGAGTTCGGGCTCCTGCCCTGCCCCCCTTCCCACTGCCAAGACAGAGAGCTGGGCAGGAAGGCAGGCCCTGGGGACAACTGCCCAGATTCAAGTCCTGCCTCCACCACGTACAAGCCAAGTGACCTTTCTCAGGTTACTTAGCTCTCTGCCTCAGTTTCCTCATCTGTGAAATGGGGGTAAAAATGACATCTACTGCCCAGAGCTGTTGTGAAGATTGGAATGCATGGCGTGTATTGGGAAAGCCGAGCACTGTGCCGGGGATCAGCAAATGACGGCCTCTGGGCCCAAATCTGTGTTTGTGAAGAAAGTTTTATTGGAACAAGGCCTGCTTGTTTGCTTATAGATTGCCTATGGCTGTTTTCAAGCTACAACAGTGGAGTTGAATAGTTTCAATGGAGACTGTATGGCCCCAAAAGCCTGAAATATTGACTCTCCAGCCCCTCACAGAAATAGTGTGCTGACCTCTGCATTATGAGGAAAAAGTAAAACTGTGTCCTCACACAGGACCTGGCATAAAGATGAACTCTAGGTGGATGAAAACCGAAGCGTGAAGATACAATTATAAACTTAGCAGAAGAGAAAGCAGGAAACCATCTCTTGAGCTGCAGCGGTTCTCAACCTGTGGGTCACGACCCCTGAAAATACATCCTGCATATCAGATATTTACATTATGATTCATAACAGTAGCAACATTACAGTTATGAAGTAGCAACGAAAATAATTTTATGGTTGGGGGTCACCACATGAGGAACTGTATTAAAGGACCGTGGCATTAGGAAGGTTGAGAACCACTAGAGGCAAGGAAGGACTTCGTAAAATGTCAATACTAACAGAAGTGGCAAATGGGAGGAGATAGTGACAATATTCAAAACCAACAAGGAACCAGTGCCTCACGTATACACGGAACTCCTGCAAATCCACAAGAACAAAAAGCCCAACAAACCAAAAATGGACAGCAGGTCTGAACGGGTAACTTATGGAAAAGAAAATGAAAAAAGTTAACGAGGATATTAACGGATGTCTAAAATAATTAGTAATTAAAAACCCTTGCCAGGCTGGCGTGGCTCAGTGGCTGAGTGTTGACCTATGAACCAGGAGGTCATAGTTTGATTCCCGGGCAGGGCACATGCCCAGGTTGCGGGCTCGATCCCCAGTGTGGGGCGTGCAGGAGGCAGCTGATCCATGATTCTCTCTCATCATTGATGTTTCTCTCTTTCTTCCTCTCCCTTCCTCTCCGAAATCAATAAAAAAATATTTTTAAATAAAAACCAAATAAGATGTGACTTTATGGCCAAAAAGACTAGCAAAAATAGAAAGCTGGATAGTGCCATATGGCGGCGAGGACCCGGGGCTGGGGGAGCCCTCCTGCACCGCTGGTGCGGGTAAAACCAGAGCTCGGGGAAGCAGTTCGGCACAGCCTTGTCCAGCTCAGTAAACAAATACCTTAGCATCCGGCAATTTCCTCTCAGACATAAATTTCAATGAATGGTACACAGCTCCCCGGGGATGAGCACAGTGACGTTCAGCACAGTGTTATTGCGCTGGAGCCGCGGGAGGCGGCCCCGTGTCCGCCGCAGGAGAGGTAAAGAGAGGAGACAGTGGCTGTGGGCCCAGGGAATGTGGCTGCAGTGGAAACAGGGCGTTCAATGTCCGCAGAGCCACGTGGACAGATCCAGAGACAGGGCACTTGGTGGGAGAACTGCCAGACACAGAATGCAGCACAGAGCACATGATGATGTGAAATAAAAACACCACGCGGAACAGCAATGCCCACTGTTCAAGAACACCTTCAGACGAAGCGGTGCCCAGTAAACGCCGGGAGGGGCGAGGGAGAGGGGGTGGGGCCAAAAGGAAATGAAAGGCGGAAGCACCCACAGGTCCATCAACTGAGGGGGGACCAACATAATGTGTTCTGTCCATGCAATGGAATATTCTCAGCCATAAAAAAGAAACGATGCTACTTGATGCTATAACTTGGATGAACGTTGACAACCCTCTAAGGCAGCGGTTCTCAACCTGGGGGTCGAACGACCCTTTCACAGGGGTCGCCTAAGACCATCGGAAAACACATATATAATTACATATTGTTTTTGTAATGAATCACTAGGCTTTAATTATGTTCAATTTGTAACAATGAAAATACATCCTGCATATCAGATATTTTCATTACGATTCATAACAGTAGCAAAATTACAGTTATGAAATAGCAACGAAAATAATTTTATGGTTGGGGGGTCACCACAACATGAGGAACTGTATTAAAGGGTCGCAGCATTAGGAAGGTTGAGAACCACTGCTCTAAGGGAAAGAAGTAGACACAAAAATCCATATATTGTACCATTCTGTTCATGTAAAATGAACAGGGAAACGATAGAGACAGCCCTAACCGGTTTGGCTCAGTGGATAGAGCGTCAGCCTGCGGACTGAAGGGTCCCAGGTTCGATTCCGGTCAAGGGCATGTACCTTGGTTGCGGAAATTAGCCAAAACCGGTTTGGCTCAGTGGATGGGGCGTCGGCCTGCGGACTGAAAGGTCCCAGGTTCGATTCCGGTCAAGGGCATGTACCTGGGTTGCGGACACATCCCCAGTAGGAGATGTGCAGGAGGCAGCTGATCGATGTTTCTCTCTCATCGATGTTTCTAACTCTCTATCCCTCTCCCTTCCTCTCTGTAAAAAATCAATAAAATATATTTTTTTAAAAAGAAATTATAGAGACAGCCCAGCTGGTGTGGCTCAGTGGTTGAGTGTCGAATAGAAACAGCCCAGCTGGTGTGGCTCAGTGGATGAGTGTCGATCTATGAACCGGGTCACGGTTTGATTCCGGGTCAGGGCACATGCCTGGGTTGCCGGCTTGATCCCCAGTGTGGGGTGTGCAAGAGGCAGCCGATCAATGGTTTTCTCTCATCGTTGATGCTTCTATCCCTCTCTCCCTCTCCCTTCCTTTCCGAAATCAATAAAAATACATTTAAAAAGAAGAAATTATAGAGACAGAAAGTGGGTTCATGGTTGTGCCCGATGAGCAGGAGCAGAGAAGGCGGGCGACGGTGAAAGCGTGCAGGGTTCTTTTCGAGGTGATGAACATGTTCTAAAATTGAGTGTGTTTAGTGTGAATATACTAAAAACCAGTGCACTGAAGTCACACTCAGATGGAGGAATTGCACGGCACGTGAAATATGTCTCCATACAACTCTTTAAACAAAAAGAGGAAAAGGATGAACAAGTGAGGAGCTTTGCACAGACCGTGGCTGAGGAGTGTGATAACGCAGCCTGCTGCCCCTGAAGTGCAAAAAGAAAAAGAAAGATACCCAACCACCCCCAACGCGGGCCCCGGGCGCTGGGCATCTTGGGGCCTTGCTGACCCTGGAGGCACCATCCCTGTGAGGGTCCCACCATCAACGCTGCAGGTGACCACAGTCTCCTTCACGTGGCAGACCAGGCTGTCACTTGCGCAGCTCAGGGGCTAGGAGGTTCCAGAGGCAGAGTTTGCTCTGGGGCAGCCCAACTGTCCCCACCTGGGGACCCCTGGTTCCAGCTGCTGCTTTCTTTGAGCCTCCCCAGGAGAAGGGAGCGAGGAGGCTGAGCAGGTGGACCCCAACGGTGAGTCGGGGCAGGATTTGGGGCCCACCCAGGGCAGGTCCCCGCCCCTGCTCCGGCCTGGCCACCTGTGTTGGAAGAAGCTCTCGAGGGCCCGGCAGACCCCGTAGCGCTCGGGAGGCGTGAGCAGGCGCTCCAGCTGCTGGCTGAAGGTCCTCCCTTGCACGCGGATGCTGGCCGGCAGGATGTCCGCCACCCACTGCAGGGAGGTGAGCGCCGCCGACGGGCTGGAGGAATCCAAAGAATCGGAGTCTGCAGGGTCACAGGCAGGAGAGGCCCAGGTGACCAGGCGTCCCCAGGCCCGGGGGCCCTCCTGTCTGGGTGTGGCTGTGGGCACCCTGCATTGGGAGGCACATCTGCGGCCGCAGCTGGGGATGGAGGGAGAGCCAGGCAGGTGCCTGAGACGGTCCCACTGGGGTCCACAGCACCAAGGGGGGGACGCTGTGGGTTTGGGGGGTAAGCACAGGGGGGCCCTCAGGGTCTCTGTGGAGTGGGGGGTCTCACCGCTGGGGAACGGGACGAGCCCCTCCTCTACCACCAGGGTGGGCATCGCGCCACTGCCCTGCAGCATGGACACCACCTTGTCATGGGAGCAGTTCCTGCCAAGCAGAGATGGCCCGGGAGGGCCTGGCCAGGTGAGCCCCGTCCACGG
>NW_005370271.1:3818154-3820167 GCF_000412655.1 Myotis brandtii
CGCCCCTGCCCGTCCTCCCTGCAGAGGCCACACAGCAAGTCCCCAGCAGGGCCACAGCCAGAGGCGGGCACGGCCTCTCCTGCCAGGTCCTCTCCGCAGGAGCAGCTCCAGGGCACAGAAGGGCTGGCACCCATCCCCCCCACCCCCGCACCCCCGGGCAGGGCTCCCCCTACAGGGCAAGACTTTCAACTCTGTGCCCTGCGTGGGGCTGGGGTGTTTTCTGGTTGGAAGGATGAACTGATGTCCTGGCGAGGGCGGGAGAATAGATTCAGGAGTTCCCCTAGGATGAGGGGCAGACCCTGGGGACCCACTGGGCAGAGAGATCAGGACCAGGGCTGGGGGTCCCAAGAGGCAGCAGTTTTGGGGGACAGTTCTCCGCCAATCTCTGGTGTCCCCAGCAGCCTCTGACCTCATGTCCAGTCCATTGAGGAAGAGGATCCGGTCGCCCGACCTGAGGGCGGCATTGTCAGCCGGGCTTCCTGGAGGCAAGAAGAGAGGGCCGCTGGTCAGCGGGTGGCGTGGGCCGAGCCTGCCTCCCAGGCGACAACTGGTCAACAGGGAGGGAGCCAATTCGGCCGCGGTGCCCGCATTAGACCAGCTCAGGCCCTGCGCCTCGCTCGCTACTCTAGCCCGGAGTGATTCCAGGCAGGCGGGGGTGCTGGGGCGGCCGGTCAGCCCTGAGCGGTTGGAGATGAGCTGAAACAAAGATCTGCGAGCAGCATCTCTGCAGCGTCTGCGCCCCCAGAGGACGCCACTCCGCACAGTTCTCTGTCCTCCTCCGAAGGCCCACACCAAGGTTCCTCCCTGCCGTTGTCACCGGAGGAAGGGTCCCCCTGGCGGCCGGGCTGGGCAGAGCAGCACACCTGGATTGTAACTGGCCCAGGCCAGGCGGCTCTGCCCACTCGTGGGGAGGCAGGGAGGTGGGGTGGGGGCGGCATAGTTGGAAGAGACACATCCAAAGAGGAGAGATGACTCGTTTCCAGAGGACGCTCCCCAGAGAGCAGCTTCGGACCTTGTCCCAACAACAGCATGTCAACGACAGTGGTACCCAAATCCGAGGGGACCCGGGCGCGTCAGCCACCAGGGTCAGACCTGAGTATCCAGTGGCTGGCACGGTGGGCAAAGGCCCTGACACTTTCCCAGGAGGCAGAAGATGCCCATCGTCCAGACCAGTGCGCCCGCAGGCGTGAGAGGCAGGAGGGTGGAAGGACTCAGCCTCAGCCGGGCACCCATGGGGCACCCATGGGGACGGAGCCCCAAGAGCACCACACTCACGTGCTGGGAGGGGATGGGTGCCAGGCAGAGCAGGTGGCCCAGCCCTGGGGGTGGGTACAGGGAGGGAGAGTTCAAACCCACACTGGATGGGCTGCCTCAACAAGACATGGGTTTCTCCCCCCCCACCCCCCACCCCCTTCCACTGGAGGGTGAGAAGGGGGAATTCCTGCTCCGCCTTCTGCAAGATGCCGCCATTCCGGGAGCAAGAAGGCAGGTGGGCGGCAGGGTGTGGGTCTGGCTGCCTGGCAATGCCCTTTCACAGTGAAGGTGGCCCCTGCACAGGGAGTGTGGTTTGGGCCCAGCCTGGGCAGACATCTGCTCCGTTCCGGCTGCCTGGCCCCGGTGCCCCGCCCTCCAGGTGGGCATAGGGAAGGTCTGGGCGGAGAGCTTGTTTCACTCGGCTCAGGGGTGACCCTGAGCTTGGACGGCGTTGCCCAGCTCGGAGATGGATGATTTGGCTGCTGCCCTGGGACGCTCGCTTGGAGGACACAGGCTACATGAGGTGGGTACGGGGCGGGCGGGAGTCGGGGGTGCTGAGCGGCGGCCCAATGGGGCCCTTCGCCCCATCCTGGACAACCTGCCCACCCCTCACCAGGCAGGACAGACTCGATCCAGACGGGCCCGTGGCCGCGCAGCGTGAAGCCGAAGCTCTTGTTGCCCTTGTAGACGCGGACCGTCCTGGGGAGAAAGAGGCGGGGGTGGGGGTGGGCAGCGGGCCCTGCCCTGGGATGCCGACGT
>NW_005370271.1:3820738-3820939 GCF_000412655.1 Myotis brandtii
CGTTATTACTCTGGCCTCTGAGGACCTCAGCTCCCCAAAGCCTGGTCCCCTCCTCTTCCTGCCTCTACTTTCTCCGCTCCGGCCTCTCCCTACTCCCTCAATCGTGCCCTTGCACCTGCCGGGCCCGGCCCAGCCAGGGATCCCCAAACCCTTCTCCCAGCCTGACTCCAGGCACCTCCGCTGGAGAAAACGGAAGATGCA
>NW_005370271.1:3821313-3823056 GCF_000412655.1 Myotis brandtii
TTTCCCCCTCCACCTCCCCCTCCCCTCCCCTCCCCCTGCCCTCAGTTCCCTTAGCGAAGCCATCTCGCCCTTCCACACCAACACTGGCTTCCTCTAGCCTCCCTGCTTGAGCAAGTCCCTGCTCTCTGGGCCACTATCTGGACGTGCTGAGAAGCAGGGGGAGGCTCTCAGGGTCCCTTCTGGGGGGCCCACACCCCGCATGGTTCCTAGTACCATGGGTCTCTCTGTGACCTGGACGCTGAGGGCTGGGTCCATAGCGCAGCTTTGAGCCGGGGTGACCAGCCACCCCGGCACATGGGAGGGGCTCAGTGACTCAGTAAACAGGGCGCCGGTGCCTCGGGTGGTCCAACCAAACCCCTGAGTGATGGCGGCAGTTGTCATCCCGGGGACTCCTGGGCCCATAGCAGGGGATGCTGAGGGTCCGTAACTTTCCGGGTTAACACAGCTGGGACGCGCCCAGCCTCCTGGCCTCAGCACTGAGGCAGGGCCCCTGAAGTTCTGGTTGTTATCAGGCCTCCGTGGCCGCCTCTCACAGTTACCTCCCCTGTTCTTTGCACCAGGGGCCAGTACCAGGGCATGGTGGGGGGAGGAAGGAGAGGGGATCGGTGGCCTTGCAGCCAGCTGGAATACAACCCGTCTGGGGTCACCCAGTGGCCCCCACCCAGTTCCCTAAACCGCTGTGGGTAGGATTAACCAGGCCAGGCGGGCAGAGTAGCTGCCTGCTGGGAGGGAAGGGGTGTGAGCCCTCAGGGAGGAGGTTCATCGGCCCCGCCTCACCCCCCTCACCGTGAGCTCTGCTCCTGGATGCCCCAGGAGACCAGGAGGCCAGCATGAACGACCTACTCCACTCTGCCAGGAGCAACCCTGCCTGACCTGCTCAGCCTGGCCAACCACAGCAACCCCCCACCCAGAGCCTCGGCCTCATTCCCCAGATGGCCACTCAAGGTCTCTGGAGCCCGACACCCCCATCTGCCTGGCCTGTGAGTTCCCCACCCCCTCCTGCACCCACCACAGGCCTCCTGCTCAGATAAAGGAGAGATGACTTTGGGCTCCAGTCCCAGGCTCCAGAAGGCATCGGCCTTGGGTCCCACCTGGGCAGGGGCCAGACAACCATCCCAACTCTACCTCCAGCAACTAGAGAGGACCCCGCCTGCCTCCAGGTGGGCACCAGGGGGAATCACCAGGGCACAGGTGGGGGAGGCTGGGTGCCCTTGGGGCTGAGCCTGGTGAGGCAGGTGCCCTTCCTGGCTGAGTGGGCCCGCCGAGCGGCTCAGGGTGGCCGGGGCACCCCAGCCCTGGGTCTGCTTTAAACCAACTCTCCCAGAAGAGCCGTGCGCAGTGGGGTCTCCTGGGCCATTGCGGCCCCTCACGGTGCCCCTGACCCTGACAGCCCGGCCCTGGCTGCCCAGGACTCTCAGGGCCCTGCCATGCCATCGCCTCCCGGAGGCTGCAGGGCTCTCCCGGGGCCACACGAGGAGCTGCCCTCAGGGTCAGTGTGTCCCCTCCGCGGGGAGTCAGGTCTACACCCACTTCCAGGTTCCTCCCAGCCCCCCCCCCCCCCCCCCGGCGTCCTCTCTCCCCACATTCCCTGACCCGGGCGAGGAAGGAAAGAGGGCTTTTCAACCCCAGCCCTCAGCTCCCGACCCCTAGGGCTCAGGGCGGGTCCCGGGCGCCCACCGGAACTCGCCCCCTTGTACCCCTCCGGTTTAAGTCCACCCTCCCCAGCCCCGCGCCCCGCGCCCC
>NW_005370271.1:3823428-3825989 GCF_000412655.1 Myotis brandtii
CCCCTGGGGGGACCCTTCCGCTAGCTCCCCGGGATCTGGGGCGGCTGGAGGCTGTCCCGCTGTCTCCTCCAGGCTTCCTCCGTCAGTCTCTCCCGAGCGCCCGGCTGCCCCGCACAGTGGCGAGTCCCCAACACCCGCTGCAGTGAGAATGAACCCCACAGTCCCAGGAAGTCCCGACTGTCTCCTGTAGAGCCCGGAAGGCTTCCCGGAGGGGGTGGCCGCTGCGCTAGGCCTCCAGGACTCAGCAGGAGTTGAGGCACAAAGAGGAAGCCCTCACTACCTACCCAGGGGCAAGCTCACCGGGAGGGCTGGAGAGGGAGCCTTGGACGCCACTGGCCGCGGCTGAGACTGCACTCTGAGACGGGGAGCCATGGGAGGGTCCAAGGATTTAAGGGGAGGTGGAGGGACCAGAAGTTTGGGCACTCCGGGGAGGGGGTGCTGGGAGGGGAGAAGGGAGGGATGGAACAAGTGTCTAGATTCTGAAAACAGAGGCAGGAGGGGTGTTGGGTCTGGGAGTGAATGGACGAGAGGAGGGGCTGCCAGGCTGGGCCTCACCGCGATGGGTACAGAGGAGAGCGGAGGAGAGAGAAGACAGGAAAGGGGGTCTGGGCTTCCCTCTGGCCCTGGGCCTGCCCCTCGCTGGGAGTCAGAGCAGGGGCGGACCCCAGGGGCCCCACTGCACTGTCCTTTCTCACTGATCTGCGTCCTGACAGCACAAGGCCCTCTGGACCAGGAGGCGGTCACCACCCAGGCTGGACCTGCAGAGGCAGGAACCCGAGGACGCTGCCTCTGTCTGGGGGGGTGGGGGGTTCAGTGGTCCTCCTGCAGACCCCACAGTCAGTCTCTGGTGCTCTGTGCAGGCCCTGCTGCCCAGCCCCCTCAGCCCCCCATTCCCATTCCTGACCCCAGCCAGGCTGCCCCCTGCGAGATCTCTCAGGGCAGCATTTCTCGGAAGCCAGAGCTGTGTCCTCCCAAGCCTTGTCCCTCGCCCTGCCCAGAGAGAAATGTCTGAGAACCCCCGCAGCTCCCTGGCGCCCCAGGGCCACAGTTGCCCATCAAGACGGAGCCAGTTGTGGCTGATCCCGAACCAGGCCTGCCCGGAGGCCGGGGCGCTGTCTGCCTTGCTGTGGGTGGAGGAGATGCCCGCACAACGCAAGTGCTCCTGCTCCGATCCACACACAGCCGGCCGTGCACCACCTGGGGCCAGCGAAGGAGCCAGCAGCTGGCACATCTGGTCAGGTGACTCTGAGCAGCAGGGGGTGGCCAGGCGTCAGGCCACAGCTGGCCTCCCTGAGTGCCTACCCCAGGGGAGTGTGCCCCCAGAGACGATCACTCTAGGACAGCCATTCTCACGGGGGGGGGGGGGGATTTGGTACTGTCTGGGGACAGTTTTGGTTGCCACCAAATGACAACTAGGAGGGGACTATGCTACTGGCATTTGTGGGTGGGGCCAGGGATGCCGCTAAACATCCTACAACATACAGGACAACGGAGAATTACTGGGCCCCAGAGGTTGGTACTGCCACGGCTGAGAAACCACCCTGGGGAGAAAGAGACGGTCCCCAGCGGAAACCACAGGAATGACACGTATGAATGCCCGGCACTGCCAGCCACACAGCGTCAGAAATCTCCCAGTACCTGCATGGCGGGGCCCCGGACCCTTGTTCAGCAGGAGAAGGTGGGAAAGTGAGATTCCCGCCCCCAGGTTCTCAACTAACCTCTTTCCGTTTGGGTGGTAGACACACAAGGCATTGTACCAGCGATTGTCAACCTTTTTCATCTCATGGCACACAAACTCATGACCAATTTGCCATCTGACAGAAAACGGGGCATCATTTTGATTCATCCACACCAGATGGCCACTGTGTTGGCTGCTGTTGTTTTTATAATTTAACAATTGAAGGGAAAAGAGGTCAGTGCCCCTGACTAGACTGTCAGGTGTTGCATGTTTTAAAAATTCTTGCGGCACACGGGTTGAAAATCGCTGCCATATGCAGACGATGATGTATCATATAACGGTACGCCTGGAACCTATAGAGCGTTATTAACCAATATCACCCCAAGAACCTAAATAACCTCCTTTCGGCTTATAGGCGGCAGAGTTCATTTATGCCAGTGGTTCTCAACCTTCTGGCCCTTTAAATACAGTTCTTCATGTTGTGACCCAACCATAAAATTATTTTCGTTGCTACTTCATAACTGTAATGTTGCTACTGTTATGAATCATAATGTAAATGTCTGATATGCAGGATGGTCTTAGGCGACCTCTGTGAAAGGGTCGTTCGACCGCCAAAGGGGTCGCGACCCACAGGTTGAGAACCGCTGGTTTATGCTATTTCCTACCAAGAACCCTGCTGGGGGACCCACCTAAGTATTACCAACCCCCTTTCACAGGTAACCAGCAGAGGTCAATGAATCTGCTCAAGGTCAAGCAGCCAGCCAGTGGATTTGGGTTCGAGCTAGGCCTGTTGGGATTCTAAATTCCAGCTCCCTCCACCACCTCCGTTGCTCCCCTGCCCCCACCTCCCATGCCTGCCCCTCCCTCTCCTTCCATATTTCCT
>NW_005370271.1:3826145-3827536 GCF_000412655.1 Myotis brandtii
TTAGCTTTCCTGTTCCCTCCTAACCACATCACACTTTCCAAACGGCCTGGCCTGTCCTAATTAGAAAGCCATTTCATTACTTCGTCAAGCTGGGATCCCTTTGGGGACAGACCCAAATTAGGCCTCAGCCACGGAATTAGCTGCTGCGCTGAAGGAAGATGAGCCCCTTCGCTGGCGTGGCTGCCACTGACCTGAATCCCCGAGGCCGTGCAGGCCCGAGGACTCCCTGGGAGGGTGCGCAGGTGCACCATCTACGAGGTCGCCACCAGCCACGTGTGGCTATCGAGCACTTGAACTGTGGCTAGCAGCTCCCTAGTGAGACCGGGGAGCTGAATTTAAACCTTTATCACTCATGAAATTTCATTTTTTAAATAGCGACACATGGCCAGTGGCTGCTGAACCGCACGGCCCAGCCTCCTGGTCTCCCTGCGCCTTCTCCTTTCTCCCCACGTCTCTGCTGCAGCCACTCGGGCCACCACGTGGTCTGAGTGGTTCCAGCCTCTGTTGAGCTCTGACCTGTGACACACACACGCACACACACACACACACACACACACATACGTCTCTGCTGCAGCCACTGGGGCCACCTCTTGGTCTGAGTGGGTTCCAGCTTCTGTTGAGCTCTGACCTGTGACACACACACACACACACACACACACACTCACCGCTACCCTTTGCTGCCCAACCTCTCATTTAAACCTGGTCCCTCACTGATGGGGGAGGGGAGGTCCCCAGGGCCACACTGTAGCTCGGAATGGCCTTTTACCCCGTGTAGGATGGGTCACAGCCGGGCACTGTTGGGTACCCAGTGTTGGCCCTTCCTTTGGTGCTCAGGAGTCCACCCCTGTGGCTAGATGCCTGGCCCTGATGAACACCCCTTGGGGACCGTCTTCCCACCTCCACAGGACTCACTGCCAGACCCCACCGGTCACTGTCTGAGCCGCAGACCAGCACCTGCTGCCTCCTCCTGGGAGCCTGCCTTGATTGCCCCCGAGGATTCAGCCCTGGGCTGTCTCCGCTGGCACTCAGCCCTCGGAATCACAGATAACTGTGTCTGAGACTCCTTCACCCCGTCCTGCTCCCTTGGGAACGCGCTGCACGGATCACTGTATCCCAGGCCACCGCGGCCTGGGGGTGGGATAGGGAGGTGGGGGTGGGGATGGCTGAAGCCACACTGTCAGGGTAGCCCAGCTGGGCCCCGCCCCCTCCTCCACAGCCTCCCCAATTTTCCTGTCGCACTTCACTCGCGCTGACAACAGAGGCTGCTGTTTCATCCTCCCCAGCAGCGCCCCGGGGAGGCTGCGGGACGGCTTCCCCAGGTCCCGGTTCCCGCTGCCCAGGCTCTCAGCTGCGCGCTCTACAGGGGGCGCCCCCCCTCCCCGGCTTTTCCG
>NW_005370271.1:3828315-3832574 GCF_000412655.1 Myotis brandtii
GGCGGGCAGGGCAGTGGGGCCCCTGGGGGGAAAGGCAGGGGGCGTGGAGGGGGCTCAGGAGCTTCCCGGGCGCTCCAGGTGCGGGCCCGCTAATTTAATATATATTATTAAATTATAGGAGGAATAAACTGCGAGGGTCCAACGCTGAGCAGAAGAGCAGAAAGTGCACAGCTGACCCGGTTCGCGTTCCCGTACCGGCCACTCACTTGCTGTGTGACTTTGGGCCAGTCCCTTAACCTCTCTGAGCCTCAGTCTGCCTCTGAAATGGGAATAAGTGTTCCTGGGACCTTGACGCCCGGCTGGCATCGTCAGAGGGCAGAGAGCGCCTCCTGGGGGACGGGTGCCAGGAGTGCACAGCCCTGGGCTCCACCCTGCGCCAGGCTGTCTCCTACAGAGCGGGGACTGCCTGGGTGCCCTGCTGATTTCTGGGACCTGGGTTTGGGGATAGAGCAGGGCAGGCTCTGACTTGGGATCAGGGAGTGGGTCCCTTCTGTGCGGGTCTCAGCCCAGCAGCTGCCAGCCTTTCCTTCTCAATCAGAGTGATGCCCTGGCACTGGGCAGAGCCAACAGGCGCCCTTCCCAGGGTCACTGCTCACCTTTGCTCTGGGGCTGAAGGGGTGTTGGGGTCCGGTTCAGCAGCAGCAGCGCCTGGGTGGCCGTGGGACCGCGGCACCCCTGAGCGGGACACACCCTGCTGCCCATCCCGCCCCAGACCCAGGTACCTGAGGTTGTCCAGGAGGGGCCCTCGGGCCTCGCGGGGCAGGGCCAGGGTGAGCGCCCCCACCAGGTCATCCACCTGCTGCTCAGCCGCGAACTGCTTCAGGGCAGCGAACACCTGCTCCTTGGCAGTGGGCTGGTCTCCCAGGATCTCGTCCACCTGCAAGGAGGGGCCTGTGACTGATCTCAAGGGACCCCGGGCAGCCCAGCCGGGCGGGGAATCGATCGCCCCTCCCTTCCTCCCTCAGTTCACCCACGCTGGGTGGCTGACCGGAGCAGCACCGCCTAGCCCAGCAGTGAGCTCCCTGCGAAACCTCCACAGCCCTGTGGCGTGGGCATGGCTACGACCTTCTCTTTACATCTAAGGAAACTGAGGCTGGCAGAGGCCAAGGGGACTCGCCCAAGGTCACGGGGTCAGGACTCCAGCCCAGGGACAGCCCTCCTGCTGAACAGTGTCCGGAGGGAAGGCATCAGTACAGAGCTCACATGCGTGCCAGGCCTCAGTCATGGCCAGTTACTGTCATTGCACCACACGCTGCCTTCGACCGCGCTCGCTGAGACCCGCAGAGAACATTCTGGCTCCACAGAATGCCTGGAGTGCGCGCTTAGCTCTGAATTTGACTCCTTCCGTGCTCTCTGGACTTCTGTGTCCTTGGCTTTGTGTACAAACCAGCTGGTGCTAATCTACCCAGAGGAGTCTGTGTGGCGTGGAAATGGGCATGTGGCATTCAGCGGGGAGATAGTTGTAGGTTCTTGGCTGAACGAAAGGAAAACCCCAAATTAGGTGGGAGGCCATGCCCTGCCGATTACGTTGCAGCCTTGGCCGGTAGGGAGCTTGCCCGGGGCTTTGGCTCCTCAAGGAATGATGGGAGCTGTGGGGACAGCAGGGCTTGCTCAGGGCGGTGGCAGGCCCCTCAGGACGCCTTTAATTTTCCTGGCCCAGCACTACCTACACCCGCTCTCTCCACTCAACTGCCCTCCCACCCCCCCAGCTGCCTCCTGCAGCTCCTGACAGCGCTGGGACCAAGGACACCACGCGGTGACTCTCATGTCTTGGTTTCGGCCCAGAGCGGGTTCCTGAACCTCAGGACTGTGTAACCAATGGCTTCCTCCTGGTGGCACAAGGGCGTTCAGGGCTTTCCAGCGGTGCTGACACAGGGACGCAGGGCACTGGAAGGCATCAGTAGGGTCCAGGTTCTGGGCGTGCCTGAGGCCTGGCACATGTACACCACACCCAGCCCGAGCCCTCACAGAGCCTGGCACACAGCAGGCGCTCGGCGCTCAGCGGCTGTTTATGAAACCAAAGCAAAGAGCTGGAAGTGGCCGGCCTTTCTCACGTTGCATTTCCTGCAGCCCCCCTGCCGACCACAGTTTCCCTGGTGGTGGGTAGGACACCCTGTCCTCCTGTCCCCACCATGCTGAGCAATAGGGGGGGGGGGGGGGGGGGGGGGGCTGTGAAATCAAAGTCAGCCGCAGCCCCGATTCAAAGGAGAACATGGCTGGCTGGGAAGCCGCTTTATGTAAGAAAGAGGAAAAAATAGTCGCTCCCTCCCGGGGCCTGGGCTACAGCGGCTTTGGTGTCAGCTATTACCCAGCCGCTCTCAACCTACATCTAAGCATGAGACGCCATCACGGGACACGGATGGGTTTTCTATTTAACATCAGGTTCTTCAAGGAGGAAAAACTGGGGCAGGAGGGTGTGGCGAGGACCCGGAGCCGAGTGCTGAGGGCCAGCGGGGGGCTCCGCAGATGCCCTGGATCTGCCCGAGGCAGTCTTTTCTGGGATTTGTCCTCAGCTTTTGGAGGGGCTTGGTGAGCCCTAACAAGAACCCACCACTTCCTGTGCCCTCTTGCCAGAAAACAGAGCGGCCCGCTTCCTTCCTCTGCGGGTGGCCACCCAGCCCTGCTTCCTCGGCCTGTGTCTGCATGGCCACCCTGTCCTGCTGGGGGCTCTGATCACACCCCTCTCAGACTTCCCAGGGGTTGGATGGAATCTGGGACAGGCCTTTGGTTCTATAGCAGATTACCTGGATTACAGCGGACATTACTAGTTGCTACAGTTTGAAGATTTGTGTCCTTCCCCGCCCCCCCAAAAAATTCATATGTTGAAAACCTAAAGTCCGATGTGGTGGTAGTAGGAGGTGGGGCCTTTGGGAGGTGATTAGGTCCTGAGGGTGGGGCCTTCACGAATGGCATTAGTGCCCTTATTTTTAAAAAATATATTTTTGTTGATTTCAGAAAGGGAGGGAGAGAGAGAATAAACATCAATGATGAGAATCATTGATTGGCTGCCTCCTGCACGCCCCTACTGGGGATTGAGCCCGCAACCCCGGCACATGCCCTTGACCAGAATCAAACCTGGGACCCTTCAATCTGCAGGCCGATGCTCTAGCCACTGAGCCAAACCAGCCAGGGCAATGTGCCCTTATAAAAGAGACCCTAGAGAGCGCCTGAGCGCCCTCCATCATGCGAGAACACATGTGAAGTCCGCAGCTCAGAAGAGGAACCTCACCACACCATGCAAGGCACCCTGACCTCAGACTGCCGTCCTCAGAACTGTGAGAAATAAATTCCCGTTGTGTGTAAGCCGCCTGGTCGTTGGTATTTTGTTACAGCAGCCCGAGTGGATTACGACACTACGTTAGTCAGAGAGGCAATAGAGAGAATGATTAACTTCTATGCACACGTGGGCGAAAGTCACAGATATAATGTTGATGTGCCCTTATAAAAGAGACCCTAGAGAGCGCCTGAGCGCCCTCCATCATGCGAGAACACATGTGAAGTCCGCAGCTCAGAAGAGGAACCTCACCACACCATGCAAGGCACCCTGACCTCAGACTGCCGTCCTCAGAACTGTGAGAAATAAATTCCCGTTGTGTGTAAGCCGCCTGGTCATTGGTATTTTGTTACAGCAGCCCGAGTGGACTACGACACTACGTTAGTCAGAGAGGCAATAAAAGGATGATTAACTTCTATGCACACGTGGGCGAAAGTCACAGATATAATGTTGGACACAGGGAGCCCGGCACCACAGAGTGAGTATTGAGTAATTCCATTTATATGACGTTCACAGATGCAAAATCATCTATGACGATGAAGTCAGAGTAGCAGCTACTTCTCCACAGGGCGGAGAGACGAGGAAGGGGTGCATAGGAACCTTCTGGGTGAGGGAATCACTCTATATTCTACAGTCTGTTGTCTGTACTCTACTCGTCTGTATTTTGGTCAGGGTGAAGTGCTTACAAAGGCGTGTTCACATATGCAATGCATCGAGCTGTTCACTTAATACACTTCACTGTGTTCCTGCATCCCCTGTGTCCCTCAGGAAAAGAGAAACGCAACCTGCACAAGTCACGCGAGCACAGGCACATTAGGTGCACGCCTAGACGCTGGAGGGTCATCTTATTTCTCATGGGTCTGTCCCTGGAACAGTCCTCAGCTCCAGGTTATGGGAGCCACGCCTTCCAGGCGCACGCTAGGCCCCGCCGTGCCCCGCCCACAAGAGCCTAACCCCGCCCACACGAGCCAAACCCCGCCTACAC
>NW_005370271.1:3833126-3838205 GCF_000412655.1 Myotis brandtii
CCCGGTTTGCTCACCTTCCTTACTGGTGACAGCAGGGCTGCAGGGACAGAGCACGGTGCTTGCGGAACAGCCGGTGACACTCGCTTGCTGCTGGCCCTCCGCTGCTGGGGCCTTGGCATCAGTTACCGATGCGCCCGGGGGGACAGCTGGAGTTTCTAAGGCAAAGTGATCCTCTGAGTAACCCGAGAAGGCCCCAGTTACCAGGTGGACCAGCAGGAGGCTGGACAGCTTGGCCAGGGCCCAGAGCGGCCAGCCCCTGCTGCCTGGTCCTGGGGGTGAGCAGGGGTCCCCGGGGCAGGAATGGAGACTGACTGGAGCTGAGCCCTGATTCACAGAGCTTGGTGGGTGGATCGAGAGAATTCAACGGGGTTGTTTTGGGGTGAGGGTTGTCCCCAAGCCCAGGGCACTGATGAGGTTCAATAGGGCCTAGGGATTCCGTCCCCCAGAAAACACCACCGGAGCCCCACAGGCCAGGTTTTCTTGGCAGGGAACGGGAGAGCCAGGCCAGGAAAAAAAGGTCCAGATGGAAGAAAAGATTCTGATTTAAGTAATTTTGGAAATGGAGCCTGAAAAACTAAAGGCCAAATAGTGCACTCCAGTGGGTACAGCTGCTTCCGATGGGATACAGGTTGACAATTCTGGAATCACACCAGGCGTGCATCCTGGAATTGGACAATTAGGTAAGTGGATCGCGGGAGCCATGTTCTCTCTGTTGGGGTGGGAGGTTACCGCCACGCAGAGCAGGGAGGCGCGAATGATCCCTGGGGTCCTGGATTGGCGTCCTACACCTGCAGATGGGTGCATAGAGAACCATTTACAGAGATGTGCACGTCCACAGGTCAGTATCTGATCGCACGTTTGCTTACTCTGTCAGCAGCCAGGGCCTCAACTCAAGGACACCCAGCAGCAATGAGCCATCCAGTGCCACAGCTTGGTTTCCACATCGCTTCCCAAGGAGAGTTGGAGAAATGATGGATTCCAGGGCTTGAGCAGGAAACATACAAGATGAGCCTGGAGCATCTTCTAAGGCCAGAGAGTAGGGAAGTGCCACACACACACACACACACACACACAGTCAAAGGGGCACAGGAGCCAACCGAAAAGGCTCCCAAAGGCCAATGCTGCAACAAGCTGGGCAACAAAATACCTTAGTGTCGGATTATAACCCAAAGTATAAAGTAAGTCTCCACCCGTCCATCCTGACAGACAATTGATTAAATAAATGAGGAGAGGAGACACATCTCCGTGCAGAAGAATTCCAAATAATTTACAGAGCTACGGGAGCTGGAGCATGGCCCCACCCATAAGTGTGGGCTGCACCTGGGACTTCCTGCCCAGGGGGACAGGGAAGGGGTGGGGGAGGGAGTACGGTTACAGTGGACAAACCTGATAAACATGACCCCAGTCGGTGGTCAAGGTCAACGTCAGGATGAATCAGGGCGTCATGTACCCTTTGTTTGAGGCAATAGAATGCCACCGTGCTTCTGTGGTTTTCCTCCCAAAAGCCCATAACCAGTCTAACTCTGAGGACCCCATCAAGCAAGCC
Organism: Myotis brandtii; assembly: GCF_000412655.1. Lineage (NCBI taxonomy): Eukaryota > Metazoa > Chordata > Mammalia > Chiroptera > Vespertilionidae > Myotis > Myotis brandtii. The sequence continues at coordinate 3,834,673 of NW_005370271.1, forward strand.
CACAGTGAGGGGTACCCTGAAAATACATGGCTCTTCAAAACTCAAGATCATCCAAAACAAGGGAAGTCTGAGAAAGGGACCGAGGTTAAAGGAGCCTAAGGAGCCCTAACGGTTTGGCTCAGATAGAGCGTCAGCCCTGCAGACTGAAGGGTCCCGAGTTCGATTCCAGTCAAGGGCACATGCTTTGGTTGCAGGCTCGATCTCAGGCCCTCGTCGGGACATGGGTGGGAGCCAATTAATTGACACATTGATGTTTCTCTCTGTGTGTCTCTCCCCCTCCCTTCTACTCTCTCTAAAAGTTAATGGAAAAATATCCTCGGGTGAGGGTTAACAAAAAGAGAGAGAGAGAGAGAGAGGACCTAATGACCAAATGTGATGGGGGATCCTGGATAGGATCCTGGGACAGAGAAAGAACATTCATTGGGTAAAAATACAAGGAAATCTGAGTCAGCTCATAATAATAATGGGTCAATATTCATTCCTTGGATGACAGATGTGCCCCAGGAAGACATTGGGTGCAGGGTGAAAGGGAACTGCCCTCTCTTCGTGCTTTTCTGCAGATTTAGACTATTCTAAAATAAAAGTTTATTTTTAAACCCTCTTCTTAGGATGTGGGGGATGGGATGAGATAGACCAGAAGATATTCTTAGTAGGTCAGCATGATTGAGCTGGCTGCTTTCCAGAGTTCACTTTACCCAGAGGGGTGAGCGTGCGTGAGCACGTGTGTGCGTGTGTGTGTGTGTGTGTGTGTGTGTATGTGATGTGTCTATATGTGTCCTCTAGTCTCACGTACATTAGAGATTCTGCTGGAGAGCCTACAATATACCCTCATATTAAAAAGAAAAGAGCCCAGCAGGTTTGGCTCAGTGGATAGAGCGTCAGCCTGTGGACTTGGGGTCCCAGGTTCCATTCTGGTCAAGAGCACATACCTCAGTTGCAGGCTCCTCCCCGGCCAGCGCCCTGGTCGGGGCATGTGCAGGAGGCAAGCAGTGGATGTGTCTCTTTCACATCCATGTTTCTCTCTCTATATATCTCCCCTCCCTTCCACTCTCTAAAAATCAATGGAAAAATATCCTCAGGTGAGGATGAACAAAAACACACACAAAACAACCCAAAACATAAATACCACACCAATAGGCTTCAGCTTAAACATTACTTTCTTGGCTGTGCCAATAACCAAGTGCCTACAACAGTGCTCAGCAAACAGATACTAAGCACTTGAATGAATGAATGAATGAATGAATGAATGAAATCAGACTCTTTTTCACACCCTGAGAGCCCCATCCTTTTCTTCTGTAGTACCCATCACAAATCACAGCCATTCCTGCAGCACTGGGATGACTGTCTACTCTCAATACGATTTTTAAAATTTGCATACAATATACTTTTATTGATTTCAGAGAGGAAGGGAGAGGGAGAGAGAGATAGAAACATCGACGATGAGGGAGAATCATGGATCGGTTGTCTCCTGCACGCCCCCTATGGGATCGAGTCTGCAACCCAGGCATGTGCCCTTGACTGGAATTGAACCTGGGACCCTTCAGTCCACAGGCCAACATTTTATCCACTGCGCCAAACTGGCTAATGCTGTGCTACAACTTTCTGTGGATTTTGACAAATGCGACATGTCACGTGTCCACCATTACTTTATCTTATGGGAGAGTTTCACTCCCCCTAAACATCCCCCTGCTTCATCTATTCAACCTCTCTGCTTCCCCAGTCCTCTGGCAACCACTGGTCCCTTTACTGTCTCTGTAGTTGCCTTTTCTGAATTGTCACATAAATGGAATCACTGAGCAATTATGCATTTAAGATTCACCCATGTTTTTGTGTCTCTTTAGCTCATTTATTTTTTATTTCTGTATATCATCCCACTGTATGTGTCACAATGTCTTTATCCATTCATCTACTGAAGGACACCTTGGTTGCCTCAGTTTGGGGGGATTACGAATAAATCTAATGTAAAGATTCATGTCAAAGTTCTTGTGTGGCCATAACTCTCAATCAGGTGGGTAAACATCTAGGAGTATGATTGTTGTCTTATGTGTTGAGACAAAGTGGAGCTCTGTCGCGCTGTCCCCAATGTGTCCATGTCCTTTGCACTCCCACCAGCAGTGAATGGAGCTGCTGTTTCGCCCCCTCCTTGCAGGCAGTTGGTGTTCTAAAGGTTACACAGGTCTTAGCCCGAATGTAGGTAGTTCATATTTTAATTTGCTCTTTTCTAATGTTAAATGATGCTGACCATCTTTTCATCTGCTAATCTGCCATCTGTGTATCTTCTTTGGAGAGGTGTCAGATATTTTGACCATTAGACATATTTTTTGTAGTTGTTGAGTTTTTTAAATTTTATTTTATTGTTGAGAGCATTACAGGTGTCCCCCATTTTTCCACCCCCCTTTTTAGTTGTTGGGTTTTAGCATTTTTTTTTTTGTATACTTTGGATACAAGTTCTTTTTTTTTTTTTTTAATATATTTTATTGATTTTTTACAACTAATCTGCCATCTGTGTATCTTCTTTGGAGAGGTGTCAGATATTTTGACCATTAGACATATTTTTTGTAGTTGTTGAGGAGTTTTTTTTTTATTTTATTGTTGACAGCATTACAGGTGTCCCCCATTTTTCCACCCCCCTCTTTAGTTGTTGGGTTTTAGCATTTTTTTTTGTATACTTTGGATACAAGTTCTTTATCTATGCTTTACAAATACTTTCTCCCAGTGGGTAACTTGTATTTTTGTCTCTTAGCTGTGTTATTCACAAAGCAAAGCCTTTGATTTTAATAAAGTCCAGTTTATTAAATTTGGGGGGATGATGCTTTGGGTGTTGTATCTGGAAACTTATCACCAAACCCAAGGTTGTGTAGGTTTTCTCCTAGTGCATTTATTTCTAGAAAACCCTGGAACGCATCCAGCCCAACCATGGCACCCAGTCAAGAGTGTGTTGTGGTTGATCGGACTCTTCCATGAAGAGCTCTTCTGCCCTTAAATAATTCACAGAAACATGACTGGACACCATAAAGTGGGGCCTGCTGGTTACAGGACCCGTTGTTTTCCCGCCGATTCATATGTTGAATTCCTAACCCCCAGTACTGAAGTATGGTAGCAATCATCTCAGGTAGAAACTGTATTTTAACTTTAACCCTGCTGTTTGGCTTCTGTACTTATTTGCTTTGTTTAACAATAGAAAAGTTACTTTGATTTTCTCAATTGTATAAATCATCCCATTCGATTAAATGCCTTATTGATTGTAATGTGAATATCCCATGGGTTGTGGTCATACTGGTCTTAGAAAGCACATTTTCCTTTACCTGGGAAGGACAGCACAGTTATCCCAAGGTCAGAGGGCTCCAGTTAACGCATCCTTGTTGCCTCAGTGTTCCAGAGATCCAAAACTATAATTTAGATAACATGCCTAAGTTTAACCCAGGTTACCCAAGGGCTCTAGATAATGTGTTTCTGTCAATTCAGTGACCCCTGAGACCCAAAACTATAATTAACATGCTGCTTCTGCTTCTGTAAACTGCTTTTTTGCAAAC
>NW_005370271.1:3841198-3842152 GCF_000412655.1 Myotis brandtii
TACATGCCCTTGACCAGAATCGAACCTGGGACCTTTCAGTCCCCAGGCCGACGCTCTATCCACTGAGCCAAACCGGTTTCGGCGGATACAAGTTCTTTATCTATGCTTTACAAATACTTTCTCCCAGTGGGTAACTTGTATTTTTGTCTCTTAGCTGTGTTATTCACAAAGCAAAGCCTTTGATTTTAATAAAGTCCAGTTTATTAAATTTGGGGGGATGATGCTTTGGGTGTTGTATCTGGAAACTCATCACCAAACCCAAGGTTGTGTAGGTTTTCTCCTAGTGCATTTATTTCTAGAAAACCCTGGAACGCATCCAGCCCAACCATGGCACCCAGTCAAGAGTGTGTTGTGGTTGATCGGACTCTTCCATGAAGAGCTCTTCTGCCCTTAAATAATTCACAGAAACATGACTGGACACCATAAAGTGGGGCCTGCTGGTTACAGGACCCGTTGTTTTCCCGCCGATTCATATGTTGAATTCCTAACCCCCAGTACTGAAGTATGGTAGCAATCATCTCAGGTAGAAACTGTATTTTAACTTTAACCCTGCTGTTTGGCTTCTGTACTTATTTGCTTTGTTTAACAATAGAAAAGTTACTTTGATTTTCTCAATTGTATAAATCATCCCATTCGATTGAATACCCTATTGATTGTAATGTGAATACCTCATTGGTTGTGGTCATACTGGTTTTAGAAAGCACATTCTTCTGTACCTGGGAACCAGGACAGCACAGTTATCCCAAGACCCAAGGGCTACAGGTAATGTGTCCCTGTCGACTCAGTGTTCCCAAGACCCTAGGGCTCTAGATAATGTGTTTCTGTCAACTCAGTGATCTGGAGACCCAAAACTATAATTTAACTAATATGCTCAATTCTGCTTCTGTAAACTGCTTTGTGCAAACCAGATTCCTCATTCCAAACCCTGGGATGTAATCAATACCTTTGTGATCT
>NW_005370271.1:3842197-3860663 GCF_000412655.1 Myotis brandtii
TGTGACTCTTTAATTCGACTTCTTGAGGCATCCTTCTGTGATTCGCGGGGTACATTACAACAATACCTCAAAATGTGACTTTTTTTTTAAGATAAGACCTTTAAAGAGGTGGTTAAGTTAAAATGAGGTTGTTAGGGTGCCCTGATCCAACATGACTGGTATTCCTACAAGATGAGAAAACTTGGACACAAAGAGACACCAGGAAGCGCACACACAGAGGAAAGGCGTGTGAAGACACAGAGAAGGTGGCCATCTGCAAGCGAGAGAGAGAGAGAGAGAGAGAGAGAGAGAGAGAGAGAGACAGCTCAGGAGAAACCAACCCTGCTGACACCTTGATCTCAGAATTCCAGCCTCCAGAGCCGCGGCCGCATACATTTATGCTAATACCAGTCTGTGGCATTTTGTTAGGACAGCCCGAGAAACGAATGTGCTGCCATAGAGAAACTGCATCTGCATGTGCTGACAGACTTCCTTCAGGACGTGTGTAGAGCTGGGTAAGTGGCATGGCCACGGAGACCAGATGAGGGCGGACCCGAATTGATGGGGAAAACCCGGACATCAGCTTCGAATTGGCTGGCGTCTTCCTCTCTCCGTGCCAAGTCCACCCTGACACATCCAGCCGCTCTGGACCGAGGATGATCCCAATTGGGCGTTACTGCCCTGCAGTCTCCTCAGGCGCGCCTACCCAAAGCCTCTGCCTAGATCTGTATTGTGTCCTTAAGCTCCAAAGGCAGGGCAGTAGGTGACCACCTGCTGGGGGGCTGGAGGTCCAGGTCCAGATGACTGTCTGTCCCTATGTCATGACCAGCTGAAGGTGACCAATGACATCATGGCATCTTTCAGGGCAGGCTTGATGATTGGGATGGAGCCATGCTATGGCTTTCACCAAACTCAGATGGTGTATTAGTCAGGGTGACTAATGCTAGCTGCTGTAACAAACGGCCTCCAAGTTCCACTGATCACCTACATCACGTCTGGTGTGGGTTGGGTGGCTTTCCTGGATCGGGGGGGAGGGTTACCTATGGCAGCTTCGTGCCATCTGTAGTGGGTTCTGAAGAGGAGTTGCCCTGATGACCTGCTGGTTCAGAGAGGCCATCAGAAGCGGGTGGGCTAGTCCATTGTCATTACTGAGCCAGGATGGGGGCTCCTCACTTCCCCAGGGGCAGTGCATGGATTCTGTGGGACACTCACTCCAGGCCGCTCCCAATGGCTCCCCTGGTTGGGCCTCCCTGGAGAAAGGAGCTGTTTGGCTTCCATGGCGGCGTTCTCTCCTTAGCTCACCATCCTCACTTGGCCTTCTTGGCCAGCTCTTTTCCTGCTGGCCCCATGATGTCGGACAGCCTCTGCCTCTTCTCTGCTTACACCTTCTTGCTCTTCCTGAGGATTTGCATCCGCTCGGGGTGACCTTGCAGAACTGCGCCACTGCAGCCTTGGGGCTAAAATTCCCTCCTCCTTCCTTTGAATATACATTTCCTTGAGCTACACCAGGAGACCGCGGCCAGGAAGGAGTTTTATTAATAGATTTGCCTTTCAGTCTGGGGGACGAAGGACATCCACCACAAGCATCCCACGTTTTCACCTGCACCTTCATTCATGCTGAGCTTAATCTCCATTTTGAGGGACATTTCTGACACAGCCCTCCCATCACTCCAAATATTACAACTTAGCGAGTGCCTACCCAGCATCCACACCCCTTTCTGGAATTACCCAGGTCTCCATCTGGACTCTGCCTCTCCCCCAGTAGCTTATGTGATTTGGGAGAAACTGGTCTTCCCTCAGCTTCAGGAGGGGGCGCCTTTAACTCGCCGAATGGCACACTCCATTTTCCTGGCCCCATCACTGGTTCAGGGGTGAAGCTAGGACTCAAGCCGGCCAGGTTGAGTCTCAGCGTGCCTACTGGGAATGCCAGGGTACCCTCCCCCATCTCCCCTCATTCTAAGTGAATGTGGAAAAACGAAGCCCCCAGTGTGGCTGGCAGCCAGCCCATCACCAGGAGGCAAGCTGGTCTGGGGATAAAGCTGCTACTGCCGCGGCAGAGTGAGGGGCAAAGAAGAGCGTCCATGCGTAGTGGTGCCATGATGCCCATCATTCCTGAAGCTGCCCCATTTCTGGACATTCCAGTGGCAGAAGCCAAGAAGTCTCCTTTGCTGTTTAATGCAGTCTGAGCTGGGCTTACTATTACCTGCACTATACAGAACGCTGATACCCCAAACCTCTTGACCCGGAAATACTTCCGACTTTGCTCTCCTGTATTGGTCACCTTTGTTAACTATGAGGATGGCGTCTAGGCTATTCGTGGCCAATATAGACTGAATGTGCTTTACAGGCAGTTTCTCATTTAATCCTCATGACGCCCTTTGAGGCTGAGTCTCACCCTTACTTTACAGATGAGGAAACCGAAACTCAGGGAGCTTAAGTAACTGGCCCCAAACCAGGAAGCCAGATGAGATAGATCCTGGACAGGAACCCAGGAAGCCTGATTCCTGAGCTCATACTCTTAGCCACTACATGACTTCCCGTGCAATATTCTCATTCGGAATTTCTTCCTGGAATTTTATTCATGTCTGCTCTTCACGGAGCTCAGCGTCGGTCCTGATTGCTTGGTGTCGAGAGCGTTGAGAAGAAAGTAGTGACTCGGGGACACTCACCGAGCAGTGCCATGCATTTTGTCCCCACAGCTCTGCGACGGTGTTCACAACACCGTCCTTGTCTTTCTCCGCCTCTTTCTGGGTGACGCACAAAGGAAACCAGCGCAGCACAGACTGTGTACTTTCTATGAAGGGACAGGCCACCCTCCATCAGTCAGCCCGGAAGCTCTGGCTTGTCTGCCTTTTCTCCAGGTGTCAGGTGGCTTCTTTTCTTTTTCTTACGGATGTCAGAGAGGAAGGAGAGGGAGAGAGAGAGAAACATCAATGGTGAGAGAGAATCATCGATCGGCTGCCTCCTGCACACCCCCTCCTGGGGATTGAGCCCACAACCCAGACATGTGCCCTTGACTGGAATCCAACCCAGGACCCTTGGGCCCACAGGCTGACGCTGTATCCACTGAGCAACACAGGCCAGGGCGGCTTCTCTTTTCTGAAAGGCCTCGGAGGCCACCCTGAGGCAGCTCAGCGCGAAGTCAATGTCCAGGGCTGGCTGCTCCTTTGGCTCAGCACCGGATGACCAAATCCCAACTGCAAGACTAATTCCTGGTCCCAATTAGGGTAGAAAACTAGCGTCTATGATGAGAGGCACTAAGATGGTGGCTGGCAATAGGACCACCAGATTTAGCAAATAAAAATACAAGATGCCCAGTTCAATTTGAATTTCGGAAAGAAACATAATTTTTAAAAATACACACTTTTTAATGATTTCAGAGAAGAAAGGAGAGGGAGAGAGTGATAGAAACATCAATGATGAGGGAGAATCATTGACTGCCTCCTTACACATCCCACACTGGGGATCTAGCCCGCAACTCGGGCATGTGCCCTGACTGGGAATCGGGCCGTGACCTCCTAGTTCAGTGATGGCGAACCTATGACACGCGTGTCAGAGGTGACACACAAACTCATTTTTTTGGTTGATTTTTCTTTGTTAAATGGCATTTAAATATATAAAATAAATACCAAAAATATAAGTCTTTGTTTTACTATGGTTGCAAATATCAAAAAATTTCTAGATGTGACACGGCACCAGAGTTAAGTTAGGGTTTTTCAAAACGCTGGCACGCCGAGCTCAAAAGGTTCGTCATCACTGCCCTAGTTCATAGGTCGACACTCCACCACTGAGCCACTACGGCCGGGCCAGATCATTTCTAAGTGTAGTCCACTTAAGTGCTCATTTGAGAGATACCACAGCTGATGGTGAACTGCGGTATTGGTGGCCAAAGTAGCAGCGCATTTGGGGGCGAGGAGAGAACAGTGCACTGAGTTAAGACCAGTTGAAAAATTGATCAGAAAATGGAGATGCTGCCCTGATTATCCCCCTTGGACCCGGCCGCTGAACACAGTAGCTTCAAGGGGCAGCAGTCAGGTGGCAAAGGCCAAGAGGAAATTTGGAAGTCTACGTTGGCCACACCTACATTATGCTCCGCACTGGGCCCCACCTTCTGGCCAGAGGAATTTTTTGTTTTACTGATACTCAGGATATGGACTTCCTTTGGGTATAATTCATCATTTTTCTTTCAGTCATTCAACACGGTTTTATTGAGCATCTACTATGAACTAGTCATTAAAATAGTTGCCATTGATACAATAGTAAACAAACACAGACACAATCCTTGCCCTCCAACAAAAATACTTTTATGTTCCTTTAAATTTTTTTCTTTTCTCCGTTGTAAAATTGCTCTCAACCAACAAATCAGATTTAAAACAAGCATTGCATGCTATTTGACTGTTGCAAGGGGAGGTATGGTGTCTTGTATCCCATTTCCGAAGTATTGCTTCAGTCATTCTCGTAGGGACAAGAGATCGCTGATCCTGTCAACCGATCTTAAAGCAGGTAAAAAACTGATACCACAGGTCCAGTTTCAGGGGCCGGCGGGAGCGTTTAGGAATGCTCCAGAGGGGGATTCGTCGCTACATGCTGCACAGGAGACACAATCCTGTCCAGCGAGCTCGAATTACCTTTTTAGTTTTAAACTTAACAGTGTGTTTTTGCCTAGTGTCAAGGTTCAGACTTGGTGATTTTGAAGAACAGAGGGAAAAAATTAAATGCCAGGAAATGAGGATGGTGGTTTCCAATCTGACTTTAAAGTTTGATAAACTATGCAGTGTGCAAAGGAGACTACATTGTTAAGATATAAATACTTATGAAACCTAACAAATAGATAAAAATATGTAAATAAGTACTGCAAAGTAACAAGAAAATAATAATCAACTCAAGTAAAAATGGCTAAGGATAATTGATAGGATTCACAATAAAGACAACTGGCCAATAAACACATACAATGTTCAACATCACTAGGAATTGGCCAGTTGTAATTAAGACAGCCCAGCACAGTAATTAAGAACACTGATTGATTCTTGGGCCCAAGAATCTGAGTCTGAGTTTGAATTGTGGCTGGAAGGCTTTCTATCTCTATGACTCTAGGAAAATTATTTAAATTCTCATATCTCCATTTTCTCATTTATAAAAGTGGTATAACAATATTTACCACATAGAATTATTATAAAGATTTAATAGTAAATATTTAAAAATTTTAAAGTGCTTAGAATGATAACAAACACAGAAAGTGTTATAAGTATTGGTTGAGTAAATAAAATTTAAAAAGCCATTTCACCCATCAGAATGGTAAATATTAAAGGAACTGATCTCTTAAATGTTGGCAAGGTTTTGGAGAAACAGGCTCTCACAGACATTTGTAGCTGAAAATCAATTTAGTAATATGTTATTAAAATTAAAAATGCCTACATGTTCTTTTGGCACAGAAATTCTACCTAGAAAAATACACATACTTGTGTGTAATGAAGCTCAATTCCACTGCAGCATTGTTTGGAAGAGGAAAGAATGGAAGTTAACCTAAATGTGTAGTAATAGATGGTTGTATTAGAGGTTGCAAACTGATAGCCATTGGGCCAAATTCGTTTTGCAGGCGTGTTTTGCTTAGCCTCAACAGTGTTTTCCAAATTTGAATTAGTTTGCCTGGCCAGTGTGGCTCAATTGTTGAGCATCGACCTGTGAACCAGGAGGTCACAGGTTCTATTCCCGGTCAGGGCACATGCCCAGGTTGTGGGCTCCATCTCCAGGAGGGGACATGCAGGAGGCAGCCGATCCATGATTCTCTCTCATCCTTGATGTTTCTATCTCTCTCTCCTTCTCCCTTCCTCTCTAAAATCAATAAAAATATATTAAAAATATATATTAAACTTTTTTTTGAATTAGTTGCCAACATTAAAATATTAGATTTATTAAAAAACCGGTATTTTAAAAAACTTACAGCTCTGGATTCAAGTTAACAATCCTTTGTTCAGTGTAAGTAACTATTTCTGCTTAGAACAAAACACACCCGCTCCACTTTATCACTTTACTGATTTGTTTACTTGTAGGCATCGGAGTTTGGGATTCTGGCAGGTGAGTTCTGGCTCAGCTAAGTAATGAAATGCATCTAGTGATGTAAATACAATGCAGTAGATATGTACCAGTATGTAGTGGTGTGGAAAGGTCATCAAGACATATTGTTGAGTGGAAAAGAAAACACGCCAGATGGAGAACTCTAACTTATAAGATGATGTCATTTCTGTAAACAGCAAATAATAATTAGTATATCAGGGGTGTTTCTGTTTTACTATGTTCCTAGTGCCTAGAATATGTGCCTGGCATTTACTAGGAACTCAGTACATACTTGTTGAATAAATACACATGTATAATTGTGTGAGAACGTTGGAGGATACACACTAAATAAGTGATTAATTCTGTCGAGGGACTGGAATTTGGGAGAGGTGGTGGTCAAGGGGTGATTGCTGTTTTTTGTTTTGTATAGTTTGACTCTTACAAACACATAATGTTTCATTACTTCCATAAATTAAAAAAAAAAAAGAAAGGCAACCCAGCACAATGTAACATAGTGATCAAAACAAGATTTAATTAGTCTCCATTGAAACCATCCAGAAACGAATGAATGGGAATAAAAATAGAGTTCTGCAGTTATGAACAAGAAAAGCTAACGCAGAATACTTAACCTCCAACTCAGAACTAAGCAGCAGGGTGACGAGTGCGCGGGACTAATCAGACCACCCCGGCTGTGATGAGGCCCCATCCACAGCCAGTCCTCCCGGGGGACATAGTCTGCTGCCCACCCCAACCCCCAATTCCGTGGCTATAAGCTCGTGAAGGCCTTGCACACAGTGTATCAGAAGGTGCCCAGCTTGGTAAGTTTTTTAAAAAGAAATTAAAAAAAAAAAAAAGCTTTTCCTTTTTGGGGTAGGCAGCAAAGCCAGACAGGAAACGAGTTTAAGGCCAGTGTTTGGAGATCAGACATTTCCCCTCAAAGGGAGGCTGTCCTGGCTCCGTTCGACCGGTGCCAGGAATAGACCGGCCTCGGCGGGCGAGAGCCAAAGGGCACCCGGCAGGGGACGGCTTCTCGGCGCGGAGTGGAAGCAGCTCTTTTCACGGCTCACCCCGGGTTCAGCTCTCATTAGGCGGCGTTTCTTCTCTCCTCCAGGCTCGTCGTCAAGCGCCTGGCACCGCTCCCGGGGCAGAACGTTCAGAGCTGTTCCGAGACGGCGGGAGCAGAGCTCCCCACGGTGTGGCCGGCACAGCGCAAGGCCGACTGTCCGGCCGAAGACACCGCGTTTGAACCCGATGCGCGGGCCCTGGGGGGCGGCTCTTTGAAAGATTCGTAGCAAACGCGCTCGGAATTTCGACCTTCCAGCCTTTAGACGCCACCGCAGTCCCGAGGCGCCCAGTAGGGCAACAACGGACACCCTCGAAGAGGCGGCACACAAACCGCACACTCCTCCCCGCCGCGGCCGCTCGCACTTCCGCCGGAAGTCGGTTTGCCCGCCAGCGTCGCGCGCTGACGTCACGGGTGCGACGGGATTTTTGGGGCGCGCCCTGGAGGCGCGGGTGCGGTGCAGCTGACGGTTGGCTGGTCGCCCTAGGAGGTAAGGCGTCCTCCGCTGGGCGCTGAGGCGACCCCGCCTAACCAGGGATGTCCGTCTGTCTGTGTGGCCGCCCTCCCCATCCTTCCCGTGAGTGTGGGAGGACGCAGCACACGTCCACCCCGCCCGGGGCCGGGCACCCACATCGTTCCCTTCTGCACCCGCCCCCGCCCCCCAGGACCCGGGGAAAGCTCCTGCGAGGCCCACCGGCCGCGACCCTAGCATAGAGGGGAGCTTCGGGGAGGCCCTTCAGTCGGGTCCCCAACGTGGGCGCCTCAGGGCTGGGTATCCAAGGCTCGCAGCGTCCTTCTTCCCAATTAGCTCTTCCTCCCGAAGTCTTCTAACCCCGTTCACCCTGCGGGGCCTCGACTTCCCCGACGTCCACACTCTTTTCCACAGCGCATGCCCCCGTGCCGCCTGTCCCTGCAGCCAGATCCCACCTCCTGGAGGAACCATGTCTCCTGCAGCTCCGGGGGTCACCTGTAGTTCCAGGCTCCTGCCTCGGCGCCAGAGGAGATGCCGATGGAATTCCCTGTGAATGTTGGCGGGAGGAATGCCAGAGCTGCCTGCCGAAAATCATCCAGACAAGAAATATGTAGGCTGAAGACCCCGAGCCACCCGGTGAGGACTGCTGCTCTCTGCTCCCCTGTCCTAGCTCATGCATAGCTTCCAGTTGGTTGTCTCAATAGGAAGTCTGGCCCAGAATCATTTACTAAGGCCCAAAGTCACCACCTCCGGTTACTTAACACAGGCCTGTCCTTGGAGCATCCCTTCCTAGGCAGGCAGCCGGGTCCCCGGGATGCTTGGTTCCATGGCATCAACAGATTCTACTGGCTACGTTCTGTGTTCCTATCTGTGTGAATGTTTATATTTAAGGAAGCAAAAGAATGGTTTGTTGCTGGGGGGAGGAAAGATGCACGCATTCTGCCTGTTCTTCCCCACTTTCCTTTGGAATTTGCAGATAGGAGGTGCCCCAAAGCAGACCGCAGTGGTCTCACTAAGGAATTTTGAAGGAGAGAGAGCACCCAGGCCTCCTGGGTTGTCGGACTGAAGAGGCAGTGTGTGCTTTAAGGGCTGATGAATTTTGTTTTGGGAGCCATGTCGGGAGTTGATGTCTGAGAATATGAGCCATGGAATGAATCCCTCAGTGTCGTCACTCTCTTTCTGTTCCTTTGTAGCCCCAGGATGGACTTCCTGGTTCTCTTCTCGTTCTACTTGGCTTTGTTGCTGATTGGTGGTGCTCTGCTTTGCATCTGCTTGAAAACCCGTTACCTGAAAGGCCTGGTCAGAGGAGGCGCACAGGTAACGATGACGCTGGGAGACCACTGGATCCGTCTAAACAGTTCACCAGTTTCCTGATGAAAGGAAAGATGCCATTTTTATTCGTTTGTTCACTTGTTCTTTCATTTATGGCAAAGTCTCCATTTCTGGGTTTTCCCCCTCCTTATTGTTAAAAGTAATCTTGTATTGCTGCTTTGAGAGAAGGTAGCGTTCTTAAGGTTGCCTGTTTTTCTCTGGATCTGTTGCCTGTAATTGGGCATGGATTTGAGCAGTGCCTGCCTGGAGGGGCCTGAGGGTGAAACGGGGGGATGTAGGAGCAGAAAGCTGAGCATTGGGCTGCCCACACTCCTTCGGGGATCTAAGTGAGCAAAATTAGGGTGAGCAACCCTTGGGAAGGGGTTGACTTGGAGGTGGAATTTGGAACGTAGGATTGAACCCAAGGCAGGGAAAGGAGTGGTGTTCCCAGCAGCATGACCTGATCCATCCACCCTTTGCTTGAAGACCCTGCCATGGTACCTTCTTTGAGGTGAGGGTGGAAATGGAGGACTTGGCTTCAAGGAAGGCCAGCCGGGGAAGCCATCCTCTCTATTCTCTCTTAAAGCTCTTCTCTGCCCATATGCAGAAGCGCACTATCACCAGTATTGTCAGCTGAACGGCAGCATCTGATTGGGGGTTGGGGGAGAATGAAAAAAGAAATTGAATGTTTCTCTTTTCTTTGTTTTAGATATTTTCCTATATAGTTCCAGAATGGCTTCAGGGGGCCATGCTGAGATTGCTTCATTACCTCTTTCATACACGGTATTCTTTTCTGTTTTGATTACTTGTTGCGGTCCCGTAGCTTCAGGAAGCGCCTGTGGTTTCCAGCATGCTCCGAGAGTCCTGGGTTCAGAACCTCTCCTCATAGATAATCTGCCATTTCTCTCTGGGGTTGGCCATGTATACTTTTAAAGGGAAGTATTTAAAGGGTGGGAAAATATTGATATGCATTTCTGTAAAAAGAAATATATTCTGATACTGAGATCTCAATTCCCAAGATAGATGATCATAATAATAGATAACATTTGAGTACTGACCATGTACTAGGCACTATGCCAGATGTTTCTTAGGTAATTCTTACTAGCACCTCACGTCCAAAGGAAGTAGTTGGCCCATGGTTACCTTTCGTTAGTACTGAATGATTTCTTCATGGAGAAGCCCCGGGAACAAGCCATGTGCCTACTTCCTTTCAGAAACCACACCTTCATCATCCTGCACCTCATCTTGCAAGGAATGGTTTATACTGAATACACCTGGGAAATACTTGGCTACTGTCAAGAGCTGGACTTCTCCTTGTGTTACCTTCTTCTGCCCTATCTGCTGCTGGTTGTAAACCTGATTTTTTTCACCCTGAGTTGTGTAACTGACCCTGGTAAGTTGAGGTTCTTGGTATAGACAGCTCAACTGTCAGTCTTACTAACAGTGCTGCAAACAACTAGTAATCCCTGGAAGACCCTGAAAAGATTTGATATTTCGTGTCTTCATGATCTTTCCATTTTGAGTGTTTTCTAATTTTATTTTTTCCTTCTTTGCCCATGGGTTATTTAGAACAGGTAAAAATTTTCCATATGAATTCTTTAGTTTAAATTTTTGATACTTTCACTCAGTTGTGTTATATGGAGAGCTTATGGTCTGTAGGATACTATTTCTTTTGAAAATTTTATTGATCTTTGCATTATGCCTGGGCATGTGGTTTTTGTAAATGGTCTGTGTGTGATTAAAAAAGAATTTGTTCTTGGAGACAGAGAACTATATAAGTACACTAGAGGCCCGGTGCACAAAATTCGTGCACCTGGGGGGGGGGTGTCCCCCAGCCTGACCTGTGTCCTCTCACAGTGTGGAAGCCCCACGATTGATGCCCCAAAAGGATAGGCCCTGCCCACCCATCTGGGGCTCCTCGATGGATTGCTCCAAAGAGGTAGGCGGGAGCCGGAGGTCCTGCCTCTGTGCCATGCATGCAGTGTCAAGACCCCGCCCACCCACGCACGCCTTGCCACGCACACAGTCCCGCACGCCCGCTGCACATGCAGCCTCCTGGTGATCACTGGTTTTGGCGTGAGGGCATCATGACCACATAGGCTTTTATTATATAGGATTATATCAAGTTTGTTAATTATGTTCAAATCTTTTATATTCATAATTGATCAATTACTGAGAGGTATGTTATTCTGATAATAGATTTGACAGATTTCTTCTTGTAAATTTTTGCTTAATATGTTTTGAAACTGGTGTGTGTATGTCTATTAGCTATACATGTATTCTTATTAGATGCATTCAAGTTTAGAATCAGTATTACCACTTCCTTGAATCACTTTTCAAAATATAATGAGCTTCTTTCATTGGTAATTGTTTTCAAGACTCTCTTGTTTGATATTAATGTTATTATACTATCTGTTTTTTGATTGATATTTACTCCCTTCCCATTTTTTTTACTTTATACCTTTCCTGTCCTTGAAGCATTAAATGTCCATCAGCTGATGAACAGATAAAATGTGGTATGCCTGTTTACTGGGCTGTTCTTCAGCGATAAGAGGGGATGAAGTACTTGCACCTGCTGTAGCATGGGGGCACCTTGAAAATATTATGTTAGTGAAAGAAGCCATATACAAAAGACCACATATTGCATGATGCTATATACAAAGTATCCAGAAAAGGCAAATCCATGGAGACAGATGTAGGGTTAGTGGTTGCCAGAAGTTAGGAGATTAGAGAGAAATGGGGCTAAAGGATTTCTTTTTGGAGGTGATGTAAATGTTCTAAAATTGTGGTGGTTGCACAACTCAGAATGTACTAAAACTATTGAGTTGTACATTTTAAATGGGTGATTTGGGTTTTTTAATATCTCAGTAAAGCTGTTAAAATGATAAAATGAGTCATTGATTAAACACGGCAGTTTTCATTGTGCTGTGTCAGGGCAGGTTTTGTGACTGTTCAGTCCTGTATTGCTTGAAGCTGACATCTGCCCTTACTTTTTCAGGCACCATCACAAAAGCAAAAGAATCATTGTTTCTCCAAGTTTATGAATTTGACGAGGTGATGTTCCCGAAGAACGCGCGGTGCTCTACTTGTGATCTAAGGAAGCCCGCACGGTCCAAGCACTGCAGTAAGTGTGACTCTGGCTGCTCCAGCCCCACCCTCACACAACAGGCACGGCTGCGCCTGTCAGGGAATATTACAGATGTGGGAAGCAGGGCCATTTGACTCCAGACATGGGGCAGCCTCTGCTGGTAGGGGCCGCATAGTGGTTTCTTTCAGATGCCTGGGGTGAGGTCTTGTATTCTATAATGAATGGGCAACCCTCGGTCCTGGGCATGGCAGCCTTCCTCTGCCCCGTGGACGCGCATGCTGCCCAAGAGAGGTTTCTGCAGGGTACTGTGCTTGCAGATTTCAGTCTTGGCAGAGCCTGTGTTTCAGGGGAGCTACCAACATTCTCGACTAGAGTTATCCAAAAAATACAATGTGAGCCACATATATGATTTCAAATTTTCTAGCAGCCACCTTACAAAAGTAAAATATGGGTGAAATTTGGCCTGGCCCGTGTTCTCAGTGGTTAGAGCGTTGGCCTGTACACTGAAAGGTCATGGATTCAATTCCCAGTCAAGGGCACGTACCTGGGTTGCACATCATTTCTTTCCCAGCTCAGTGGTTGAGTGTCAGCCTACAAACCAGGAGGTCACGCAGGGTTCAATTCCCTATCAGGGCACAAGCCTGAGTTGTGGGCTTGATCCCCAGTGGGAGGCCTGCAGGAGGCAGCCGATCAGTGATTCTCATCATTCATGTTCCTGTTTCTCTCACCCTCTCCCTTCCTCTCTGAAATCAATTTAAAAAAATATATTTTTTAAAAATCATTCATGGGATAGTTTATATTCTTTTTTATACTAAGTCTTTGAATCTGATGTATATTTTATGTTTACAGCACCTCTCATCCAGACCCTAAATTTTCATTGGAAATACTGGATCCGTATTTAGATTTCATACAATTTACAGTTGGAATAGCAGATTCACTTACCCAAGCTATTCCAAACATTTTTATAAGTTTTTCAGTAACTGAATCAGTTCCAAAAAGTCATTTCCTTTAATATCCACATCTACATTAATATACTGGTTCATCTTTGTCAGAAGAATCGATTTGACTTTAAAGCAAAGGCATTAGTTTTGAAACTAAGTTAAGTAAATTCACTAACTCTTGCATCATCTCCGTATTATTCACATTGAACTCAAAAGGAATAGTTCACAAATTGGAAAACATCTGTACATTCATTGATGTCAACCAGTATTTTTTCAAGTGTTTCTCATAGCCACATACCTAGTTCTCAGTACCCACCTGTGCCTAGGTTAGTGGCTGCTGTTCTGGACGCTGCAGTCCTGAAAGCTTGGTGACAGCAGCTGCCATTCGCCCAGCTCAGACCGCCAGTTTGTAGAAATGTCAGTGGGTGTGCACGGTGTCACTGTCTCATCAAGAACCACCGGTGTCTGTGCAGGTGTGTGTAACCGCTGTGTGCACCGTTTCGACCATCACTGTGTGTGGGTGAACAACTGCATCGGGGCCTGGAACGCCAGGTACTTCCTTACCTACCTCCTGACGCTGACGGCGTCAGCTGCCACCATGGCCATCGTGACCACTGTGTTTCTGGTCCGGTTGGTGGTGTTGTCGGACTTGCACCTGGAGACTTATGTTGATGACCTTGGACAGTCCCAGGTTATTGACACCGTCTTTCTTATTCAGGTAATTCGTTATTCAGGTAATTTTGTTGTGGGCTGTATATTTCTGACTTCCAGTTTCAAATTAGAAAAAGGACATTTGTTTTCCCAGTAAAAACATGAAGCCATTCCTTTTTTTAAAAATTGATATATAATCTTTTTAAATTGGTAAATAATTCACATACCACAAGATTTACCCTTTCAAAATATACAATTCAGTGATGTTAGTATGTGCAGGGTTGTGTAACCATCACTACTGATTTCAGAATATTGCATCACCCCAAAAAGTATTTCCTCACCCTGTGTCTATTTGCAGTCACTCCCCATTCCATTCTCCCCCCAGCCACGGCCCCCACTAATCGACTTTCTGTCCCTATAGATGTACCTATTCTGGCCATTTCCTATCAGTGGAGTTACACAACATGTGGCCTTTCGGATTGGCTTCTTTCACAGAGCATAACTTTTTCAAGGCGCATCCACGTTATAGCATGAACCAGCACTTCATTTCTTGTTATGGCTGAAACATGTTCCATTGTGTGGAATTGCTGCATTTTGTTCCATTCATCAGTTGATGGACACTTGGGCGTTGTCACTTGGTTATTTTTGCATAATGTTGCTGTGAACATTTGTGTGCCAGTTTTTGGTTGGACATAGGTTTTTATTTCTCTTGAGCTAGAGAGCCGAGAGTGGAGTTGCTGGGTCAAATGGAAACTCTTCGTAACTGCCAGACTGGTTCCCGAACAGCTGCATTTTCCGTTCCCACCACCAGCAGGCAGAGGCTCGTTTCTCCACGTCCCCGCCAACACTTGTTATTTTTTATTATAGTCATCCCAGCGCTTTTACCTCCTTGGACCAGAATCCACATTTTTTTTTTTTATGAGATATTGGAGGAAAGCTGCTACTTTCCAGCCTCTCTCCATCTTTTTTTTTTTTTTTTTAATCCTCACAGGATATTTTTCCATTGATTTTTAGACAGAGTGGAAGAGAGAAGGAAAGACAGAGAGAAATATCGATGTTGTAGAAACACACATCAATTGGTTGCCTCCTGCAAGAGCCCCAACCAGGGCTTGGGCTTAGGGAGGAGCCTGCAACCGAGGTACGTGCCCATGACCAAAACCGAACACCGGACCCTTCAGACCGTTTGCAGGTCGATGCTCTATCCACTGAGCCAAACCAGCTAGGGCTTTTTTTTCTTTCTTAAATTATATTTTTATTGATTTCAGAGAGAGAGAGAAACATCAATGATGAGAGAGAATCATTGATTGGCTGCCTCCTGCACTCCCCACACTGGGGATCGAGCCTGAAACCCGGGCATGTGCCCTGAGCAGGAATGGAACCATGACCTCCTGGTTCATAGGTTGATGCTCAACCACTGAGCCCCCCTGGCCGGGCCAGAATCCACTTTATAGTCACGCATCACATTTGAGTGTGTCTTTTCAGTCTGAAGCAGCGCCCCGCTTGCTTTTTTGTGTGAAATGGGCATTTAGTAGTCTGGTTGCCTATTAGAATGTTCTACGTTCTAGATTTGTCAGTTTCGGAATTGTGTCATCTAATCTTTCTCTTTTTCCTAATGGTAGTATAAACTGGAAGTTAGTTCTAGCCTTGATTAGGTAAAGGTTAAATTTTTCTTTGCAAAAGTGCTTGCTAAGTGGAGACATGAGTTTCCTCTCGATCCCACCAGGCGGAGCCTAGGGCCAGGGAAGCCTGGGTTGGCCAGTCAGGGGTGGCCACCAGCTGTCCCTGCTGGCGAGGTGCATTTGCCCCTCGGCAATGGCAGTCTGTGTGTCTGGTTTCAGTTTTGTATTGAGGACTTTCTTTAGGCTAGAATCCAAAAAATATGAATGCTGGGCCAAAGATTACCAGCACTTATACTGTAAGTTTTCTAATATTAACATCTATTGTCAGATTGCTTTTAAAAGCTTGATTGTAGAGCACCGTGTAAGTGATGGTTTCACAGCTCAGAGCAGGCATCGCGCTGCTGGCTGGGAGGCGCCTCTGGTTTGATAGGAAGATATGGTGTGCCTTTAAAAAAGTTGTATTTCTTTCATTACTTTTGATTACTTCCTTTGTCATTCTCTTGTATATCTTCTTTTGTGAATGATGTTCTTTAACTGTTTGTCCTGTTTAATATTAGGACCAACTTTTGATTTGAGGTCTTTACATAGTAACAATAGTTTCTTCTTATTGTGTTTATTTTCTATTTGTGTGTTTTTTTTATATAAAAAGTTTAAATATTCTTCATCTTCAAATTTGTTTTTTTCTTTGTAACTTCAGTTAGAAATTCTCTCCTATCAAGAGTTTTGATAATTGCTTCTCTTTTTCCCTAACTTTCACAAATATTGAACTCTCAAATTTCTTTATTATAAAAAATAACATAAAAATTCAAGCAGTCAGAGGTGTTTAAAATAAAGGGCAGGGGGTGGGAATAAGTCAAGGTGGTCATAGGGTACAAACTTGAGTCCACAGATGAACAAGTCCTGGGGATGTCTGTACAGCATGGCGACTAGTTAACAGGAATGTATTGTATATTTGAAAGGTGCTAAGAGACCAGCTCTTAAGAGTTCTCACCACAAAGAAAAATTGTAACTGTGAGGTGCTGGATATGTTAACTAACCTTACTGTGGTAATCATTTCAATATATATACATATATAAAATCGTTACATTTTGCATTGCTGTTGTGCACCTTAAACTTTCACAATGTTACACTTCAATTATATCTTAAAGCTGGGTGGGGAAGGAAAGAAAATTTAAAACATCTTGAAAAAAAATGAAATGAAAACATATCCCTCCCCTCCCAACACTTTCACTCCCCAGAGGCAACTTCTTTTGTAGTTTGGTGCGTATATTTCAGGCTTTTTTCCTACGTTTGTTTATATTGCCATACATGTCCACAGAGTCATTGTTGTGTTCGCACAAATAGGGACCCATTGTGATCCTTGCATCTTGTCTTTCTCCCTGGGCAATGTATTACCAACATCTTTTTTAATTTTGTTGGCTCTTTGTGATGCCATGGTTTGACTGTCCCAGAGTTTTACTCTTCCTCGGGGATGCACCTTTCATTTGTGTGCTTTGGGAAGAGGGACTGTTAAATTCAGTGCCACTGCAGTGAGCACCCTGGCACTGTATCTCTGGCCGTTTCGTTTTGAGAGAGAAATTGATCTCTTCTGTCCATCTGGATTTTATTTTGATGCATGAACTAAGAGGTACTTGTATTTCTTTGTTTTTTTGTAAGTAGGTAAGTGGCATAGCACCATCTCCCGAGTATCCGTTCCCTTTTCCTCCAGTGTACACACTTGGTTTATCCCATGCTGAACTCTTGTATATACGAGGGTGCCTTCCTGGGCTGTTGGTCAGTGCTGTGTATGGTTCTGATTTGTGTTCCGTGGGTAGATGTGCAGGGAGGTGGGTGAGCGGGGGTGGCAGCTCCGACAGGCTCATGGACCAGACCAGGGCTGGCGGTGCTGACCCTCACTGCTGCTTCTTTCCCCCAGTACCTGTTCCTGACCTTCCCAAGGATCGTCTTCTTGCTGGGCTTTGTCTTGGTGCTGAGCGTCCTCCTGGGCGGCTTCCTGTGCTTTGCTCTGTACCTGGCCGCCACCAACCAGACTACGAACGAATGGTGCAGAGGTGACCGGGCCTGGTGCCAGCATTGCCCCCAAGGCGCCGGGGCCCCCTCCGTAGAGCCCCGTGTCCACCGGAACATTCACTCCCACGGGCTTTGGAGCAACCTCCGAGAGATCTTTCTACCTGCTGCTGCACATTATGAGAGAAAGAAGAAATGAGAATGGAAGAGTGTTACTGCCTTTTAAATACAGTTCATTTTAAATATAGTTCGTTTATTTATGCATATGGATACTTACTTTCTAAGCATGTTTTTTTTTCCTTCTGTTCTGTATAAATCGCCTTTCAGTGGTTAAGGGAGGGAAGAGAAAAGTAGGGTTTACTGAGTGCCCAATGGAAATCCTCCATGGTCATCCTCTGATCACTCAGCCCGTCGGAACAGAGCTTCTCTGGAGCCCTGGTGACCTTGGTCTCCCAATGGACTTGGCTCCTGGACAGGAGGGGCCCCGTGGCTGTGTCCCCTGGTGTGCGGGAGGGTCTCCGCAACTTGGATGTCCTCATCTCTCCCAGGGAAAGACGACTTTTTTCTCCATTTCCTTAACCATGCCAGCACCCTCACCCAGGCCTGTTGAGCTTGTGGCCTCCTGCCGGCCCTCCGCTGACCTCTTGTGGCCATATCAAGTATTTTCTGTCCTTTTAAAAATTTTTTATTGATTGGTTTTAGGAAGGGGGAGAGAGATGGACAGACAGACAGAAACATCAAGTTGTGGTTCCGCCTATTTAAGCATTCATTGGTTGCTTCTTGTATGTGCCCTGACCCGGAATCAAACCTGAAACTTCGGGTTATTGGGATGATGTTCTAACTGACCAGTGCCTGCCCTATTTTTAAATTCCTAACTAAGCACAAGTAATTCAGTGCAGAGGTGAGTGCTGGAAAAAAGACTCATCGGAAGTGCTGAGGGCTGTTGGGACCGGAGCGGCGTTAGGAGCAGGGTACCTAGATCCCCTCCCCGGCCACTGAAGGGGTGGGGAGTAGGAACTCGGGCAGGAACTGGTCGGGAGGCATCGTTGGATCGCGTGGCCCCTGGGGTTCAGAGCTGATACAATCTTTAAAGTGAATCGCTGAGGCCGAGCCCGTGCCTGCGCTACCCCCTATGCTGCTTGGGGGAAAGGACAGTGAAATCAAACGTGGAGGCTTTGAACCCGGGCTGAGGGGGCGAAGGGAGGAGCCGTCTGCCGTCTTGCGGGAGGCGGGGTGGGGTGGGGAGCGCCGGACCCCATGAGCACCGGTGGCTGTGACACG
>NW_005370271.1:3877121-3881065 GCF_000412655.1 Myotis brandtii
TTTTTTTCTTTCTTAAATTATATTTTTATTGATTTCAGAGAGAGAGAGAAACATCAATGATGAGAGAGAATCATTGATTGGCTGCCTCCTGCACTCCCCACACTGGGGATCGAGCCTGAAACCCGGGCATGTGCCCTGAGCAGGAATGGAACCATGACCTCCTGGTTCATAGGTTGATGCTCAACCACTGAGCCCCCCTGGCCGGGCCAGAATCCACTTTATAGTCACGCATCACATTTGAGTGTGTCTTTTCAGTCTGAAGCAGCGCCCCGCTTGCTTTTTTGTGTGAAATGGGCATTTAGTAGTCTGGTTGCCTATTAGAATGTTCTACGTTCTAGATTTGTCAGTTTCGGAATTGTGTCATCTAATCTTTCTCTTTTTCCTAATGGTAGTATAAACTGGAAGTTAGTTCTAGCCTTGATTAGGTAAAGGTTAAATTTTTCTTTGCAAAAGTGCTTGCTAAGTGGAGACATGAGTTTCCTCTCGATCCCACCAGGCGGAGCCTAGGGCCAGGGAAGCCTGGGTTGGCCAGTCAGGGGTGGCCACCAGCTGTCCCTGCTGGCGAGGTGCATTTGCCCCTCGGCAATGGCAGTCTGTGTGTCTGGTTTCAGTTTTGTATTGAGGACTTTCTTTAGGCTAGAATCCAAAAAATATGAATGCTGGGCCAAAGATTACCAGCACTTATACTGTAAGTTTTCTAATATTAACATCTATTGTCAGATTGCTTTTAAAAGCTTGATTGTAGAGCACCGTGTAAGTGATGGTTTCACAGCTCAGAGCAGGCATCGCGCTGCTGGCTGGGAGGCGCCTCTGGTTTGATAGGAAGATATGGTGTGCCTTTAAAAAAGTTGTATTTCTTTCATTACTTTTGATTACTTCCTTTGTCATTCTCTTGTATATCTTCTTTTGTGAATGATGTTCTTTAACTGTTTGTCCTGTTTAATATTAGGACCAACTTTTGATTTGAGGTCTTTACATAGTAACAATAGTTTCTTCTTATTGTGTTTATTTTCTATTTGTGTGTTTTTTTTATATAAAAAGTTTAAATATTCTTCATCTTCAAATTTGTTTTTTTCTTTGTAACTTCAGTTAGAAATTCTCTCCTATCAAGAGTTTTGATAATTGCTTCTCTTTTTCCCTAACTTTCACAAATATTGAACTCTCAAATTTCTTTATTATAAAAAATAACATAAAAATTCAAGCAGTCAGAGGTGTTTAAAATAAAGGGCAGGGGGTGGGAATAAGTCAAGGTGGTCATAGGGTACAAACTGGAGTCCACAGATGAGCAAGTCCTGGGGGTGTCTGTACAGCATGGCGACTAGTTAACAGGAATGTATTGTATATTTGAAAGGTGCTAAGAGACCAGCTCTTAAGAGTTCTCACCACAAAGAAAAATTGTAACTGTGAGGTGCTGGATATGTTAACTAACCTTACTGTGGTAATCATTTCAATATATATACATATATAAAATCGTTACATTTTGCATTGCTGTTGTGCACCTTAAACTTTCACAATGTTACACTTCAATTATATCTTAAAGCTGGGTGGGGAAGGAAAGAAAATTTAAAACATCTTGAAAAAAAATGAAATGAAAACATATCCCTCCCCTCCCAACACTTTCACTCCCCAGAGGCAACTTCTTTTGTAGTTTGGTGCGTATATTTCAGGCTTTTTTCCTACGTTTGTTTATATTGCCATACATGTCCACAGAGTCATTGTTGTGTTCGCACAAATAGGGACCCATTGTGATCCTTGCATCTTGTCTTTCTCCCTGGGCAATGTATTACCAACATCTTTTTTAATTTTGTTGGCTCTTTGTGATGCCATGGTTTGACTGTCCCAGAGTTTTACTCTTCCTCGGGGATGCACCTTTCATTTGTGTGCTTTGGGAAGAGGGACTGTTAAATTCAGTGCCACTGCAGTGAGCACCCTGGCACTGTATCTCTGGCCGTTTCGTTTTGAGAGAGAAATTGATCTCTTCTGTCCATCTGGATTTTATTTTGATGCATGAACTAAGAGGTACTTGTATTTCTTTGTTTTTTTGTAAGTAGGTAAGTGGCATAGCACCATCTCCCGAGTATCCGTTCCCTTTTCCTCCAGTGTACACACTTGGTTTATCCCATGCTGAACTCTTGTATATACGAGGGTGCCTTCCTGGGCTGTTGGTCAGTGCTGTGTATGGTTCTGATTTGTGTTCCGTGGGTAGATGTGCAGGGAGGTGGGTGAGCGGGGGTGGCAGCTCCGACAGGCTCATGGACCAGACCAGGGCTGGCGGTGCTGACCCTCACTGCTGCTTCTTTCCCCCAGTACCTGTTCCTGACCTTCCCAAGGATCGTCTTCTTGCTGGGCTTTGTCTTGGTGCTGAGCGTCCTCCTGGGCGGCTTCCTGTGCTTTGCTCTGTACCTGGCCGCCACCAACCAGACTACGAACGAATGGTGCAGAGGTGACCGGGCCTGGTGCCAGCATTGCCCCCAAGGCGCCGGGGCCCCCTCCGTAGAGCCCCGTGTCCACCGGAACATTCACTCCCACGGGCTTTGGAGCAACCTCCGAGAGATCTTTCTACCTGCTGCTGCACATTATGAGAGAAAGAAGAAATGAGAATGGAAGAGTGTTACTGCCTTTTAAATACAGTTCATTTTAAATATAGTTCGTTTATTTATGCAAATGGATACTTACTTTCTAAGCATGTTTTTTTTTTCCTTCTGTTCTGTATAAATCGCCTTTCAGTGGTTAAGGAAGGGAAGAGAAAAGTAGGGTTTACTGAGTGCCCAATGGAAATCCTCCATGGTCATCCTCTGATCACTCAGCCCGTCGGAACAGAGCTTCTCTGGAGCCCTGGTGACCTTGGTCTCCCAATGGACTTGGCTCCTGGACAGGAGGGGCCCCGTGGCTGTGTCCCCTGGTGTGCGGGAGGGTCTCCGCAACTTGGATGTCCTCATCTCTCCCAGGGAAAGACGACTTTTTTCTCCATTTCCTTAACCATGCCAGCACCCTCACCCAGGCCTGTTGAGCTTGTGGCCTCCTGCCGGCCCTCCGCTGACCTCTTGTGGCCATATCAAGTATTTTCTGTCCTTTTAAAAATTTTTTATTGATTGGTTTTAGGAAGGGGGAGAGAGATGGACAGACAGACAGAAACATCAAGTTGTGGTTCCGCCTATTTAAGCATTCATTGGTTGCTTCTTGTATGTGCCCTGACCCGGAATCAAACCTGAAACTTCGGGTTATTGGGATGATGTTCTAACTGACCAGTGCCTGCCCTATTTTTAAATTCCTAACTAAGCACAAGTAATTCAGTGCAGAGGTGAGTGCTGGAAAAAAGACTCATCGGAAGTGCTGAGGGTTTTAAAAAATTTTTATTGATTGGTTTTAGGAAGGGGGAGATGGACAGACAGACAGAAACATCAAGTTGTGGTTCCGCCTATTTAAGCATTCATTGGTTGCTTCTTGTATGTGCCCTGACCCGGAATCAAACCTGAAACTTCGGGTTATTGGGATGATGTTCTAACTGACCAGTGCCTGCCCTATTTTTAAATTCCTAACTAAGCACAAGTAATTCAGTGCAGAGGTGAGTGCTGGAAAAAAGACTCATCGGAAGTGCTGAGGGCTGTTGGGACGGGAGCGCCATTAGGAGCAGGGTACCTAGATCCCCTCCCCGGCCACTGAAGGGGTGGGGAGTAGGAACTCGGGCAGGAACTGGTCGGGAGGCATCGTTGGATCGCGTGGCCCCTGGGGTTCAGAGCTGATACAATCTTTAAAGTGAATCGCTGAGGCCGAGCCCGTGCCTGCGCTACCCCCTATGCTGCTTGGGGGAAAGGACAGTGAAATCAAACGTGGAGGCTTTGAACCCGGGCTGAGGGGGCGAAGGGAGGAGCCGTCTGCCGTCTTGCGGGAGGCGGGGTGGGGTGGGGAGCGCCGGACCCCATGAGCACCGGTGGCTGTGACAC
>NW_005370271.1:3881784-3893540 GCF_000412655.1 Myotis brandtii
ATGTTAGCCGGGCTCCTCGCATCCCTAACGACCTCCCTGGGTCCTGGGCATGGCTCCGCCGTGTGCCTGCTTGGCGCGGCGGTGACAGCCGTGCTGCCCTGGCGTTAGGGAGACACCTTGAGGGCCCCGGGAGGGTGCACAGTGCTGTGCAGTGGCCTTTCCTGGGAGTAACGGCAGAGGTGCCCTCCCTGGCACCGGGCTTGGGGGGGGGCGTCCCCTGGGGAAGGGAGCGGCCCTGTGTTCTTACTGTCTGAATGAATGTGCATGCTGAAGCCAAGTGTCTCATCGCTTCTCCCGGGTTTGTTTTTATAGAGATTGAATTCACTTCAGGAGCTTCAACTTCTTGAAATCATGTGCAATTATTTCCAGGACCAATCCAAGGACTCTGTCCGGCAGATTATTTTCTCGTCCCTTTTCAGCCCCCAAGGGAACAAAGCGGATGACAGCCGGATGAGCTTGTTGGGGAAACTGGTCTCCATGGCAGTGGCTGTGTGTCGAATCCCAGTGTTGGAGTGCGCGGCCTCCTGGCTCCAGGTACTTCTCTGGAAATAGCCTCCTCCCCAGTCCTCGGGGAGGAACGTTCAATTAATTGGGTTTCTTGAGAGGCCTTTGCCACATGCTGTCTGTCTACTTGATGTCACTACCCCGTATGCTGATGCCCCAGACCTATCTTTACATACAAGTAATAATCATTCTTGAGAAAACAGTAGCCTGTGATGGTACATTAGTTTAAAAAAGAAAGGCTCTGTCTTCAGAACAAGTGAAAAATCCCTTTTCTTAGTTGAAAGTGATAGGTGGGGTTGTAAAAACAGCTCTGCATGCAGCCTCAGAGGTAGGATTTGTTTCTTTAAGATCATTACGTGTCATTGTGGCACGTTTGCTGGTCTTCTATACAGTTAGGTCCGTCGGCATGGGTGTTGTTTGCATTGTCCTAGGATGACATTACAGAGTGGGTGGCTGTTCTAACGGAGAGGGACATAAGAGCTTTCCAGAGTATTTTTATTTATTTACTTTTTAGAGAGAGAGCAAGGGAGAGGGATAGAGAGATAGAAACATCAATGAGAGAGGGACATCATCGGTTGGCTGCCTCCTGCACGGCCGCCACTGAGGATTGGGCCCGCAACCGAGGTCCATGCCCTTGACCAGAATCAAACCTGGGCCCCTTCAGTCCGCAGGCTGATGCTCTTTCCACTGAGCCAAACCGGCGGCTAGGCCTCTAGAGTGTTTTAAATATCAAAGGAAAAGTGTCTCTTTACAGTTGATGTTTTGTTAGATGGTATTTCGGAAGATACATTTTGTTTTCCTTTTTTGTTACTTAGAGTCTTTGAAAATTTGATAATCTACTTAGAGTAATAACAGATTTTTAAAAAATGTATTTTTATTGATTTCAGAGAGGAAGGGAGAGGGAGAGAGAGATAGAAACATCAATGATGAGAGAGAATCATTGATTGGCTGTCCCCTGCACACCCCTCACTGGGGATCAAGCCTGCAACCTGGGCATGTGCCCTTGACTGGAATCGAACCCAGAACCCTTTAGTCCACAGGCCAATGCTCTGTCCACTGAGCCAAACCAGCTAGGGCTTAAGTGAGATTTTTATTAATATTCTCAGCGATGCTAACAGAATTTATTGCATCCAGTTTCACAAACCTGTTCATTCCCAAGTTCTTGAAATGATTTTTTAAAATTGTATTTAAATATTTTTTTGTAACCTTTTTTTTTAAATCCTCACCTAAGGATATGTTTTTATTGATTTTTTGGAGAGAGAGCAACATCTATGTGAGAGAGAAACATCAATTGCCTGCCTCTATATCCACCCCAACTGGGGATTGAACCTGCAACCTAGGTGTGTGCCCTGACCCAAATCAAACTCGGCAACCTTTTGGTGTATGGGGTGACGCTCCAACCAACTGAGCCACCGGGCCAGGGCATCTTGTAATCTTTCTTATCATTAAAATGTGTCTAGCAAGCCCTGGCTGGGTAGCTCAGTTGGTTGGAGCATCGTCCTCATACGCCAGGGTTGTGGGTTCGATCCCCGGTCAGGACACATATAAGAATCAACCAAGTGGAACAATAAATCGATACTTCTCTCTAAAATTAATTTTTAAGAATTTTGGTTAGCAAAAAGATACATTTTTGTTTGTAGTACACAGGCAAATCTCAGTGGAGTCTGTGCCTTAATTCTCATCAGCATGATTTCTGGGGCATCTGAATTGATCATGTGCGCTGTCTTTAACCTCAAGATTACCTCTATCCCTTGACAGCCTAGTGAAGTCAAGCTTAGCATCTTGTGACCATCACAGGATTTTCTCTCTCTCTCTCTCACGGCGCAGTCGTGCTGGCATTCTGGCAGCAGGAGAGCAGATCGGAACAGCAGGACAGGGTCTCTGTGGTCTGGGTCGGGGTTTGCCGCACTGGGAGGGGCTGCAGCCTCCTCCCGAGGAAAGGCAGAGGTGGGTGGTGCGGTGTCGTGGGCAGCGTTTAGCCTGAATGGACCGTCTGGCCCGCTGTCTCCTTGCAGTTTGCCCTGGAGGCCACGATGGGGCCTGGGACTGTGGCGTCCCGGGCAGCCGTTGAACGTGGCAGTACTTACAGATCGGCACCTGAGTGCGAGGGAGAAGGCCGGGGCGGGTGGGGATGTAGGACTGGAAAGTGTCAGGGAAGCCTGTGGGAGGGCAGAGCTGTAAGAATGGAGGGGTCGCTCTCACCCCCGAGATAGTTCCCAGACTCTCCGGGGCCCTTTAGGCGGGAGCAGCCGTTAATTTTTACCGTTGGAGTCTCAACTGCAGGTTCACAGAAGGTGTCAGAAATGATCTTTTCCTAAGGAAACTTCGAAGCAAGGGTCGGCAGGCCTTTTACGGAAAGGCAAGATAATATATATCTTAGGCTTTGCGGATCTTGTCGTGTCTGTCACAGCAGCCTTAGACAGTAGGCGAGCCTGTGCGCAGGGCTGTGTCAGGACCACCGCGTTCACAGCAGCCGAGCGGGTGCAGCTGGGCTGCGGGCTTGCGTTTGCCAACCCCTGCGGCAGAGCAAGCCCTCCAGGTCCTTGCCCGCTGGAGGGTTCTGCCGGGGCTGGGGGCCGGGTTTCACCAGATGTGCGCAGCTGCTGGTCGCCAGCCCGCGACCCCCGTGGTCACGCGCTGTGGCTTCTTTGCAGCGGACGCCCGTGGTCTACTGCGTGCGGCTGGCCAGGGCCCTGGTGGATGACTACTGCTGCTTGGTGCCCGGCTCCGTGCAGACGCTGAGGCAGATCTTCAGCGCCAGCCCTCGCTTCTGCTGCCAGTTCATCACCTCCGTCACCGCGCTTTACGACCTGTCGTCAGGTATGTAGCTCACCTGGACTCCCCGATGGATAATGTTTGCCCCTTCTGCCCTTCCTCCCTCCTGTCCACACTCACAGGTATTTTTCCCTGAGCTTTTGAGTTTGTTGCCAATGTCAAGTGCTTAAGCACGTGCTTCCTCAGAACAGGCCCTTCGCTTACATAACCACGACATCGTTGCCGCACCTGAGAATGGAGTATCGAGAGGACACAGTTGGCTGTCTCTCAGATGGCCGGTGTTCAGACCGCCCTGCTGGTCTCAGTTATGTCTCTGGTAGCCTCCTCTCCCCCCGGGGGGTCGGGAGAACGCAGGATCCAGCTCAGGAGCATACATCGCACGGAGCCGTCATGTCGCTTTGGTCTTTAAGTCTAGAACAGTCCCCAGCGGTTAAAAACATGTCTTAGGGCACTGACTGTTTAAAGAGCTCGGGCCTGTTGTTTTGCAGAATGTCCCTCAATTTGGATTTCTTTGTTTCCTTCTGAGAAGAGTCAAATGAAACATTTTGGCAACGGGCCTTCCTCAGTGTGATGTGTCCTCAGTGCCTCGAACTAGGAGGTGGGCCCTCGGGCCTGCTCTCGGTGAGGTTTTTATTTTTATTTTTAATATATTTTTACTGATTTCAGAGAGAGGAAGGGAGAGGGAGAGAGAGATAGAAATATTAATGATGAGAGAGAATCACTGATCGGCTGCCTCTTGCACACCCGACACTGGGGATTGAGCCCACAACCCAGGCATGTGCTCCGAACGGGAATCGAACTGTGACCTCCTGGTTCATAGTTTGATGCTCAACCACTGAGCCACACCAGCCGGGCATGGTGAGGATTTGGAGACTTCCTTAGCAAGATGCCAGAAGAGGTCCTCAGGTGGCCCTTAGATGGCATTGGACTTCAGCTGGGAGAAGCCCTTGTCCCTGTGGTCAGATTTCATGCAGACTCCCAGTGAAGACACCCAATAAAGAGCTTCCCAGCTCCTGTTGAATTGGGGCAAGAGCTGTGGTCCTGATTTCCACTCGGGGCAGTTCGGGCCTCGCCCTGGTGAGCAGCTTGCTCTGCAGAGCTGCTTAGAGCCAATTTTCTCTTCCAGGTTCCTGCTCTGCCCTCGGCTCTTGCCCTCAAGGACTGACAAACAGTCTCCATTAAAAAACGAAAAGAAAAGGAAGTTATTGATTTGAGAGAGAGGGGAAGGGAGAGGGAGAGAAAGAGAAACATAGATGTGAGAGAGAAACATCGATCGCTGACTCTTGGACGCCCCCTCTGGGAGATCGAGCCCACAACCGAGGCGTGTGCTCTGACCAGGAATCGAACTGGTGAACTCCTGGTGCCTGGGATGATGCTCAACCAATTGAGCCACACTGGCTAGGGCAGCTGTCTGTTATCTTGATCTAGTAGCTAATAGCTGTTAGTAGTTGGGAACACTATTCAGGGCTTTGCTTCCCATTAGGAAAGATTTAGTTAAACCTAGTTTACCGCTTCCTAGTTGCCCTTTTAGTCTTCAGTTATTCTAGGCCAGAGGTCGGCAAACTGCGGCTCTCGAGCCACATGCGGCTCTTTGGCCCCTTGAGTGTGGCTCTTCCACAAAATACCGACTTCTGGGCATGGGCCACGAAGTTTCAGTCGCACTGTACGTGCGCGCCCGCACGTGGTATTTTGTGGAAGTTTCAATCGCACAGTACATGCGCGCCTGCATGTGGTATTTTGTGGAAGAGCCACACTCAAGGGGCCAAAGAGCTGCATGTGGCTCGCGAGCCGCAGTTTGCCGACCACTGTTCTAGGCTAACAGGGACAGAAATTGGCCTTAGTACTGGGAAGGGGTTGACTAACATGGAAAAAGAAATGACGTTCAGACAACACCACTAACGTTCTAGAATGGATGTGGGCCATGGTCTTTTTCTCTCCAGC
This sequence comes from Myotis brandtii, assembly GCF_000412655.1. NCBI lineage: Eukaryota > Metazoa > Chordata > Mammalia > Chiroptera > Vespertilionidae > Myotis > Myotis brandtii. Next base: position 3,887,005 of record NW_005370271.1, read on the forward strand.
CAGCTTGCTAGTCCGGTGTGTCAGTAAACCGTTTTGTGGAGGTTGATTGACATGTGAAAAGCTGTGCGTACCGAATGTGTGCAACTGCTGAGTTCGGAGAAGCGGGAATCCCCGGCGCACAGCGGCAGCCCTAGAGGGCTGGGCCAGGGCTCTGCCATCAGAATGGCGAAGCTGCTGCCCCCGGGCGCTTCTGGGGGCAGGAGAGATTCCTGGGGAATCAGTGCCTTCAGGGCCACACAAAGGGAGGAGCTCCCCGAACCCAGCAGGACCTCTGAGGCCCGAATGGAGCAGAGAGCTCAGGTCTGTGCGTAGGAAGGTCGTAGGGATTATGTACTCGAGTGCACACATGTACACACAGGCTCACACGCGTAACCTGCCTTGAGGTTCTCGGAGGCGCCTCAGCTTAGGTCGGGTGGGGGGGGGGGGTGTAGCGCATGCCAGAGAAGTGGGTGTGAGACTGGTGTTCCCAGGCAGGAGTGTCTCGGGGGGAATTGGGGATCACACACAGGGTCGCCCACTGTTCATGTTGTCACATAAGAGTCATCGGCAGCTGCTCCCTGCTGTTGCCATCACTTCATAGCAGAAGGAATCGGACTGGTGGGGGTGGGGTGCGGTGGCGTAACACCCAAACACAGGCAGCATCTCAGGAGCCTTTCACCGACGTCTCCCCACCCCCACGTTCTTGTTGTGCTGGCTCTGGCGGGGCTCTGTCCTGAGCTGAGGGGAGCGCAGCCCACTCCCTGCACAGCCACCGAAGGGTATCGCACGCCGATCCCAGGGCCACGCCGATCCCAGGGCCACGCCGATCCCAGGGCAACGCTGTGTGGCCTCGTTAAGAGCCAGGCCACCTGGGGTCAGGCCTGGGCCCACCACATACGTTTGCCGAGTCCTGGGGAAATTACCATCCCTGTGCCTCAGTTTCCTCTGGGGTGGTTTGAGGGTTACATGTGTTCATCTGTGGAAAGGAATTATACTGTTGCCGGGAACATCGTAAGCCCAAAGTCAATATCAACGTTTGTTTTTATTGTTCTTCTCTGTCTAAGCCGTAGAACGTGCCAGGTCCTAGGGTCACAGGAGGTCAGACTGTCGGTTAGACAGGGAGCTGAGGTGGCCCTTGGCAGCTGACATCACTGGCTGATCTCTGCTCCTCGAAGGCCACCGTAACTCGTGCCTGGAGGAGACGCCAACACCGCAGCAAAACGTACTCTCAAGGGAGGGGCGAAGTGTGGTGTGAAGCTTGGACATGAGAGGTGTGGAATTTGATTTAAAATGACACACGGAACGAACTTTCCTCAAGGCCCGGTGGAGTTCTCGGGAGTACACGAGTATTTCTCGAGCCCTGCCTCGGCCAGGCAGCCCTGTCACTGAGGCAGGAGTCCCAGCCTTCGTGGAGGGGATGTCCAGGGAACGGGACAGAAAACAGACGAGCAGAGAAGTAGATAATGTGGGTGTGGGGTGACGAGTACCGTGAACCTAGGGCTCCATCCCCCTCCGCCCACTTCTGTCCCTGGGGCCGGAGACCCTCCTGACTCGGCGTGTCTTTGCAGACGACCTCATCCCGCCGCTGGACCTGCTTGAAATGATTGTCTCCTGGATCTTCGAGGACTCGAGGTTGATTCTCATCACCTTTTTAAATACTCCGATTGCAGCCAACCTCCCAATAGGGTTTTTAGAGCTCACCCCGCTCACTGGATTGATCCGCTGGTGTGTGAAAGCCCCTCTGGCTTATAAAAGGAAGAAGAAGCCCTCCTTGTCCAATGGCCACGTCGCCACCAAAGCCGCCCCGGACTCGGCAGGGCTGGACAGGGACCCCCACCTCCTGTACTCCAAGCTGCACCTCAGCGTCCTGCAGGTGCTCATGGTGCTGCAGGTGCACCTCACCGAGAAGAACCTCTATGGGCGCCTGGGGCTCATCCTGTTCGACCACATGGTCCCGCTGGTCGAGGAGATCAACCGGCTGGCGGACGAGCTGAACCCCCTCAACGCCTCCCAGGAGATCGAGCTCTCCCTGGACCGCCTCGCCCAGGCCTTGCAGGTGGCCATGGCCTCCGGAGCCCTGCTGTGCACGAGAGGTGGGTGGCTCCCTGCCTAGGCCTTCCTGGGGGAGGGACACCACAGTCCACCCCACAGAACACGGGGCTCCTGGGCCAGTACCGAGCGCTGCCTCTTCTGGGACTTCTTCCCGTTAGTGAACGGGGAGGAGGGGGAGACTTGGGACATCCCCAGGCAGAGCACTGTGACCTGGTGTCGCTGTGGCTCCTGGCCATCGCTGCCAGGACTGGGACACCTCGACAGGTGTGAGAGCTTAGTATCTTCCCCTCAGGCAAGCTTCTTTTTCTGCAGAAGATTCCCTTTAATTCCTTTTTTATTGCGGCATAATTTACGTGCAGTAAAATGCATAGATTGAAATGCATAAAGCATTCCCCTCCCCTGTTTTAAGGTTCCTTAATTCTGCATTTTAGTGCTTGATGGCTCTCAGGCGAATGAGCCTGTGCTGATGACACACCTGTGTTTGCCCCCTTTTTTTTTTTTTTTTTTTTGTCAGTGATTCCAGAGAGAGAGGAAGGCAGAGGGGGAGAAGGAAACATTGATGTGAGAGGGAAACATGGCTCAGTTTCTTCCCATATGCGCCCCAACCGCAGATCAAACCTACAACCTGGATACGTGCCCTGACCAGGAATCGAACCAGCAACCTTTGGTGTTCAGGGCGACACTCCAACCAACGGAGCCACACCGGCTAGGGCTGTGCTCCCTTTTGAACCGTTGGCTCCCAGAGCTGCCCGTGCCCCCAAGCTGTGGTCTCTGGTGACGGGTTTCCCTCTTATCAGGCTCTTGCTGCCCTGGGCGGCTGATCTGCCCGGGGAGAGCCCTGCCTCGAGGCCTTTCCCAGCTTCTGACACGTTGCCGATAGAGCTGCCACTTCCCTAAGCGAGAGAGTCTATTTGGGGCCCCGTTTGTTAAAGCAAACGCTGAGGAAAGAGAGAACACAGCTTCTGAACGATGCCAGGGAACTGGAGCATCGGGCAGCATTGCCGTCTCACTGGCCCCTTCAGCAGCCGCCAGAGAACATTCCATCCTGTTTTCTCCGTCCCTTCCTCAATGACCTGTCTCCTTGGTTTCAGATGATCTGAGGACCTTGTGCTCCAGGCTCCCCCACAATAAGTAAGTGCCCTCTCAAGGCTTCTGGTCGGGTGGGGGGTGAAGGGGGGTGCAGGGCAGGGTGGACCCCTGTCCTGGCCCGCAGGCTCCAAAGCTTCTGTATATAAGGAGGCCCTTAAGGACTGATGATAAGAGGGGACAGATATGAGGGCATAACCCACATGAGAGGAAGGCCAAATCGGGGTAAATCAAAGATAAAAAAGGTGAAAAGGTGGTCATCTTGCTGGAGTCGAGGAAAGAAACCGGAATCAACTTAGAGCGTCACGCTCACTCCGCGCTGTGCGTCCACAGCTTTGCGGTGACGTTGGTGCGCGATGCTGGTGACACTGAGCTGGGTAGCCCTTTGGGAAACAGTGCAGAGCCACAGCCCTCGGGCACAGTGTGTCGGTCAGGCCAGCGCCTGGGCATCCTGCGGCACTGCCCGGAGCTGAGCGTGGTTCTGTCTGGTTTGCTGTGGTGCTTGGGTCGTCTCTGCCTGTCTCTGAGCCTCGGTGGATCCCCTTGTAAAATGGGGCACTGACTCACCTGCCTCCGGTGGTTGTAGTGAGGACCAAGCGGGTGACACTTGTGAATTTCTTAGCACGGCCTGCGCCATCTGGGACTCTGCATAATGGTGGTGGCTGTCCTTTGGGGAAGCAGTGATCCTGGGTGGAAAGCAGGAACTGTGGTCGCATAGCTTCCGGGAAGAATTCCCGCCTCGCTGCTTCCTCTCAGTGTGACCTCGGGCAGGTTCCCTACCTCCCGCCTCCGTTCTCTGGAAAGTCCAGAAAGTGACTGTACCAGCCGCATGTCCTGCCTCCTCGTGGGGGCACTGGGAACAATGCTTGTTTTGTTGAGTATCTAAGAAGGGTTAGCTGCTGTCACTTTTACTGCTACTTCCATAATTTAGGGGTTCTACTTAATCTAATTAATTTCACCGACTCTAAGAAGCAAAAGTTATGCACAAAAATGTTTCATGCAAATGCAGTATTATTAGCAGAAACCTGGAGGCAGCCTAACGCTCCCCGGGCGGGGATGCTCAGTCACTGTGCAGTGTGACACCAGAACAGGCAGGTTTCCACTAAAGGTGGTCATGTGGCCAGTGGCTGGGGGAGTGTTAGTGAGTTTGTAGTGTTACCTCAGGATGGAACATTGTATCCACCAAAAGCAGTCACTGTGGCAACTCACTGCGGAAATGTTTTTAGTTCAGCGGTTCTCAACCTGTGGGTCGAGACCCCTTTGGAGGTCGAATGAGCCTTTCACAGGGGTCGCCTAAGACCATCCCTGCCTCCGGTGGTTGTAGTGAGGACCAAGCGGGTGACACTTGTGAATTTCTTAGCACGGCCTGCGCCATCTGGGACTCTGCATAATGGTGGTGGTTGTCCTTTGGGGAAGCAGTGATCCTGGGGTGGAAAGCAGGAACTGTGGTCGCACAGCTTCCGGGAAGAATTCCCGCCTCGCTGCTTCCTCTCAGTGTGACCTCGGGCAGGTTCCTTACCTCCCGCCTCCGTTCTCTGGAAAGTCCAGAAAGTGACTGTACCAGCCGCATGTCCTCCTGCCTCCTCGTGGGGGCACTTGGAACAATGCTTGTTTTGTTGAGTATCTAAGAAGGGTTAGCTGCTGTCACTTTTACTGCTACTTCCATAATTTAGGGGTTCTACTTAATCTAATTAATTTCACCGACTCTAAGAAGCAAAAGTTATGCACAAAAATGTTTCATGCAAATGCAGTATTATTAGCAGAAACCTGGAGGCAGCCTAACGCTCCCCCGGGCGGGGATGGTCAGTCACTGTGCAGTGTGACACCAGAATAGGCAGGTTTCCACTAAAGGTCGTCATGTGGCCAGTGGCTGGGGGAGTGTTAGTGAGTTTGTAGTGTTACCTCAGGATGGAACATTGTATCCACCAAAAGCAGTCACTGTGGCAACTCACTGCGGAAATGTTTCTAGTTCAGCGGTTCTCAACCTGTGGGTCGAGACCCCTTTGGAGGTCGAATGAGCCTTTCACAGGGGTCGCCTAAGACCATCGGAAAACACATATATAATTACATATTGTTTTTGTGATGAATCACTATGCTTTAATTATGTTCAATTTGTAACAATGAAAATACATCCTGCATATCAGATATTCGCATTATGATTCATAACAGTAGCAACATTACAGTTATGAAGTAGCAACGAAAATAATTTTATGGTTGTGGGTCACCACAACATGAGGAACTGTATTTCAGGGTCGCGGCATTAGGAAGGTTGAGAGCCACTGTTCTAGTTGAAAGCAGAGGCCAGGCTGGGAGCAGGAGGGAGCAGAGCCAGGAGCAGGCCTGTCCTGGAGGGGGCGGCCTGAGACGGCTTTCCAATGGGGCATGGCCAGGAGTTGGTCCTTGGAGGCTAAGGGCGTGGGGCTGAGGTCTGGGCAGATGGAGGTTAAGGAGCTCTGCTGATCCTGCTGGGCGAGGAGACTGAAGTCAGAAAGGATGAAACTGGTCAGAGGAAGAAACCCTTCAAGGAGTGTCAGGAGGGAGTGACATTGAATTCAGGGGGGCAGAGGATTTCCGGGAACAGAGCGAGGAGAACGCAGCTGGAGGAGGTGCTGGGCACCTCGGGCTTGGGGGTCACTGAGGGTGGAAGGGGACCTGGGTGGGGTGGGAGGGGACGCCCCTGAGGCCTGGGAGTGAAGGAGCCGGTGGCTGGGGGCGGGATTGGGAAGGGAGTGGCCCCTGAAGGGGTCAGGCTGGGTCCCGCCTGTCCAGGACTCTGGGTGTCCGGGAGCCGCTTTTGTGTCATTAAGGACTCAGGAAGCTGGCCTGCTGCCTGCTTGCTGCAGCCTCAGTCACGACGCCCCTAAGGTAGACAGTTGAGGCTGAACGCAGGCACCAGGCACCGAGGCTGCCCCTGTGGACTGCAGCCCCTCCCGCCGTCCTGTGCCCGCCTCCTGGGCACCTAGGGTTTCTCAGGTCCCTCCCCCGCATTGTCACCTTGTCACATGCAGGGTCCTGGCTCTTCCCCTGCTGGCCCTTCCTCTCTTCTCTGCCCCGTCCCAGTCTCATCCTGTCACCCCCTCCTGCTCCTCCCCAGCCACAAACCACCCTCCGTCTCCCTGTTCTGTTTCCCCGTCTGGGAACCTGCGTGTTCTGTACCCGCCTCCGGTGCCTCTCGGTGCCTGTGTGAGGGCTGTGTGGGCCAGGCCTCTCTCCCGCCTCCCCATGCACCAAGTCCAGGGGCAAGGGCCAGCCCGACGCCGAGTGGCAAATGCCGTCGTCTGGGATCCGCGCGCTAACCCTTCTCCTTGTGTTCGCAGCCTGCTGCAGCTGGTGATCTCGGGGCCCGTGCCACAGTCGCCCCACGCGGCCCTCCCCCCAGGGTTCTATCCTCACATCCACACGCCACCGCTGGGCTACGG
>NW_005370271.1:3893773-3895943 GCF_000412655.1 Myotis brandtii
CTCGGGGAGGCGGCCAGCGGCCCTTGCTCACCAGCACTGTCCGGGGCAGGAGACCTGTGACATCGCGGCCCAGGCGCCTCCTACCTGGCTGCGTTGGTGAGAGTCCAGATGGACAGACGAAAGGAAATGAATGTGTCCAGCCCTCCACGGAGCCATGCGGGTGTCTTTCAAAGATGCCATCCCGAGCGCCTGTTGTCTCGTGTGTCCGGGGACACGGGTGTGCGAAGCAGCGTTTGCACGTCCACTTGTCTGCTTCTTTCCTGTGATTGGGGTGTGCTCCTGCCACAGACACGGGCCACTCCATAGCTCCGTGAGCTCCGGCCGAACCTGTGGTCTCCAGCTGACGCCCGCACCTGGCGCCGTTCGCGGGAACCTGTGGCGGTTGCCTGTCACCAGTGAAAGGGCATCTCTGTTCCATTGGGGTCTAGTTTTCTTTCATATGTTCAAATAAATCTTTTCTAAACAGTTGTGCAGACTTTGTGGACTGTGTTTCAAGAACTTATCGGTGTGAGCTGCAGCGGCTTCCTCTCCAGCCCCACAATCAGGGTGAGGAAGGTGGATACACTGCTAGCCGCTCCTTTTGACTGACACCAGAAAGGCCCATTCTTTTGTGTTCGATTCCATTACCCCTGTTTCCTGTTTACGGATAAACCCGCTGGGGCCAGAGCAGGACTGAAGGAAAGCACTTGCTCTTGGTGAGAAGCATCCACTGCCACTTGGCTGGGTTTGGAATTTAATTCTGGTACCAAGTGTTCCTCAAAAGGACAGAAACCCCCATGGCTACTAAGACCGAGGATGTTCAAGCTTCATCTAGAACAGTGGTTCTCAACCTGTGGGTTGCAACCCCTTTGGCGGTCGAACAACCCTTTCACAGGGGTCGCCTAAGACCATCCTGCATATCAGATATTTACATTATGATTCATAACAATAGCAACATTACAGTTATGAAGTAGCAACGAAAATAATTTTATGGTTGGGTCACAACATGAGGAACTGTGTTTAAAGGGCCAGAATGTTGAGAAGCACTGATCTAGAAGGTCGTCCGGAAGGTTGTTTGGCTGTCCGGTCTAATTAGCATATTATGCTTTTATTATTATAGGTGGTATGGAGCAATGCATACCACTGGCCTCCTCACCCATGATCTGCTAATTCAACCCCTGAAGCTAGAAAACAGTAGTTTTGATCCCCATTTGGGAATTTTTGAATGCAGAGGGCCGATGGGAAGTTTTAGTGAGGGAATCTGCACACCCAGTTTACTCAAAGTGTGCAATTCGCTGGTTGTCAGTATACTTCCAGAGTTGTGCAACCATCACCACTGTCTACTTTATTTTTATTTTTAAGAAATTAAATATTGTTGAAAGTATCTGGTTTTTCCCCGCTGACCCCTTCTAACCTGCCCCGTCCCCCACCCCAGGCCTTCACCACCCTATTGTCTGTGTCCGTGGGTTATGACCACTATCTACTTTAAAACGTTTCATCATCCCCAAAAGAAACCTCACGCTCAGTAATCTCACCCCCTCTCCTCCCAGCCCCTGCAACCATCTATCTTCTGTCTCTATGGATTGGCCTTTTCTGGCCATTTCGTATAAATAGTCCTGCGATGCGGTCATTTGTGTTCGGCTTCTTTCACTGAGCACCATGCGTTCAAGGTTCCTCATGTTGTGTCAGGGTCAGTCCTTCATGCCTTTTTCTTTGAATCCTCATGGAGGATATGCTTACTGATTTTAACGAGGCGGGAGGAAGGGAGAGAGAACTATTGATGTGAGAGAGAGCATCGATTGGCTGCCTTCCAGAAATGCCCCAATTGGGGATCGAACCCACAACCTAGGTATGTGCTCTGACCAGGAATCAAGCCTGCACAGGACGATGCTCCAATCAGCTGAGCCACCCGGCTGGGCAGCACTGCCTTCCTTTTAATGGCCAAATGAGACCATTGTGTGGACGTTCACCCATTCATTAGGAGGTGGACATTGGAACCTTTGGGTTTTATGAGTGATGCTGCTACAAACAAGGTTATGTTCCAGTTCTCTTGGACACACACACACACACACATTTACATAGAAACACTGTACAGTATTTTTAAAAAATATATTTGTATTGATTTCAGAGGGAGAGAGTAGCATCCTATATAAAAAAAGGGTAATATGCAAATTGACCCTAACAGCAGAAC
>NW_005370271.1:3896172-3901098 GCF_000412655.1 Myotis brandtii
GACATATGCAAATTAGCCGCCATCTTGGTTGTCAGTTAATTTGCATATACTCACTGATTAGCCAATGAAAAGGGTAGCGGTCGTACGCTAATTACCATGTTTCTCTTTTATTAGTGTAGATGGTGTGGAGCAATGCATACCACTGGCCTCCTCACCCATGATCTGCTAATTCAACCCCTGAAGCTAGAAAACAGTAGTTTTCATCCCCATTTGGGAATTTTTGAATGCAGAGGGCCGACGGGAAGTTTTAGTGAGGGAATTTGCACACCCAGTTTACTCAAAGTGTGCAATTTGCTGGTTGTCAGTATACTTCCAGAGTTGTACAACCATCACCACTGTCTACTTTATTTTTATTTTTAAGAAATTAAATATTGCTGAAAGTATCTGGTTTTTCCCCACTGACCCCTTCTAACCTGCCCCGTCCCCCACCCCAGGCCTTCACCACCCTATTGTCTGTGTCCGTGGGTTATGACCACTATCTACTTTAAAACTTTTCATCATCCCCAAAAGAAACCTCACACTCAGTAATCTCACCCCCTCTCCTCCCAGCCCCTGGCAACCATTATCTTCTGTCTCTATGGATTGGCCTTTTCTGGCCATTTCGTATAAATAGTCCTGCGACGCGGTCATTTGTGTTCGGCTTCTTTCACTGAGCGCCATGCGTTCAAGGTTCCTTGTGTTGTGGCAGGGTCAATCCTTCATGCCTTTTTCTTTGAATCCTCATGGAGGATATTTTCATCATCCCCAAAAGAAACCTCACACTCAGTAATCTCACCCCCTCTCCTCCCAGCCCCTGGCAACCATCTATCTTCTGTCTCTATGGATTGGCCTTTTCTGGCCATTTCGTATAAATAGTCCTGCGACGCGGTCATTTGTGTTCGGCTTCTTTCACTGAGCGCCATGCGTTCAAGGTTCCTTGTGTTGTGGCAGGGTCAATCCTTCATGCCTTTTTCTTTGAATCCTCATGGAGGATATGCTTACTGATTTTAACGAGGGGGGAGGAAGGGAGAGAGAACTATTGATGTGAGAGAGAGCATCGATTGGCTGCCTTCCAGAAATGCCCCAATTGGGGATCGAACCCACAACCTAGGTATGTGCTCTGACCAGGAATCAAGCCTGCAACCTTTTGGTGCACAGGACGATGCTCCAATCAGCTGAGCCACCCGGCCGGGCAGCACTGCCTTCCTTTTAATGGCCAAATGAGACCATTGTGTGGACGTTCACCCATTCATTAGGAGGTGGACATTGGAACCTTTGGCTTTTATGAGTGATGCTGCTACAAACAAGGTTATGTTCCAGTTCTCTTGGACACACACACACACACACACATTTACATAGAAACACTGTACAGTATTTTTAAAAAATATATTTGTATTGCTTTCAGAGGGAGAGAGAAACATCCTATATAATAAAAGGGTAATATGCAAATTGACCCTAACAGCAGAACAACTGGTCGCCGTGACACGCCCTGACCACCAGGGGGCAGACACTCAACACAGGAGGTTTTATGAGTGATGCTGCTACAAACAGAATCGGTTATGTTCCGATTCTCTTGGACACACACACATTTACATGGAAACACTGTGTACAGTATTTTTAAAAAATATATTTGTATTGATTTCAGAGGGAGAGAGTAGCATCCTATATAAAAAAAGGGTAATATGCAAATTGACCCTAACAGCAGAACGACCAGTCGCTGTGACACGCCCTGACCGCCAGGGGGCAGACGCTTAACACAGGAGCTGCCCCCTGGTGGTCAGTGCACTCCCACAGGGGGAGCTCCGCTCAGCGACAGTAGTGGGAGCCTCTGCCTCCTTGGCAGTGCCAAGGACGTCTGACTAACGGCTTAGGCCTGCTCCCTGTGAGGGCTCCCGGGCTTCCAGAGGGATGTCTGACTGCCAGCTTAGGCCCGATCCCCTGGGGAGCACCCCCGAGTGCATGAATCTTTGTGCACTGAGCCTCTAGTCAATGATAAGAGAGAATCATCAATTGGCAGCCTTCTGTACACCCGCTCCTGGGGATTGAGCCTGCAATCGGGCATGTGCCCTTGATCAGAATAGAACCCGGGACCCTTCAGTCTGCAGGCCAGTGCTCTATCCACTGAGCCAAACTGGCTAGGGCCAGTATTTTTTAATACGGAAAGTTCAGAAATAGCGTGATTAGCCATCAGCAGAGGACCAGCCATTCCCTAGAGACCCGGCAGGTTATGGCAGTGGGTGAAGGTTCCAGAATTAGCCACCAGGGGGAGTTGGGCACTTTGCTCAGCTGGAGAGCACCTGGATGGTTGCTGCGCCTGGCACCCGGACCCAGGTGAGTGCTGCCCTGCAACTGGGCATGTGCCCTTGATCGGAATTGAACCCGGGACCCTTCAGTCTGCAGGCCAGTGCTCTATCCACTGAGCCAAACTGGCTGGGGCCAGTATTTTTTAATACGGAAAATTCAGAAATAGCGTGAATAGCCCTCAGTAGAGGACCAGCCATTCCCTAGGGACCCGGCAGGTTATGGCAGTGGGTGAAGGTTCCAGAATTAGCCACCAGGGGGAGCTGGGCACTTTGCTCAGCTGGAGAGCACCTGGATGGTTGCTGCGCCTGGCACCCGGACCCAGGTGAGTGCTGCCAGGACCTCCGTTTTCAGGAGGAGATGGACACATATTTTTAAGCTGCATTTTCTAGACTTTAAAATGCCACCTTTGGTGTTAGAAGTCAAGAGGAGGGTGGAGGATGGGTAATAATCAGAAGAGGCTGCTTCGTGCAGTGACACGAGTGTGTGCGGTTTGTGTTGATTGATGTTGTACGCTGATGCACACTTTCCCACATGCTGTCACACTTTAATAAAAATGCCCTCCGCCCTGGCCGGTATGCTCAGCGGTTAGAGCAGCGGCCCGCAAACCAAAGGTTTGGTTTCAGGTTTGGTTTCCAGTCAAGGGTGTGTACCTGGGTTGCAGGTTCAATCCCTGACCCTGACCAGGGTGTGTGTAGAAGGCAACCAATTGATGTGTCTCTCTTGCATTGATGTTTCTCTCTCTATCCCCCCTCCCACTCTCTCTAACAATCAATGGAAACATCCTCAGGTGAGGATTGACAAAAAGGAAAAGAAAAAACAACAACAAATCTTCCAGCTGCTTCAAAATGCAGTGTTTTAATGGCATCTATGCCTTCTTCAACTGAGGAAATGATGTTCAACATCATCAAGAGTTTTTTAAAATGAAAACTAGCCCAGCCAGCATGGCTCAGTGGTTGAGCACCAACCTATGAACCTGGAGCTCATGGTTCGATTCCCAGTCAGGGCACATGTCCAGGTTGCAGGCTTGATCCCCAGTAGGGGGTGTGCAAGAGGCAGCCGATCAATGATTCTCATCATTGATGTTTCTATCTCTCCCTCTCCCTTCCTCTCTGAAATCAATAAAAATACATTTTTTTAAAAAAGAACTTATGAGGAGAAAAAGTCTATTTATGCATGTTTATCATTTCTGTTGCCTTTTCTCCAATTCCTGAAGTTCCAAACTTCCCTCTGGTGTCCATCTACATCTCTCACAGTGGGATGTCAATAGATGCCACCTAGAAAGTGTCAAAGATGCCACCTAACCACGTGACAGCACCATTAGCACATTCATCGGAAACACAGCAAGACGGCAGGAGAAATGGGAGTGGACTCAGAAGTTAGGAGGTATTTCTGTTGCAGCGAAAGCCACATAGAACCATTGGACTTACTCAACTAGGGACATGTGTCACCTTGAACAAAGGTAAAAGGAAGAAGAGGAGGACAAAGGGTGGCTGGTGTTTGAGCTGGGAGCCCAGGTGTGGGCAGGAGGAAGACTCCAGGCAAACTGTAGGTTGGGGAAGACACTTTCCTGTGATTTGCATCATGGGAAGGCGAGCAACCAGCCCAGCGAAGGAAGCAGAGCCTGCACAGGAGGCAGCGGGGGCTGACCCAGGTGGGGGCAGGAGGCGGAGGGTGGGGGGGAGCCCAGGCCCTTCTAGAACTCCTGGCGGCCACCGGACAAGTGTCCAGTGCTGCCTAGACGTGTAGCAAGATGAGGGATTGGTGACATGGAGGTCACTGGCGACATTAAAGGGGGCTGTCTGGTGGGATGATGGGGTGGAGGCCAGGTTGGAGGGGGGAAGAGGGTGGGCAGATGGGGATATGGACAGAACCACGAGGGGACATCTTTCCAGGAAGAGTGGCCGCCAAGGGCAGGAGAGAGAGGGGCTGTGTGTTTTCACGTTGGGAGAGGCTTGTCGCAGTTAGAAAGCAGCAACAGAGGGGGAGGTGAAAGATTCCAGGAGGGCGATTCTCTCCTCCTCTGGGCCTGGGTCTCCCAGGAGGCAGGAGGAGGCAGAGGTAGCTGGCTCGCCCTCCCAGGCGCAGGAGGGAGGTGCTCACTCATCCTTGGGCGCCTGGCCGGCACAGCGCTGTCCCACCCACAGGTGGACGGTAACCATTTGCCTCAGCTTATGGGCTGGAAGAGGCCGGGAACCCAGCTGTTTCCACCTCCAAAGCTGGGTGTCTGGGCTGCCCTCGGCCCCCCAGAGCCCCTACTCTGCTGGCGAAGTCACCCCTCAGAGAGGCAAGCTCTTCAGGCACCGGCCGACGGGGAAGCCCCAGCTGGGTGCCTGTGAGGCCACGAAGAGTCCAAAGGTGGACCAAGGAGGCCCAGTGTGCGTGAGGAGGGAGGCGCTGTGACCACGAGGCTCCGTCCCCCGCAGTGGGCATCCCCCACTCCACCCAGGAGCAGTCTCTACCCCGGATCTTTGGGGCGTCAGAGACTCTGAGATGTAATGAGAACTCGGGATCAGCGAGGTCTGCCCCAGGGCAGTGCCGCCCGGTGATGGGACCCTGAGACTGGCAGGTGAGGCCTCCGGAGGAGAGCGTGACGCAGGCAGGAAGCAGCTGGCGCCTCGGGGAGAGGGACCTGGGGAGGGGAGG
>NW_005370271.1:3902290-3906361 GCF_000412655.1 Myotis brandtii
GCCTGGGGAAGGAGCCGGCTGAAGGCTCTCCACCTCCCCGCGCGGCTGACCACACCTCCCCGCGCAGGCCGTGCAGGCAGCGGGAGAAGCAGGAAATGCCGCACCAGGTGAGGCCGGGGAGGCAGCTGGGCGAGCCGGCGCTTCTCTTCAGAGCTTTCGGCTAAGAGGGCTTGGGCTCCAAAAGGCTATTGGACCTGGGCTCATCCTGATCCAGGGGAGGGAGGACTGGATGTGGGGGACCCTCTGCACAGCGGGGAGGACTCCTAGAGGCAAGAACCCCCCAGACCTCAGGAGCCCGACGCGCAGGACCAGGGGCAGCTGGCCGGCCACGGCTGGTAGCTCTGGAAGCTGCCTTCCGTGGAGCTGAGCCGGCACCAGGACACAGGTGGCCTGGACCCATGGCCTCTGGTCACCTGGGGGCGCCGGGTGAATCCGGTCAGAGGCAGGAGACCAGAGTGCGAAGAGAGTTGTCAGGGCTTTGAGCAGGGCAGGGCACCTGAGCTGGACAAGTCTGTTTCCTGCAAACTTCCCACAGGTCCCTCTGGGACCTCAGCTCCCTGTCCCTGTGGGGATCCGGTTCCCATCCGCCTCTCCTCTCTTCTCCCCTCTCCCCTCCCCGGGAGGAGCTGGGCAGGGCTGTCCCAGGCACCAGGCCCGTGAGCTCCTGCAAACATCAGGGGGGGAGGACCGCCCGACCTCTGTGCTGAGCCCTTGCTGCCCGCACCTCGCCTTTTCCAGCTGCGGACGGCACCAGTCTCCTTTCAACAGGGATGGAGCTGTGGCTCTGGGGGGCTGACTCCGATCTGGGGGTTTCCTGGCAGTCAGTGCCGGGGCTGGGGCTCACAGCACCACTGCCCCCTGACGGCTTCCTTCCTTCCTCTCAGCACAGCCGGCTCCCGGGAGTCTTCGTCTGACCGCCAGGATGGAGCTGGGGCCGGCGCCCAAGACCTTCGCGCTGGAGCCCCGGTGTCTGGAAGATGGGGGCCCGGGGCCTGACACCCTCTCAGGTGAGGGGCTGGGGGACCTCTGACCTTCTAAACCAGGAGACGGTCCTCAGGCCCCCAGCCCCAGGCTGCTGGGCGGAGAGGGGCCTGGAGGGCGGCGGGCAGCGGGCAGCGTACTGTCTGGAAGGGCGCCCCCTGGTTATTAGGAATCATTTCCTAGAAGGATTATTATTTTTTGGTTTCATTTAATCGGTATCTTCCTGGGAAAGTGAACAGATAGCAAAATTTTATAAATCAAACCTCTGCTTCCCATTACGAAAATGAACATATGATGGTGAGGGCAGACTTGGGGATGGAGAAGGCCTCTTAGGTCTCTGCCAGCCCAGTAGGGGGCTCATAGTGAGGCCCTGCCTGGGGGCGCAGTGCAGGGGGTGACCCGGCCGGAGTGGGCCCTGGTCAGCAGGGCTTCCGCTCCGCTCGCTCCACGCCGGGCTGTGCGTCTGTCCTCTCCGCTCTCAGGCTCCCCAGAGAGGGTTTGTCTCCTCGATGGAGACACTCGGAGGTTAAGGAACTGCCGGTCCCCATGTGCACGTGGGGCTGGGGGTGAGTCCTTTCCCTTCCAAAACCCCAGCCTCAGACACTCCGGTCTTTAGGCTGTTTCAGGTGGAGCTGGTTGTAGCCTTGACATTTCCAAACTGGCTGTGAGTTTGCAAACTAGTTCCCCGCCCACAGGGCGAGGGACTCTTCAGGCATCTTCCATGTGCCAGGGGCTGTGCCAGGGCGCGTCCTGCTTCCCGCGGGAAGCTGGCAGGGTGGGCATCCTTAAGCCGTTTTACAGACAAGGGCGCTGCGCCTGCAGGAGGCTGGACAGCTGCTAACTCAGAGTCAGGGCGGAGGGGAGCCCTCGGGACTCAGGACTTCCCACTGGAACCTCATGTTTTAGCTGGAACTTTAGTTTCTTGTAGAAACCACTTGTGGTAGCACTTCCAGGCAGCTTTACAGAAATTCCTTCCTATTTACAGAGAAAGCAAGTTTCATTCGTTTCAGGTGTGACCCTAACTGAGGTCAGAGTGCAGCGTGGGCTTGGAATGGCTGGCTCACTGATTCCCACCGGTGATGACTAGGCACCAGGGTTTCCTGGGAAATGGTGGGGAGACCGGGCACCCATGTGGTGTCACTGCCAACCTTCAAGCATGGAGCCTATGGGGAGGGGGGGAGCAGCCCAGAGAAGGGGTCAGGGACTAGGGTCCAGAGTGACATGACTTTCAGTCTTGGAGATGCATTTTTAGAAATATATATTTTTATTGATTTCAGAGAGGAAGGGAGAGGGAGAGATAGAAACATCACTGATGAGAGAGAATCATTGATCGGCTGCCTCCTGCACACCCCCTACAGGGGATGGAGCCCGCAACTTGGGCATGTGCCCTTGACTGGAATCAAACCCAGGACCCCTCAGTCCGCAGGCTGACGCTCTATCCACTGAGCCAAACGGGCCAGGGCTTGGGTGCATTTTTAAGTCAACCCTCACCTCTGGGCATTTCAGTTTCTGCCATGCTGCCATTGTCACGGATCCAGTACTTTTGGGTCCTTCCTGAGGGTCTGGCCCAGAGAGCTGCCTCTAGATCAGTGGTTCTCAACCTTCCTAATGCCGCGACCCTTTAATACAGTTCCTCATGTTGTGGTGACCCCCAATTTCATTGTTACAAATTGAACATGATTAAAGCATAGCGATTAATCACAAAAACAATATGTAATTATATATGTTTTCCGATGGTCTTAGGCGACCCCTGTGAAAGGGTCGTTCGACCCCCAAAGGGGTCGCGACCCACAGGTTGAGAACCTCGGCTCTAGAGCTTTCTCTCCTGACTTCCTGCCATGTCCCCTCCAGGTGGCAGCGGTGGGAGTGAGAGCCAGGAGGAAGAGGCTCCGGAGAGGAGCAGCCCACCACGGCCAGTCATCTCAGCCCCAAAGCGGGTCAGCAAGAGCACCAAGGAGGCCCAGCCAGCACAGCAGGAGCTGCAACCACAGCAGTTACAACCGCAGCCAGAGCTGCAACAACAGCCGCGGCCGCAAAACCAGCCGTCGGGACGCCGATCAGCACTGCAGCCACCGCAGCAGCAGAATGGACAAGAACAGCTGCAGGAACGACAAGAAAAACACCAACCCCGGCAGCATCCGAGACCAAAGTCACAGCTGCCACTGGTGCAGCAGGTGCCGGAGCAGCACGTGGCAGAGCCACCGCAGGAACAGCCGCCGCCGCAGCGAGGACTCCAGGAAGAGCCCCGGTCTGTGCCACCTGAGCCCCTGAAGCCACAACTACAGCGGGTGCAACAGCAGGAAGAGTTACCAGCGCAGCAAGGACAAGAGCAGCAGCCGTTGGAGCAACAGCAGGAACGGTTAGGACAGCAGGCACAGCAGAAGCAAGGACAGTCACAGATACAGGCACAGCTACAGCAGCAGCTGTTGCAGCAGCAGCAGCAACAGTTACAGCAGCAGCAGTTGTTACAGCAACAGCAGCTGTTGCAGCAGCAGCAGGAACAGTTACAGCGGCAGCTGTTGCAACAGCAACAGTTACACCAGCACCTGCTGCAGCAACAACAGTTACAGCAGCAGATGTTGCAACAACAACAGTTGCAGCAGCAGCTGTTGCTGCAGCAGCAAGAACAGTTGCAACAGCAGCAGCTGCAGCGCCGTCCACTGGAGCCAGAGGAGGAGGAGGAGGTGGAGCTGGAGCTCATGCCAGTGGACATGGAGTCGGAGCAGGAACTGGAGCAGCAGCGGCAGGAGGTCCAGCGGCAGCAGGAGCTGGAGAGACAACAAGAACAGCGGCAGCTGCAGCTCAAACTGCAGGAGCAGCTGCGGCAGCTGGAGCAGCACCTGCAGCAGCAACAGCAGCTGGAGCAGCAGCAGGAGATGCAGCTGGAGCTGACCCCCGTGCAACCTGAGCTGCAGCTGGAACTGGTGCCCACTGCGGGGACAGGCCCGGCTTCAGGACCTGGCGCCTCGGGACCTGTCATGGTGGGGCCCCCGGGCTACGTGGTGCTGCAGGAGCTCATGGTGCTGCCGGCCGTGGGCCCGCTGCAGCCAGCTGTAGCCCTACCGCCACCAGCTGTAGCCCTACCGCCAC
>NW_005370271.1:3907108-3913945 GCF_000412655.1 Myotis brandtii
CTGGCCCTGCTCCGCTCCACACGCTCGGCGGCGGGCGGGGGCAAGGCTCCGTGAAGGGAGGAGCCGGCTCTTCTGATTGGGACGTCTTGGCCCCGCTCCGGGGCCCTTTGGGGTATCCTCGAATCGCGCGTGGAAAAGGGTGGGATATATTCACCCTCAGAAACGCTCCGGCGAGAAGCCAGCGTGGCTGGCACCGCACAGATGTTGCACGTGAGCACACACACAGGCACACGTCGCACTGGGTACCGAAGGCCGCCAACGTGCCAGCCTGGGCACATTGGATTCTGAGATGAGAGCCACCCGAGAAAACTTTCAGGGGCCCGTGGGACCGTTGGTGACAGTGGGCACGGATCGAACACTAACCAGGGGATCAAACATACCTGGCAAAATGCACGCGAAAAGGACTTGATCCGGTGAAAATTATTTCGAGGAAATAGGGGAGAACGGCCACTTGTCTGACCAGCAGAAGGCGGATCAAGGCGCGACAAGTCCTCAGTGGCGTGTGCCCTGAAAATACTTTCTCCAGTGAAATTCGTCGGGGTGGCTAGAACCCCGACTTCAGCGTGTGTGTTCTTGAACACAGGGTCGGGGTGCCCGCTGGGCCAATGTGCAAATGCCAGGAAGTCCTGCTCTGGGCGGGAGGTGGAGCCTTCCCTCCAGGGCCACCGCTCCTCGCCAGCGTGGGAGGGAAGCTGTAGCCTCTGCTGTGTGTCCCCGTGTCCTCTTTTGAAAATAAAAATAATGTTTTTATTGATTTCAGAGAGGAAGGGAGGGGGAGAAAGGGATAGAACTTCAAAGAGGAGAATCATTGATCAGCGGCTGCCTCTTGCACGCCCCCTACTGGGGATGGAGCCTGCAAACCGGGCCTGTGCCCTGACCGGGAATGGAACTGTGACCTGGTTAAGGGCCAGTGCTCAACCACTGAGCCACACCGGACGGGCAGCGCCCTCTTGAATAGAAGCCTATGGCTGAAGCAGAGGGCATTCTGGGAGAGCTGTCCAAGGTCCAAAGGAGTGATCCCCCTGGAAAGA
Source organism: Myotis brandtii (assembly GCF_000412655.1). Lineage (NCBI taxonomy): Eukaryota > Metazoa > Chordata > Mammalia > Chiroptera > Vespertilionidae > Myotis > Myotis brandtii. The sequence goes on from NW_005370271.1 coordinate 3,908,140, forward strand.
GCTCTGGGATTCCCCCCTTTCCCTGCAGGCCTGTAGCTCTAGGCTTCTCAGACGTTTGCCCAGCAACTGAGGTTGGGGTTAGGGCCCTGGGGCACGGGGTCTCCTGGGCCAGGCTGTGCAGGGGGCTGGCCTGAGCAGACCTGCCTCATCATTGGGGGTCCAGGGAGAATGTTGGGGACAAGGACTGAGACACCAAAAATGCCCTTTACATTTACAGAATCATCTGGGGGTCGCTGATGTCCATGGGAGGCAGGTGGGTGGGGAGGCTGCCCCCCACTGCCGCCCCCAGCGCTGCCTGCTCCTGGCGTCCTGTCCTACCTGTGGGCCGCGTGCGTCCTGCCCTCTTTCCTCCCGGCTTCTCCTTTACTAACACAACCTGCTACGTTCCGCAAACGTGTTGGTAGGTGAGAAACAGAAAATAAACAAGTGGAGAAACGCATTGTCCTGTCTGTGTATTTACCTCTGAAATTTTTTTTTAAATCCTCACCTGAGGATGTTTTTCCATTGATTTTTAGGGAGAGGGAAAAGACAGACAGAAACATCGGTGTGAGAGAAACATATTGATCGGTTGCCTCCTGCATGCACCCCGACCAGGGATGAGAGCCTGCAACCAAGGTACGTGCCCTTGACCGGACTCAAACCCTGGACCCTTTGTTCCGCAGGCCGACGCTCTATCCACTGAGCCACACCGGCTAGGGCTTGCTGGGGACTGAGGGGTGAGCTGGGGACCGAGGGGAGAGCTGGGGACCGAGGGGAGGCGCTTGAAGAGGCCATTTTGGCATCTCCTGAGGACAAGCCTCGACGCGGTCCCTCCCAGTTAATAGTTTCCCTGTCCCTGTTACGTGTCTGTGAACCGCCTGGGGAGGCATATGGAAATGTGCTCATGCAACAGCTCACCGGCAGCGTCGGGGGCCTCGTTTCAGCGCTGCCCGCCATGCTGCGTGCGGGGGGTGGGGGGGCTGTCAGCCCCGCCATTGTCGTGAAGCCCGGTCTGGGTGTCAGCCTTCCTGTGGCTCGCCAGCCGGGACACGGACATGGCAGGCACGAGGCCTCGGGGGCGTGTGGGACTCAAGTCCAGGACTCTGTTGGAGGCGCCTCCCTCTGCCCCGACCCCCTGGGGTGAGCACTGCCTGGCGGGCTGGCCTGAGCTAGACAGAGCTCACCCCACATGGCTCTCAGATGTCCCCTCCTGTAGGAAGCCCTCCTGGGCTCCTCCTGGGCTCTCAAACGGGTGGGGGCTGGCAAAGAGCCTGGCACAGAGGGGTGGTGACTGGTGTCCCCACCCAGGCCCCATGTGCCCAGCATGGGAGCGGGCAGGGCACCGTCATGAGGAGACCCATGCAGTGAGGCAGGAAAGTGGTGAGAGCACTGTATCCCCCACCCGGTGCCATCAGGGAAAGAGGCCTCAGGAGAGAATCCGGCAAGGCCAGGTGGGGGTTTACGCCGAGGAGCAGGGTGTGGGGGAGCTGGTGGGTGGAGAATTCCTAAGGGGGGAGAAGCACAGCGGTGGGGGGGTTCTGGCGGAACAGACCTGGCGGGATTCTTGCTGGAGGCAGGCCAGGGGGAGCAGTCACCCAACTGGGGGACTCCAGGGTGAGCCCCGTGGTCAGGTATGAAAGGCAATCAGATATCCGGGCGGGATTCTGGCCGGACTGACTTGACAGGATTTTTGCTAAAACTGGGTGATGAGAAGACACACGGACGCCCAAAAGTGGGGGCCTCATGGCGATGAGGCTCAGACTAAAAGTTTGGTCAAGTTGAGAATCTGTCTCTCACACACACACACACACACACACACACACACACACAAGCGCGCACACCATCCTTCCTCTGTCTGCCGTCCAGACCCTGCCCCTGCTTGGTTCTCTGCTTCATTGCAGGGGCCTGGACTTGACCCTCTGTCTCTGTTTGCTGGACACTCCTGTCATCTCCACCTGCACCTCCTTTCTGCCCTCTGGCAACCCCAGCCTGGCCCTCTCCCTGCCCCAGGTGGCCTCTCTCCCAGCCTGCCCTGCATGCCGGCAGGAAGCTAGGACACACTTCAGGCCTGGGTAGGTCTGGGCCCCTTGAGGGGGGTGGGCAGGAGGCGCTCTCTCTGGAAGGGTGCTGGGCAGCGCCCTTCACAATGGGTCAAGGTTCACAGAACCAGGGTTGGTCAGGTTCCCCCAAACAGTTCCCATGTCCCCAGCTTCACTCTGTCACCTTGTGTTACAGACTGACTGTCCCCGTCTACCTCACATTTGTATCTTGAAATCCTGACCCTCAAGGTGACGGCATTAGGAGGCGGGGCCTTTGGAAGGTGATTAAGCCACGAGGGTGGGGCCCTCCTGAACGGGATTAGCGCCCTCATAAAAGCACCTGTCCTTCCCACCGCAGAGGAACACAGCGAGGTCCAGCTCTGAACCAGGATGTGGTCCTCACCAGGCACCCAACCTGCCTGCACCTTGGCCTGGGGGTCCCCAGACTCCAGAGCCACGAGAGAGAAATGTTTGTTGTTCCAGCCGCCCAGTCTAAGATATCTGTGTTACAGCAGCCTGAACAGTGACACTTGGTCATCTTGAAACCATGTCACTTTCCAGCTGGGTCACCTCGGCAGCCTTTGGACAGCTCCCTGCCATCTACCTGGACGCTGGCCATCTTGGGAAATCTCGACCTGACGCCCTGCCTGATGCCTTTGGTGGCTGATTGTTGACAACGGGTCCCCGCCGAGGTGTGAGGCTCTGGCCATGGGAAGGCCTGGCCCCTCAGACTTGCCCCAAACACCCCTCCTCCAGGCTCCTGCCCAGGCCAGGCCTCCCCGCCCCACTGCATGCCAGGCTCCAGCTCTCTCAGGCCAGGCTGAAATGTCACCTCACCTCTGCTTCCCTCGGCCCCTGGCCCATGGCTCTCAGTGTGTGCCTCACTGCTCCCCCCGCCCCAGCCCAGCCCAGGTGTCACCTTGCAGCCTTGCAGGAGGAGCTGGAGCTGAGGCTGACTCTGTGGCCTGGATGCTGCTGCCCCCGCTGCCCCGGGCCCAGTCCACTGCCAGCCCCCCAGGGAAGAGAGCTGCTGACAGGTCAGATGCTGGCGGGGCCAAGTGGCAGCGTCCAGGGTGGGTCTGTTCTCGTTCTTGCCGCTTCCTTCCCTTGTGGGGTACACAGGCCCCGGGCAGGCCTTGCCCCGGGGCTACACTGCCAGTCTGCTCCCCTTTTGTGAGCAGCTGGGTGGAGGGCAGACCCACCTGATCCAGGCCCGCTCGCCTTCCCTCTCCTCGGCACCTCGTGTTGGCAGAGGCCTCAGTGGGCTGGGCCCTTCCTCTATGCTCTTGTCTTCGGCTCATCAGCTGCCCCTCGAAGAGGCAGGCAACTGGCAGGACAGGCACATCTCGCCCCCAGTCCATTGTGCCAAAGAGTGGCACCAGCCCAGCCGGTGTGGCTCAGTGGTGGAGCATCGACCTATGAACCAGGAGGTCACAGTTCAATTCCCGGTCAGGGCACATGCCCTGGTTGCGGTCTCCATTCCTAGTGTGGGGAGTGCAGGGGCAGACGATCCATGATTTCTTTTTTCTTTTTTTTAAATATATTTTATTGATTCTTTACAGAGAGGAAGGGAGAGAGATAGAGAGTTAGAAACATCGATGAGAGAGAAACATCGATCAGCTGCCTCCTGCACATCTCCCACTGGGGATGTGCCCGCAACCCAGGTACATGCCCTTGACCGGAATCGAACCTGGGACCTTTCAGTCCGCAGGCCGACGCTCTATCCACTGAGCCAAACCGGTTTCGGCCGATCCATGATTTCTTATCACTGATATTTCTTTCTCTCTCCCTCTCCCTTCCTCTCTGAAATCAATAAAAACGCATCAGATCCCTTCTCGATTCCCAATTATTCCTAACACAGAAACCCCTTTGCTGTCGTTTCTACTTGTATCGAGGGGCTCTCGTCACTGTCCGCACGACTGTCATTGAGTTCTGAGAGCCCTCAGTGGCCTAACTGCGTGTCCTGTGGGTGGGCTTGGTGCCTTGGCTGAGCCTGGACTCCCGTGTTTGGTCCCACGGGCTGTCCTGGGAATGCGGTGAGTCCTGCAGGCCTTCTCCATTTTGCTCTTGCCGGTCCCCACCGTGCTAACCTCCCTCCCCCCACTGCCCTGGGACACCCCCCGCCCCCATCCTCCTTCCTGCCTCAATCCACAGCCCTCTGCCCCCAGCAGGTCCTCCCAGCCTCGGCACGTGTCTCTCAGGGCCTAGTGAGCCACGGGGCCCAGCTGCCAGCCTCCATCCCGGGTGGTGCGGGGAGAGGACCTGAATGTAGGAGAGCTAATGGGAGCAGTGTGGGCCCGGGGGCCCAGGGGCGGAGCCCCGAGATGCACCTGGACCAGGAGGTTCTGGGGCAGAGAGGATGTCGGCCCGAGAGCTGCAGGCGTGGAGATGGGCCACTGGTGGGCTGTGACGGGGAGGGACACCCCAGCCCTGTCCTCCGCATCCCATCCCACCAGCGGGGCCCTTAGCTGAATCCACTGGCAATGTGGAGGGAGGACACCGCAGGGCCCAGAGCCAGGCAAAGACCCAACGGGGCGGGGAGGGGCAGATGAAACAAAAGCTAACATCTCCTGCCTCAGAGCCCTCCACCCTGTCAGGCAGGGACCTGGGTCACCCCGCATCTCCTTGGACTTCCTCTTGATCTGTCCCCCCTGATACCCAACCCAAGACCAGGGTTCAAGGGGGTGAAGTCTGCCGGCCTCTCCCTACTCCACGGGCCGCCTCCGGGAGGTCCCTCAGCTGGCAGCCCCTCTCCAGAGTCTGACACCGAGGCTGCTGCCCTGGCCCCCCCACTGCCCCTCGTTTCCTCTCCCTGAGGGGCCCCTCCCCACGGCCCCCAGGGGCCTCTCTTTCCTCCTGCCTGTGGCAGGCAGAGTCCCCAAGCTTGGCCAGCCAGGACACTGAGCGAGGCAGCCACACGGAGGGCTCCCAGTCCACCACGGCCAGCGTGTCCCCGGGCAGTTAGGCGTGTCCCTCCCCACCCACTGGTGACGCCAGGAGCCAGGTGTGCCAGGAAGCACAGTGGGCAAGGCCGCCCTCTGCTCGGTGGGAATGAGGCCCGAGCCACTGGACGGGAGCTTTCATGTCTGTGGTTATTTTAGCCTCAAAAAAGTGAAATTCCCCACTGCTGACCCCACTTGACGCTGTCCCCTTCAGGCTCGCCTCCCCCAGACCTGGATGGGGTGCTCGGTGCGGGCTGGAGACCCACAGGGCCAGGCAGGGTGCCACCCGGAAGTGGGCCCGGTGGGAGGCGGGACGGTAGGCTGTCACTCCACAGGCCTCTGACCATGCCCTGCACGGGTGTGTGTGTGTGTGTGTGTGTGTGTGTGTGAGTAGGCTGTCACTCCGCAGGCCTCTGACCATGCCCTGCACCTGGGGGCTCTGTGTTGGCAGAACTTAGGATTTTTCAATCATTTCATACGAGACCCCCCACTTTTAAGTGTTAGTTATTCATTTTAAGACATGTTTAAAGCAGCCGGAGCCAATCATCGTGAGGAGAGAGATGGGGTCGGAGGCAGGCTGGTGCTCTAGGTTGGGGAAGTCGAGGCTTTGTGGGGGGCTGCACCCCTCGGAGCAGTCCAGCCCTGTGTGGGCTTGAGCTCACAGCCGGAGCGGAGGCTCTGGAGGAGCCTGCCCCGCACAGAGTCCCACGCTGGGGCCACGACAGAAGACAGAAAACGCGCGTGGGAAGGGGGCCCACGCCACTCCGGCTGGCGCTGTGGCCTGGCGGGAGGAGGCCCCCTTCTGTGGGTGCCAGAGCGCACCCGCCCCCCAGTCCTCAGCTGCCT
>NW_005370271.1:3915396-3916615 GCF_000412655.1 Myotis brandtii
GGATGGGGTCTGCGCTGCCCCCTGTGGCCGCAGAGGCGGGAGAGGGGCTGGCCCGGGGGACCCGATGGGCGGCGGGGAGGGGTGCAGGAGGCCTTGGCAGTTGTTTGTTTCAACAAGTGCGGGCAGGTCGGGGGAGTGGCCTGCGTGGTGAGGGAGCTGGATGGTCCATGGATACACCTGCACCCCGAACCCAGGAGAGCAGGGCACCCACACCCGTGGCCAGGCAGTGAGCACCTGGTCGTGGGGAAGGAAGGCTTCCCTGGAGGCGAGAGAACCTGGAAGGCGCCCAGAGGCCGGGATCCGGGCACCCACACTCCCTTCCTCCTCTGGGTCTCTTTCCACTTCTGTGCAGCATTTCTCACGGTTTCGAACTCGGCCACTTCTCTCTGTCCTGGGGGTCCTCCCTGCCCCCCATGGAGGGCATTTTGTCACCCCAGTTCTAATAGTTTGCAGCACCGTATCCTGGGGTGCAGGGCTCCCGCGGGAGTCAGGCCCGGGGTGACAGGGTTTGTGTTGATGCTGCTGCTTCCCGGACCCTCTGTGGCTGTGGCCCTGGCGCTGGATGTGGGGAGTGAGCAGTGGGAGTCGGTGGCAGAGAGGAAGGCAGGCGAGAGCGCAGGTCTGCGGAGCGTGCCCAGCACACGCCCGGCCTTGGGGCGCTGAGTGAACGCAGTGCTCCAGGTACCGAGGTCCATTTTCCAGAACCGTTCTGTTCTGGATGCTGGGTCGGGGCATATGGGTGTCGGGCTGTGCTGGGCCCCGGTCCCACCTGCAGGGTGACCGCCGACCTCCGACCTCCGACCTCCGTGCTGCTGGGCCTTCCCCTTCTCTGGTCGCTTCTCGGGAGAAGGGGCTTCGGGCCGAACCTCTGGGTGGGACCCTCGCCAGCGGCCCGTCAGGTCTGGAAGGGGACAGTGCGGCCAAAACACCGAGTTTTTAAAGTTTCACGTTCACCACGTTGACTAGACCTCAGAGTCATGTCTTCAGTAAACGTTTGAGCTCTCTGTGTCTGGCGTGGGGCGTTCAGCGGTGAGCAGAGGGAACGTCTGCCCTCTTAGAGGTGACTGTCCCGGGAGACGGGCAGTGAGCAGACAGTTCCCTGCAAGTGTAAAAAACATGGGTGCCGTGGGAAAGGCCAGGGCACCGTGTGGGACGGGCCCGGGGGCTGCCGCGGGCGCCTGAGCCAGGACGAGGGGGAGGGGGAGGGGGTTCCACGGAG
>NW_005370271.1:3916906-3917956 GCF_000412655.1 Myotis brandtii
GTCGGTGCGTCCCAGAGCCTGGAGCTCTCTGAGTGCGAGGCCCTGGACACTGGCCCGGCTGTGGCTGTGGGAGTCAGCTCTGGGCGGGGCCGGGCAGGAGGCAGCTCTGTCGGGCTTGGCATCTTGGCATGGTGTCCGGGCTCAGCCTGAATGTGCAGCCTGAGGTCTGGGTGAGAAAAGCCCTCCTCTGAGCCGGAGGTGGGTGGCAGTTGGGAAACCCGCTGGCATTCTCACTGCCCCGGGCGCTGGGCCGGGCTCGCCTCCTGGAGGTGGCTGCGGGGACACCAGCTCACGCTTCTACATTCAGGCACCTTCACACCAGAGGGCTGTGGAGCGGAGGTGGCTCTGGGAGAAGCTGGAGGCTGGGGGCCTCCTGGGTGTAGTTCTTCACCTGTGACCTTGGGCTCAGTGATCCTAAAGCTAGAATGGGGTTGGAGGCCGCAGGAAGAGCGTGAGGGCCGGGACAGGGGGCGCCTGGGTGCTGGTGAGCCCGGCCTGGGCCTGGGCCCTGGGAGGAGCTGTGTGGAGTCCGCCTGTCTCTGGCCATTACTTTGCGGTGGGGGAACAGCACCTGCCTTCCTCCCAGGGTGCGGGGACGGCTCCTCACCGCCCGTCTGTGTTTCAGGACGCGCTGAGGCTTCCTCCCGAGAAGATGGCAGCCCTGCACACGGCGCCGGGCTCCCCGGCTGCCCAGCCGGAGCGGGCGGAGGACGGGTCAGAATGCAATCCTGAGCAGGAGGAAGAGGAGGAAGAGGAGAAGGGGGAAGAGGCGGAGGAGCTGGAGGAGGAGATCGAGGTGGAAGAAGAGGAAGACGAGGACATGGTGGAGGTGGTGGAGGAGTTTTCTGCCACCGGGTCGCGGGCAGGGCGAGGATGGCCGGTGGAGCAGGTGGCGGCGGAGTTGCAGGAGGACCAGGACGTGGAGGTGGTGGCAGAGGAGCGGAGTCCAGCGTTGGGGACCCAGGCGCGCCTGAGCCGTGGTGGTGCCAAGTCCCCAGTTCTGCAGGAAAAGAGTGAGAGAAGGGAGCTGGCCCTTGGGAGGGGAGGAGG
>NW_005370271.1:3918011-3922489 GCF_000412655.1 Myotis brandtii
GGCCCTTTAGGCTGGAGCTGCAGCTGCAGCTGCTGCTGGAACGCCAGGGCCCAGGCTTTGAAATGGGTGCAGCCAGGAGCTCCTGCCCCTCCTGCTGGATGGGCAGAGGTGGCCAGGGCGGCGAGGCCCCTGCTAACGGCAGCCGCCCCTAGGAGACTTCTCCCCCCAGCTCTGCAGGCCTCCCGGGTTCCAGCCGTGCTTAGGGAGGAGGATCAGGAGGAGGAGGAGGAGGAGGAGGAGGACGAGGAGGGGGATTTCCTGACAGCCGGGTCTCAGGTGAGCTGCCCTCTCCTTCGGAGCTCAGTAACCAGGCAGGGTTTCCTTGGGGGCTGGGCACCCGCTGCCTGGAGCCCCTGTGGCAGGGGCACTGTGGCCCTTGGCCGAGCCCAGGCCGAGCTGGGACGTGGCTGCAGGAAGTGCCAGGCATCCTGAGCCCCACGGGATGCGGTTCCACTCCCCTGGGCCGGCCCTTCCCAGGCCTTTGGCATGTCCTGGTCGCGCTGCCCACTCACCTGCGCTGTGCAGCTCCTCAGAGGCCTGGCTCTCCCGGGTCAGGCCGTGCCCCTTCCCCGGAGTGCCCGTCACTTGTCCGGGCTCTGATTTCCCGCGGAGCCGGTCACATCAGGCTCCTGTGCCCACACTCGGTTCAGCTGGGGCCACCTGTCCACCCAGGTGCGGGCCCTCGCGTTGCCGACGTGACCACTGGCTTGAGGCAAACAGTGAAGTAGGAGGGGACGAGGCGGCCACACAGCACAGCCGTGAGGCCTGGGCTTTGGCGTCCCCTGACCTCCGTGTGAATCCTGGCTCTGCCCCATGCGAGCTGGGTGTTCACCTCTGTGAGCCCGGGCCCCTCCTCTCTGGATGGGAATGGGGTCCCTGCCTCGAAGGGCCATGGCCGGGCCAGGAAGCCCCGTGCTGTCGGGCTCTGCAGGCCTGCTGGGTTCCCTGTCTCAGGGCCACGGTCATCCTGCTGCGGTCATCTTCACTCTCCCCTGGGGGCCCTGCCCTTCACCTGGGCCGTGTGGAGCCATGACCGGGTGCTTTGTTCCCCAGGGGCTGGTGACCTTTGAGGACGTGGCTGTGTACTTCTCCCTGGAGGAGTGGGAAAGGCTGGCTGCTGCGCAGCGGGACCTCTACAAGGAAGTCATGCAGGAGAACTACGGCATCCTGGTGTCCCTGGGTAAGCAGGGCCTTCTGTCCCCAGGAGGCAGCCCAGTGCGCGGGCTGCCAGGGGCTTAGCTGTCTGGAGCCGCGAGGTCTTGGAGAAGGGGGTGCTGGTGCCAGCCCACCGCCCAGGGGGTCCCCATGGACCACCCTGCTTCTGGATGGGTGGGTGGGGTCATGGGGGCCCCAGTATTGCCCAGTAGTACCACAAGCCAGGTGGACATGTTCTGGAGATGCCAGGCCTCAAGGGGTGACGGAGGAGAGGGTGGGCACCCCGCAGGTGTGTGGAGGGGCTTGGCAGGAGAGCCAGGGTATCGGGCAAGGCTCGAGAGAGGGGAGTGTGGGGTCTTCCAGAGGGGCAGGGAGGGGGGCGGTGGTCCTCGGAGGATGGAGGAGAGAGGAACTGAGGATTGGAGGTGACAGTGTTGTGTGGCATGAGGGCGGCCTCAGGCACAGCGACAGCCTGTCTGTCTTTCTCCATGCCAGGGTACCCCATCCCCAAGCCAGATCTGATCTTCCGGCTGGAACAAGGAGAGGAACCTTGGGTCCCAGACAGCCCCCGTCCTGAGGAGGGAGACATTGTCACTGGCGTCTATACAGGTGAGCGTGAGACAGAGTCTCGTGGGGTTTCTGCCAACACCGCTTCTCGGAGCTTTGCCCGACTTTGGCCTTCACCTTGGCCTGGTGCTGGTGGTCTGAGCTGTGGGGTGGGCTTTGCAGAGACGGGGCGGCCACACGGGCTGACCTGCCTCGTGGGCTGGCTTCTCTCGGCCTCAGTCTGCGGAGAGGCGAGGGCTGGGAGGTCCCTAGAGAACCTAGTTTCCTTTTAGGCGGCTTTACAAGGGACCCCAGTCCTGGCCTCGGAGTCTCTGGGTATTTCTTGTTTTGTTTGCAAATGAGGGCCGGTTGTTAAGTGACCGGCTCAGAGGGGCTACAGGTGCAGAGTGGACTGTGGGTCCTGGCACTGCCCGAGCCGGTCCTCTGGCTTCTCCATCCGTTCGGCATCTCTGAACAGTGGGTCCCTCTGAGCGCCCCTCCTCTCCCGGGAAGCCCAGGGACAGGCCTCTGGCCAGGCGGCAGCCCTGGGCCTCCAGGGAGACTTGGAGAGGTTCTTACAGGAAGTTCAGGGGGCAGAGGTCTCTGGGGGCCTGGAACCTGGCTCTGGCTCTGGCCCCCCATCTGTCTGGGCCTCACCTCACTCGTCTGGAGAAGGAAGAATGTGAACTAAACCTGTAGTTTCCGCTCTGAGGACGTCGGACGGGGGGTTCTGTGCGGTGTCTCGCGGAGGCCTGTGCGTCTCAGTGTTTCGGAAGGTTCGGGAAGGCCTTGCACAGGAGCGCACTGGGCTTTGGGCTGGAGTGACGCCAGTCTAGTGAGCGTCACTGATGTCTCATGCCAGTCCCGTGCCTGGATAGACTCACAGACGTGTTTTAAAATAAAAAAATACAGAACAGCACAGACAGTGTGTTCTTCAGAGTATTTTCTCCGTGCTTTATGCTCAGAACAGCGTGTGAAACAGCGGCACCTGAGGACACTGACCGCGGTGGGGGTGGCCTGGCTTCCCGCGTGGGCTCAGCCTCGGGCCTCACGTTCCACTGGGTGGCAAGTGGGCTGTCTGCCCAGGAGCCCATTCACCTGGGATCTGTCCCGACTTCAGAATCAGGCGGTCTGGCCAGCCAGACACATCGCTGCTGCCTCCAGAACGGGACTGGGATAGTGGTGATTGTCCCAGAGGGTCTTAGAGCAGCGTTTCTCAACCTGTGGGTCGCGACCCCTTTGGGGGTCGAACGACCCTTTCACAGGGGTCGCCTAAATACATCCTGCATATTAGATATTTACATTACGATTCATAACAGTAGCAACATTACAGTTATGAAGTAGCAACGAAAATAATTTTATGGTTGGGGGTCACCACAATATGAGGAACTGTATTAAAGGGTCGCGGCGTTAGGAAGGTTGAGAACCACTGGTCTTAGAGGGACGTGTGTCCCGTGTACAGGCAATCTCAGAAAAGCCGCCTGGAGGTGAAGGGGTCATGGGCTGGCATTGGCCAGTCTCTCATCACAGGATCTATTTGTACCCCATTCTCCGTGGTTTCAGGAGGGTCCTGGGTGGAGCCACCATGTGCCGGTGAACCTAGCTTGGAGCCTGGGATGCTCCCCCACCCACAGAAAAGCCGCCTGGAGGTGAAGGGGTCACGGGGCTGGCATTGGCCAGTCTCTCGTCACAGGATCTATTTGTACCCCATTCTCCGTGGTTCCAGGAGGGTCCTGGGTGGAGCCACGATGTGCGGGTGAACCTAGCTTGGAGCCTGGGATGCTCCCCCACCCCTCACCCCAGCCCCAGCCATCCGCAGTCTGAGGTGTAGGATCCAAGCACAGTGTTAAATGCTGGGGTCACTCTGCAGGATGAGTTAACTGCAAGTCTGTCTGCTAAACTGCCCCCCCCCCCCCATTACTGATTCCTCTTGACAAGTTGGGGCACATCTAAGGTTTGGGTTCTGGCCAGACTCCCACGCAGGCAGCGACAGCAGGGTGCACGCCTAGTGGACACAGCATGAAGTGTACAGAGAAAGCAGGGTGCACCCTCGCCTGGGGCGGGGCTTCCTCTGTTCCCGGTGTGAGGGCGCTGGCTCCATAAATACAGTTCCCTCCAGTGTGCAGGCCACCAGCACTCCCACTGTAGCCAGGAAGCCCTGCGCACCTGGCCCCAGCTCTATACTCTGCGCTGAGGGGAGGTGGGGGACAGGACAGCGGAACTTGGGACTCCTTGTCCTTCCTGACGGGAAGTGGCTTGCAGTTCAGTCTCCACCGACGAAGGACCATTTCCCAAAGGCACAGCCACTTAGAAAAAGCCAAGCTGGGGACGGCTTCACAGGGAAGCTGGGGCTGTGCCCGCACCGTTGGTAGAGCCTCCTGGGGTGCGTGCAGAGAGCCCCAGGTCCCCTTGGCCCGGGGCAGGCTTTCCTGGTTCTGCTGGGGGGCAGGGCGGGCCCCTGGTTGCTGGCCAACCTCAGGCTGGTGGAGAGGAGCCCAGAGGGGGAGGAGCCATGAGCAAAGCCCGCAGGGCCCCTGGCCCGGCTCCTCCCAGCTCGCCTGCCTCCCCTATTCCCCGCAGGTGCCTGGTTCTGGACCAACGACATGGAGGACCACGAGGAGGAGGACGATGAGGACTTCCTGGCAGAGGTGGCCGAGGAGGAGAGCGAGCCCCCCGGGCTGTGGTCGGCGGCCTATGGTGTGGGGGACGTGCCTGGGACGTGGGGCCCTGACGACTCGGATTCGGGGCAGACCTCGGAGGGCTGGGGGCTCGACCCC
>NW_005370271.1:3924864-3929181 GCF_000412655.1 Myotis brandtii
GCCCAGCTTGTGGGAGCGCACACGGAGGAGGCGAGGGCGGGCGGCCACCCCGACCAAGATGGGACCATCCCCGGTCGGTGCCGTGAAGCTGGGGGTAGGGTGCCAGGCCATGTATTTATTTCGCTCGGGGTCTGACTTGGGGCCTCAGAACAGGTGGCCGAGGCGTCTGTAACCGGGCCTTACAGCGAGAGGGGGAGCCCTTTGTCGGGGGCGGGGGGGTGGCGCAGAGGCCAAGCAGGGCTGCTTCGTGGGTTTCCTGCCGTCCTCTGCCCTCAGCGAGAGGCTTAGGGACCTTCTAGTCACTCAAGTACCAACAGGAGTTAAGGCTGCGCTTGGGGAAGCCCGTGCGGTTCCGAAGGACCACGTTCCTACACCACCGCCCCCCCTCCCCCCCAGGGTGGAGCTGCAGCTGAGAAAGTTGATTTATTTCCATCTCCACGGCCCAAAGAATCGGGGGAGGAGGGAAGCCAGAACCCTAATCTGTGGCCCTGGGGCGGACGGGCCCCAGGTGTCCGCAGGCCCCGGGAGTTTAAAGCCTTATTCTCGGGGGTCACCCGCCCTCCGTGCCCCACTGGAGCACCAAGGTGGGCCAGGTGCTAGTCCCGCCGGTTGCTTCACTCTCCGCCTTCCTCTGAGTCCTTGGTGCTCACCTCCGGCCCCGAGGCGGCTCACTCAGAGATCCGGGGCCTGGGCCCCAGCCGTCACCCCTCCGACTGCCATCTCTCCTGGGGTCAGTGGCACACGACGCCCAGCCCGGGGCTCACTTAGATGTAATAACCAGTGTCACGTGACTGAGGTCGGTGCCAAGATCATTCCAACACCCACCATCAGGGCCCAAGACACCTGCAGGTCCCTCTAACCCCGCTTCTCCTTACTCCACGGGGGAAGCAGACGGTTTCTGCTCAGATGCCCCTCGCAGAGCAGGCAGTCTGCACAGTGGTGGCCACCTCTGGGGGCGTGGGCACAAACCCTTGGCTCAACACAAACCAAGCTGCCAACTATGCAAGGCCCACACCTGGCCCACACCCCACCCTCCAGCCCTCCAGCGGGCCGTTAGGACCACTGGGCAGCCGGCTGAGGCACAGCTCATGTGAGACCCCTCCCATCCTTAGCGCCTCTCTGGCCTGTGCGAGTGGGACCAGAAAACAGATTTTGTCGCAACTGCATTCCTTTTTAGACCTAGTTCCTTCTGTTTTAGTGTAGACGTGGCCTTGGAGCCAGCAGCCGAGCTGCGGGGCTGGGAGTAGGAGGCCCAGTAGTCAGTGGGTGGGGAGAGGCCTGGGCAGCAGTGGTATGAATTAGCCGGGCGGGGTGGGGGGCGGTGTAAGGAGGGCAGGGGTGCTGGCCCCTGGCCTCTCCTCCCTGTGGGAAAGGGGCTTCAGGGCCACGGCACCTTGGGCTGGCCCCACGAGGCTGGGGTCTGGCTCCGTGCTGTTCCTCCTGGCGCGACCCTGGAATGGGTGCCCCTCCTGGCCCCAGCTGCTTCTGTCCTGCTCCGGGCCATGGGCAGGAGGACCGAGCTTTAATAAAGACGAGAAACAAGCTTTCTGACTGAATTCCGTGTTGTTGCCGCTCCTGGCTGCCCTTGGGGAGGCTCTGAGAGGCCTCAGGCCCATGTGGTTTCCGCAAACATTTTCTAGGAGTTTTTCTTTCAGGAAACCAGGATTGGTCCATGAGGAGCCAGCCCCGGGTGAGCTCTGACCCTGCTGCCTGTGTCCACCACGTGTTGCTGGGAGTCCCCAGCTGCCACAGAGTCCTGTAATACACTCAGCTATATGGGGACAGTATTGTGTTTAGGGTCGTTTGGGCCAGCCTTCCCATGGGCCCCCTCCTGGTGGTCCAGAAACGTGCCTGAGTCACAGACCCCTCCTCAGAGGCCCCAGCACCATCCAGGGTCCCCTGCTCTGTGGCGGGGCAAAGGGTGCCTCCCCCAGGGCCCTAAGCACCTACCTTTGAACTGATTTATGGACTTTGCAGCACATGGTGTCCCCCAGACCAGGTCTGACCCTCCCATCCTCTCCCCATGGATTTGAAAATAACTGTGTAGTAAACTCCGTTTTCAAATGTGATTTGGGGGCATCAGAACAGAAACAAGATTTCAGATTTAATGAAAAAGACCTAGTCCAAAGGACAGCCTTGAGGATCTTAAAGTCTGTTCAGAAAGATAAAGTATTCCCTGCTGGAGCTTACCATTGGCCAACCAAGGTTTTGTTTTTTGTTTTCAGTGGGGAGGGCGGGGGGGCTTCAATCTTGTTGGTCATAGACAAAAAGGCAGCCTTCCTGGTTGAGAGAGGACTTCTGAGTTTCTGGAGTCCCGATTCATTCCGAGAATGTCAGTTGAGCATCTCCCATCGTTGCCAAGGAAGGATGGATGCCCATGAGAGGTGGCACTTCGAGAGTCAGAGCTCCTGAGCACCCCTCTTGCCTCCACCTACACTCGTTACTTTCCTGTTCTCACCACTCACGTTCCCCCAACCTCCTCCCTTTCTCCTGACCCACATCATCTCATACATTTCCTCTGTCCCTTCTTTCCTTTCTTTAATTGGCTATATATGGAATAAAGCATTTTGAAATTTTTGGTTATATTTATTAAATAAAGCTTTATGATCCTTGTTCATTACTTAATTTTTTTTATTGTTTACAAAATGCACGCTAGTTGTAAGAATCCCAACAGTACAAAAATGCGTTTACACTTTTCGTGCCCTAAAGAGTCATACCACAAACAGCCACCAGGGGCCACGACTTCTGCAGGGCCCGTGGGTGCACATTGCTTCCATGTCCGTGGAAATGTTTTAAAACTATGAACATACTTGATATATTTCCTTGCAACTTGATTTTATCACATAATACATATATGACTTTCTTTCCGCCCTGACAGAGCTACCTCACTCATTTTAACTGCACCATCACAGCATTTCATTCCATGAACCTATCACAATTGATGTCAGCATTCTGTCAATGGGGATTTGGTAGTTTCCAACGTCTCACTATTATGAACAATGCTGCATTGTGGCTTCTGTGTGTGTGTGTGAATCCTCACTCGAGGATATTTTTCCATTGATTTTTAGGGAGAGTGGAAGAGAGAGGGAAAGACAGAAACGATGTGAGAGAAACACATCGATTGGTTGCCTCTTGAAGGAGCCCCAACCAGGGCCTGAGCCGGGGAGGAGCCTGTAACCAAGATACGTGCCCTTGACTGGAATCAAACCCTGGACCCTTTGGTTCTCAGGCCGATGCTCCATCCACTGAGCCAAACCAGCGAGGGCTGAATGTGGGTTCTTGCACATATATCTTTGTGCAGTCATACAGATTTTTAATATAACTGTTCATGTTTCTGGGTCAAAGGGCATGCATACTTAAATTTTTGGCTGTAACTACATGCCACCAGGAAAGGCTAACTCCAGTCCAATAGCATATTCTCCAGTGCAGTGAGGAAGTGCTTTTGGTCCGTGGCCTCACCAACACAGGACATCAACAATTGTTTTCATCTTGTCCATTTTTCAGAGAGGTGGATGGCTTGCATTTCTCTATTTTTAAAAATATATTTTTATTGATTTCAGAGAGGAACGGAGAGGGAGAAATAGAAACATTAATGATCAGAGAGAATCATTGACGGGCTGCCTCCTGCAGGCCCCCTACTGGGGCTGGAGCCGGAAACTTAAGCATGTGCCCAAACCGGGAATCAAACCATGACCTCCTGGTTCATAGATCGATGCTCAACCACTGAAGCACACAGGCTGGGCAGATGTATGTACTTCTAAAGGCATTTCTAGGAAATTGGGAACACCAAGCAGATTCTTCTTCCTTTTTTAACATGGAGGAGAAATTTACCTTACATAGAAATAACTATTTTGCCCATTTGTCCCAGGCCTGTTCTCTGGCCCCTCCTGATCCTTTTTTCTTTTTTCTTTATGGCAGCCCAGCCGGTGGCTCAATGGTTGAGCTTTGACCTGTGAGCCAGGAAGTCACGGTTGGGCGTTTGCCTGGGTTGCGGGCTCCAGGGCTCCATCCCCGGTAGGGGGCGTGCAGGAGGCAGCCAATCAATGATTCTTTCTCATTGATTTTTCTCTCCCCCTTCCTCTCTGAAATCAATGGAAGTATCTTTGGTAAAAATGTCAGAAAGATGCGCACCTCCCGGTTCAGCGCAGCCATCCCTGGGAGAATGTGCGCCAGATACTCTTTTTGTTTTCGTTGATGTGCATTTGGACCTCCTTCCAGTTTTCATGTATTGCATCTTAAATTTTGCCCCCTCCTTTATTTCTCATTCATGTTGTAAAAAATTGTGTGGCTGCGCTCACTTGGTTACATTCTCATCTC
>NW_005370271.1:3930231-3932112 GCF_000412655.1 Myotis brandtii
GCCGGGGCGACATCCCCCCGCCCGGAGGCTGCGTGTCCCCTGCAGCAGGGAGGAGGCCGCGGGGACTGGCGGTCGCTAGGGATGGCCCGGGAGAAATCGCTCGCATTGTCGGGGTGCTGGCGGACTCCGCGGCGCGGGAGCTTTTGCCTTCAACTCCCACCCCCAAACGGCACCTCCTCCCCCTTCATTCTCCACGAATTCTGTCCAGAAGCCGACAGAAGCCGGGCAGCTTCCTACCCACGTCCAGTCATCATGCCAGCATCTGGGGATGGGCTGCTCTGGCTTTCATCTCACGGGTCAAGAGCAGTTCAGGGAGGGTTTGCAGGGTTATCGATTGTGTGTCATTTGACCGAAGGCAAAAAAAATATAAAAGGAGAAATGACGCGCCTAGGATCAATAAGAAGCGAACGGGAGAAGTCACAGTTCCCAATTCCTGTCTTGGTGTGCTGTCCATACAATCACATGGAAACAAATTTCCTCCTAAAAGGCCCTTTGGAGAAACATCCCCTCAAATGAGAAGAAACAGGATGTTTTTTTGGGGGGGAAGGGACTCTTATCTTTTCCTTTTTATTGAATTTATTGGGGTGACCTGGTTAACAAAATTATACAGGTTTCAGGTGGAAGAAACGGTTGTGTTTTGTTTTTAAAGACCTATGTTTAAGCCAATGCTATCTCTGATAAGGGTTTAATCTTCAAAATTTACAGGGAACTCAAACAATTTAACAAAAGGAAGATTAAACAATCCAATAAAAAAAATGGGCAAAGGACCTAAATAGACACTTTTCAAAAGAGGACATACAGAAGGCCAAGAGACATATGAAAACATGCTCAAAGTCACTAATCTGAGAGATGCAAATCAAAATGACAATAAAAAAACAAAACAAAACAACAACAAACCTATGTTTAAGCACCTGTCTCCTTTTCCAAAGCTCTGTGAGGATTCTCGGATATACAAAATACACCTTGTAGGTCCTGGCCCCCCCCAACAAAACAAAAAAACAACAAACCTATGTTTAAGCACCTGTTTCCTTTTCCAAAGCTTTATGAGGATTCTCAGATATACAAAATACACCTTGTAGGTCCTGGCCCCCCCTAAGGCATCATATTTCGTCTTTTGAGATACTTGTTTTAAATGTTTCTGTGTTAGTGAGAGGGAGACAGATAATTAAAGGAGTAGTGAACATCGCAGGTTTAAGGAGTCACAAAGGCACGGATGTTACCCTCCTCTCCTTCTCCAGGGTTGAAGGTTACCAGCTGGCGTGTGGAGGTTTTTAGGAGGACAGTGGAGGTGCTGCCGGGCCAGCCAGCTCTCATTCTGTTCCTCTTTCCTCCTCTTCCAGTTTCCAGGAATGCCTTCCAGGTTTCCACACTCTTCCAAGAACAACAAAAAATGAGCAAATCCCAGGTTAGTTGTTTCTTTTCTTTATCCCTTATTTTCCAGTGGATTTCATGGCTTTTCTATATGTTGTTAAGTGTGTTCAGATGTGAAGATGGAAAAGTGGAATTTGATTAAAAGCCTATTTCCAGGTAAATGAAGAGTGAGTAGCTCTGGTCTGTGTAGGTCATGTGATCCTGTCATTTGTGTAGGTCATGTGGTCCTACAGCCACCAAATTACTTGAAAGTATTTTCTGCCATGCTGAGGGTTGCATTTTACTGTGTTGATAGTGTTTTTTTAAAAAAGATATATTTTTATTGATTTCAGAGGAATAGAGAGGGATAGATAGCATCAGTGATCAGAGAGAATCATTGATTGGCTGCCTCCTGCTCACCCCACACTGGGGATTGAGCCCACAACCTGGGCATGTGCTCCAACCGGGAATCAAACCCTGACCTACTGGTTCATAGGTTGATGCTCAACTGTCTCATGAAGGCACCATGGA
>NW_005370271.1:3932508-3937660 GCF_000412655.1 Myotis brandtii
GTCAAGGGCATGTACCTTGGTTGCAGGGCACATCCCCAGTGGGAGGTGTGCAGGAGGCAGCTGATCGATGTTTCTCTCTCATCGATGTTTCTAACTCTCTATCCTCCCTTCCTCCCTGTAAAATATCAACAAAATATATTAAAAAAATAAATAAAAAGTGAGGCTCCTTTTAAAAAAAAGTATTTCCTTGCTGTTTAATTGGAGGCATTGTATAAAGCTGGCCATTATCTGCAAGCGGTGGCCTAGGAACATCATCCTTTGGGGAGCTTGCCTGGATGGCCCAGCCAGGCACAGTGAAATGGAATAAAGAGGGCGACCGTTGTCTCAGGTAGAATGTGGCCCATGTCCTCATTTTGCCTATTTGGGAGGCCATGGGAGCAACAATTGAACCAATGCTTCACTAGCCCTAGGACGGTTTGAAAAATGGGAGAATCTCCCCTCCACGTGTCAGGAAGGGGTGGCCTCTTGCTCAGGCCTGGAAAACCCCTCAGGGTTCCTAATCTGCTCACACCACTCATGAGGTCTCTGTGTTCACAAAGCAAGTACTCACATCGCCTGGACTGTCTTCAGTTCTTATGTCCGACCCAGCCCACATTGCTTTCTTTCACTAACTCTGCCCTGAGTCTCTTCCACGATGGCCTGAATAGTTCAGACCTTTTCAGATGTCCCATTCCATCAAATCTGAGACAAACCATTACTTCAAGTACCTCACAGGCAGTACTTACAGGAAGAGGAGAAACAGGGCCAGTTAAACCAGAACATGCTAACTTCAGAGATATAAGAAACTGAACAATTACATTTCTGGATTACTGAAGAGGCCATGTAGGACCCCTTACACGTACAGCCCTTCTATGTGTAGGGCTCCATCAGAAAAAAAGAATGAGGTAAACCATGTAAACTTTTCAAATATTTTACTTAAAATGCATACTGTGTATTGAAGCTAAAATGATGACACATGAGCATGGAAACCTTGGTAGATAGCATTTCAACAAATATACTGAAGGGGTGGCCTCTTGAACTGAATACATGGTTCTTACACAGAACTCTACAACCTACCAGACCTTTGAGTCATGTGGCACAGTCACAATCACCGTCCTAGAAGAACACAGAGGGAAAGTGCTGAGCAACAGAACAGGTGCCACGAGTGGTGGAAATAATGAAAAAATATGGCCATTCATCTCAGTGGTGAGGAATAAATTACTCAAAAAAACAGGCATCAGGCTAACCACTGGGAACAAAAGTAGGTTGTTACCTTATACCATATGTTGTCAACTAACTGTGCAGCAACAATCTATGAATAATATGAATGAACCTAAACAAACTTTATGCCATGCATTATAAAAAGAAAGATTATATCAGCTTCCAAGGGTCCTTAAGTTGGTGATTAACGATTCATGGAAACAGATACACTTAATTGTTTCTAATGCTCAACCTTCTTACATCAAACTTTACAGAAAACAAGATAAATCTCTATATCAACACCTCAAAATAAATGATTTACCTAAAGTGCACTTCTCAGTTGTGTGACTCCTACAGAAGTGTCACTTTGTATCTTCAGTTATCAATAAAAGAGCAACCCCAAATCCACTGGCTGGAGAAGATACTGAGTCTTGCACAGAAGAACAGTCCTGAGGCGAAGTGGCTCCATGGATGGCTGGTCCAGTGGCTCAGCATCCCCTTCTGGGCCCCAGTTCTTCGTCTTTCTGCTCTGCCACACTTTAGTTATACGTCATTGTTGAGACATAACCAAGCATCACTTCCCAGCAAGGCAACGTTCAGTGCAAGATTCCACGTCAACCGCAGGATTCCTTGAATATTTGAGGAAACCTTTTCCAAAAATAACGTGTTTGGTATCTCCTTTGTATGTGTCTAGAATTGGGTCCCAAGACCACCCCATTGCTGGTAATGAGAAAGGAATTATCATTACTGGTTGAAACTGATCAGGATTTATCCCCATTCCATGGATACCCAAACTCTGCCAGCAAACAGTAAGGAGCAAGTGGCGAGGGTGGTTACTCAACAATGTCTGCCACAAACCCACGTGAACATGTTCTTCAATCAGGAACAGGAAGGAGGAGAACACAATGTTTAAAAATACTATCATATCAAAAATACACATAATTCCTAAATTATATAGTATGGTGGTTTGCACATTTACATTTGTGTAGGCATCCAAATAAAAATAGATGAGAAATTAGATAAAAACAGGAATATTTTAAGTTCAGTTTTAAAATGTATAGAGTTCAAAGAATACTACAGTTTTTCTCACTACTTGTGACTTCTGGCATTAACAATTTAAAATTACCTATGCAGCTTTCTATCTATCTATCTCTTGCTGACTCAGATATAGTTGTGAACATTATAAAAAACACTGACTTCATTTTGGCAGTGTTTAGTTATTTAGTTCATTAACAATAATCAAATACATTTGTAAGTGCTAGGGAAGAGTACAAGAAGAAACATACTTTATATATACCAAATATTAGTTCAATGGCAATGCATACTAAGTACTAACGTGGCTGTACTATTAAAGTGGTTAATCCTACATATGTCACATGATTCCAAATGAACATACAATCCCTGTAATGTACCATTCTAAAAAGCAAGTTAACAAAGGCCTACATGCTCAGGACACACTCATGTATGAGTTTAATGTGGCTGTCCTGTGGTCCTGATCAGCTATCTAGCCTTACTGCTTCTATTTACACAAGGAGTACATGTATCCACAATATATATATTACAAAAAACTTGATATTATATCAGAAATGTAACTTTTAGTATTAATAATTTCCAGAGGAGTGTTTTCCACATTCTGTAAAATGACAGATCTCCCCTTGGAATGAATTCCCTGATATATGAAACAGTCTGACTCCATGGAAGTGTATATACATTCTAGGTGTTCACACATTTTACAGTCCGGTATCCAACAAGTCGTGTGTCTTGTTGTAGTTGGGGTTTCCACCCTGTGAATTCTCAGATTACAAGTTTGAGTAATGCACAGAGGTGGGTCCACTTTCCCCTGTGTGAACTCTGACTTAACAAAGGTAGGAGTTAAATACATTACACTGAAAGGGTTCTCTGATGTAAAATGAGGTCTGACTTCAGAGAAGCCTTCCCACATCAAGCGCATTCATATTCCCTCGCCTGTGGCTCCTCTGATGGCTATTGAAGGCTGATCTGTAGTAGAATCTTTTCCCACATTCATTACATTCATAGGGTTTCTCTCCTGAATGAGTTCTGTAATGTATAGTAAGGTAAGACATTCGAGAGAAGGCCTTTCCACATTCATTACATTCAAAGGGTTTCTCTCCGGAATGAATTCTATGATGTATGGTGAGATATGACATCTGAGAGAAGAATTTTCCGCATTCGTAACATTCATAGGCTTTCTCTCCAGTGTGTGTTCTCTGATGTCGATTAAGGGCTGAATTCTGACAAAAGGCTTTCCCACATTCATTACATTCGTAAGGTTTCTCTCCTGAATGGATTCTATGATGTATCGTGAGGTATGACATCTGAGAGAAAAACTTCCCACATATATAACATTCATAGGGCTTCTCCCCTTTATGTATTCTTCGATGTCTACAAAGGGCTGAATTCTGGTAGAAGGTTTTCCCACATTCATTGCATTCATAGGGTTTCACTCCTGAATGAGTTCTATGATGTATAGTGAGGTATGACAACTGGGAGAATAATTTTCCACATTCATTACATTCATATGGTTTCTCTCCAGTGTGTACTCTCTGATGTCTCATGAGGGCTGAATTCAGGTAGAAGGTTTTCCCACATTCATTACATTCATAGGGTTTCTCTCCTGAATGAGTTCTATAATGTACAGTGAGATATGATAACCGAGAGAAAAATTTTCCACATTCGTTACATTCATAGGGTTTTTCTCCTGTGTGTGTCCTCTGATGTGTTGTGAGGGTAGATTTGCGGCAGAAGCATTTCCCACATTCATTACACTTATAGAGTTTCACGCCTGTGTGAATTTTATGATGGTCATTAAGTGCTGACTTCTGGGAAAAGGTTTTTCCACAGTCATGACAAACATAGGGTCTCTCTCCTGAATGTGTTCTCTGGTGTTGGGTGAGGTGCGTCTTCTGGCAAAATGATTTTCCACAATAACTACATTCATAGGGCTTCTCTCCTGAGTGAGTTCTCTGATGTTGAATGAGGTGTAACTTCTGGTAGAAAGTTTTCCCACATTCATTACATTCATAGGGCTTCTCCCCTGTGTGTGTTCTCTGATGTACAGTGAGAGTTCCCTTTTGGCAGAAGGATTTCCCACACTGATTACATGCATAAGGTTTCTCTCCTGTGTGAGTCCTCTGATGTATAATGAATTTTGACTTTTTACAGAAGGATTTCCCACATGCATTGCATTCATAGGGTTTCATTTCCATATGAGATGTTGGATGTACACTGAGGTTTGACATCTGGAGAAAGGCTATTTCAGATTCATTCCACTTATAGGGCTTCTCCTCCATAGGATTAACAAAAACTGCATCCTTTTGAAAGGCTTTCTGGCATTCAATATATTCAAAGGGTTTCTCCAAAATATGAATGTTCTGATAAATACTTTCTTTATTTAGAGTATAAGCTTCCCCATTTTGATTAAATTCATGAGATTTCTCCCCTGGGTGAGTTTTCTCAAGCTTCACATGGAGAAGTGATTTCCCACAGGCACTACATTCATCAGGCTTCATTCTTGCATAACTTCCGTCACTACTGATATATGCTGAAGTGGATTTTAAACTCTTTTCACATGAGTCACATTTATAGGATGTTTTTCTTGAAGGAACAGGGTTTGTTTCCACATTAAAAGTCTTACCAAGAACATCACCTCTCTCTTCAATCAGGGTTTTGTTGTTGATGGATAGAGTTTGCCTGGAATGTTTGTCTTCACTTTCCTGGACTCTCTCTATCAGGTCGACTTTCCAGACTTCTGAAAAGAGGCAAAATTAACCAAATTTTGTACATCTTCCTTCATAAGATACGGGATGAGACATATATAAGCATTTGGTTGTGGCATAGATGCTAGCTTCATAGATGAAAATAATTCCATGCATACCTTTTCCCTATTCTTTTTCTTGTGTATGTTAATCCTCACCCGAGGATATTTTTTCCATTGATTTTTTAGAAAGAATGA
>NW_005370271.1:3937677-3945414 GCF_000412655.1 Myotis brandtii
AGAGAGAGAGAGAGAGAGAGAGAGAGAGAGAGAGAGAGAAAGAGATAGAAGAAAGAAACATCGATGGGAAAGAGACACATCAATTGGTTGCCTCCCCACTTGTGCCTTTGACCAGAATCAAATCTTCAACCCTTCAGTCCTCAGGCTGATGCTCTAACCACTGAGAAAAATGGCCAGGACTCCCCGTATTCTTTAGTTTGAAAAATCTCTCTTCCCCCTCTCTCCTTCTTCCTCTCCCCAGTGGTGACAAAAGGGGGGAATTAACTGACAAAAACACAAGCATCTTTAACTTTTACTACTTTATAAGACCTTGTTCAAAACTGAGTATAGAGGTAAAATAGAAACACAGAACAGCAGACAGGATGCCGATGAATGACTGACAATACAGACAGGAGAGAACTGCCACAAATGGAGTCCAGTGACAGCAACAAGAAGCACTGCTGGATAGGAGGGTCGGAATACCTCTCCAAGGATGGATCTGTTTTGGAGGAGAAGCAGAACTTCACACAGCATCATTCATATAAGCTTGGGAGAGGGAGCCCACAGTGTAAGGCTTGATGTATCAGCTTGTCTGGAGATGCTGTGGCACCGCCAACACCCAGCTCCCTTTCAACCCCAAGCCTCTGTTCCTGCTCTTTCTGTCTGCTTGATTTCCAGCCTTGGTCTACTCAAAACCTCTCAGGGGGTTTCCATGCTTTCAGAAAACACTTCTCAAATCCTATCTCATCTCCAGTAGCTCCATTTTTCTTTAAAGTTGAATGTAATTACTATCCACACAATCCTTTTTGCACAGTGATTCAGCCTTGTGGAACATTAAAATCCCATGTGAAATTCTGGGTTTCAAATTACTCCACAGGGCTCTGTTCCTTTTTCTTATCCAAAACCCATCTCTGAGGAAGTAGGACTCTATTTCCTATAGCTTTTGAATCCCTAAGTAGAAATGAGAGAAGCTGTTCTTAATCTGAATCACATGGGTATCTGTCAAGTACCGACAGAATATATGAGATGTGACCTAGACATGCATGCTGAGAAATAATGACCTGTAAATTACTTCTGAATGAGGGACAAGAAAGTTCTGCTGCCCTAGCTGGCTCAGTGGATGGAGCGTCAGCGGCCTACAGACTGAAGGGTCCCAGGTTCAATTCCAGCCAAGGGTACATGCCTGGGTTGCGGGCGCGATCCCCTATAGGGCGTGTGCAGGAAGCAGCCAATCAATGATTCCTACTCATCATTGATGTTTATATTTCTTTCTTCCTTCACTAAAATCAATAAAAATACATTACAAAAAAAAAAAGTTCTGCCACCTGTCTGGCTCCTCGGATAATAAGAGAAATAACCATGTACTACACGTTACATACTACAGCGAAGGGAATATGCTGTTTTCTTTACAGGATTATAATCCAGGGGATGAATGAGCCTCAAGCTAAAAATATATACCATCAGATAATAGATTCCTTGATCAGACCTACGAGTGGTGTGAAGAGATTAGAGTAAAGGTAAGAGTTGGAAGGAAAAACTTCAAGGAGGGAAGGGTTTGAAAATCTGAGCTCCGACTCAGAGAATGTGTTATCTGGCCAGATGAAGCACACCCCAGTGAAAGGTGAAGCTGTAGGGACAATGATCACCGGAACAGAACACATTTTGTAATGTGGCATAAATGGAGTTCAGCAGCGTTTTTAGAAACAACTGAAAGTTGATTTCCAGGCAATCCAGGGCTATGATTGTGGTTATTCTTAGAGGATGAGGAAGTTAAGTTCCTTGGGAATTAACAGGGAATCACTGTAGGCTCATCCTGTGAAATGAGTGAAGGGTTAACTGGAACTTCAGGTAAACACACCTTGCAAATCCAAGTAGAATGAAGGTGTACCCCCTGAGGACAGGGCAGACAAGGCACATAAACCCGATGAACAGAAACCCTGGAGACCTGAGGCAGGAGGAGCCCTTTACGGAACAAACCCCTGGAGGAGGAAGCAGATCCACATTTGTGGAGGCGCGGGAAGGGGAATGAGTCACAGTTCCTCTCTGTACATTGTCCTCATTATGAAGGCACTGGGGACAGAAGAGCAACTGGAAAGAAGAGAGACAAGGTGAACAGCACTCGGGAAAAGAGGGAGACCCAGTTCCTGCTGTCACCACAATGAGGAAGGGCTGGGGCTCAGGAATAATGAGCAGCACAAGCCCACATGACCACACAGGTGAACAGATTTCACTGGGGGAGGCCCAGGTCGGGGTCTGGGATCTGGGATCTTACCTCAAAGAGAAGTGACAAGTGGAAGTGGGGACAGAAACACATCTGAGGCAATGCACTTTAAAGGAGGTGGAGGCACTAACATAAGGTCACATAAATTATATTGTAGTAACAGACTTATGAATGCCCCGAAACAAAAAGAATCTATGACAATGGGTCACTGAAAATGCCGCGAGAGTGAGCGAGACCCGAGGTTTAAGAGGAAGCGACTGGATTTGGTTCTGGGAAGTAAGCATGGAAAAGCTCTAAAACAAGTGTTTGTGGGGAAGGAGGACGTCTTTGGAGTGAGAGTCCGGTAGCTAAAGCACACAGCGAACCACCTCTAGTCCCTTCTGAAGATTTGGAACCATGAACAATTCCAGAAAAACACTGCCAAGTTAGCAGTCACCTCCTCACCACCTCCCAAACACACCTGGGCGACTGTGAAGTAGGACTTCTCCTACTCTCCAGGGCTCTTCTCCTTGCTCCAGCTTGATGATAACTTCCGGTTTGACAAGGTGACACCCTATTAAGAGAAAGGAAAGAGAACTGGAGCCTGGCTACTGGGCTTCTGCAGAAAGTGGTGCCTTACAAGATTCACAACCGAAGTGCCCCTCTGAGCTGTGCCAAGATTCACTGGGAGGTAAATGCCCTTCCTGGTGCCCAGAACACATTATTCACATTTATCCCATCAAATTCAAAGTCAGAAAATGTGTGGGAAATCCCCTATGTCTTAGAAACTCAGCCGCTCTGCTCACCCACGGAGACGAGGTGGCTGTAGTTCTCCAGCATCACGTCCCTGTAGGTGGTCTTCTGCTCCGGGCCCAGCTGCTGCCACTCCTCCTGGGTGAAGTCCACGGCCACGTCCCTGAATGACACTGGCTCCTGTAATAGCAGCGCGATGGGAATTGGGGATGTGGACAAGGTGTCCGGGGACAAGAGCTTACCGAGCTCACTGGTCAAGGCAACCAAATGTGGGCAAGGTGTCCGGGGACAAGGCAACCAGGAGCCCTGTAACCCTTTTATGTTGCAGGTTGTGGGAGGGAAACAAAGCTCTCAGGCAGACACTGAGAGTTCAGAGTTCACACCCAAAAAGAAACGGTCTTGACTGTGAGCCAGACACTCCTGGCTGCTGGGGAGACTCAGACAGTCAGAAGCAGCCTGCCCTGAGGAGCGCAGGCCTGAGGGGCACTCGTGAAAACGGGGCACTTGCTCCTTCATTCTGCTTCCAGAACACGATCGGTGTTGGTTCTACTCTTGCTCCCAGCTGCTCCTGCTCAGTCTCCTCGGCTGGCTCCTCCTCCCTCCAAGTCATCCCCAGATGGAGGGCTCTGGGTTCCCTTCTGGTTCCTGTACTCTTTGCTGTCTGCATTCACCAGATGGTGCTCCCATCTGGCCTCATGGATTTCATTACCACCTATGTATCGGCATTTACCAAATGTATATCACCAGCCCAGATTCTCTCCTAAATTCCCGACAGGTCCCAGATCTCAAACTCAACATGCCCGAAATTCAGCTGCTGCTCCTGTCCAAACCTGTCCCTCCAGCTTACGGGAGCCAATCTGCAATTCTGCCAGTTACCAAAGCAACAGGCAAGCCAGGCAGCAGCAGCCTCGTGTACTGTCCTGCATGGTAAACCTGCAGCAGGTCTGACCAGGGCCCACCACAAGAACGGTCAGCAACCATTTCTATTTGTAATGCATTGTTACTGCTTGAAAACAGCATGACTGTGACTGTACTAAACCAATGTGTGATTTGATGACAGCTTTAAGTACTAGTAGCTTGGCCAAGTTCACTTTTATGCATAAGGAGAGGGGAAATTGCATTGTTCTTCCGCTGGCTTAAAACAGAAGCTTTGCCCTGGCTGGTGCTGCTCAGTAGTTAGAGCGTCAGCCTGTGCACCAAAGGGTCGTGAATTTGACTCCCGGTCCAGGGCATGTACCTGGGTTGCAGGTTCAATCTCCAGCTCCAGTCAGGGTCCGTGCAGGAGGCAACCATTCGATGTGTCTCTCTTACATCAATAGTTTTTTCTCTCCCCCTTCGCCTGCCCTCCCTTCCACCAATTATAAAAATCAATAGGGAAAAATATTCTCGGGTGAGGATTTTTTAAAAAAAAAGCAGCTTTGCGGGCACTTTTAATTTTAAGGAAGTGGGTTTCGGAAACTTGGATAACAAATTAAGAAACCAATTAGAACTGCAGATATTTAGGACTTTAGGTTAGTTACAGAAGATGAAGGAACAACCAGTAACAGTGTGTTTCAGAAGACCCCTCAGACCAATCGCTGTCAGGGACAACTGTATGGTCACAGGATGAGAAGTGTTAGATGTTGTCACACAGGCTAGAACGTGGGGCATGGGAGTGAGAAGAATTTGTGACCATCCCAGTCACTGCCCTGAGAGCGAGCTTCCCCGCAGTGGGGAGGGGAACACCGAGGCCTGTCGTAATGGCCGGGAAAGGGAGGAAGCACCGGATCCCGTTGGTAAAGACTGGGAGAAAAAGTGTTCCCCAGAGGACTTTAACCAGCCTCAGGCCTCACCAGGGACAGTGAGAGCCTACTGGGGCAAAGACTGTGGCCCAAGGATCCCGAGCCAGCAAGCGTCCTCTTTCCTCCTGCACACCAGGAGAAAGGAAGACACTCAGACACGCACGCCTCCAGCCAGCAGTTAGCACGCCGTCTGCGTGGCCTTCTGAAGAAAGCGACTGACATGGCTCCAGAGTCCGGGAGGGGAGAATTTTTCAAAAGGAAAATATTACAAACTTATATGGTAATCCTGGAAAACAAAACAAACTTGGGAAACAAGGTTTACTAATGTGACTCAAAATGGAAAAATTTATAAACACTTAAGACTCTAAGTCACAAGAAAAGCAAAAGAAAACACCAGTATCCTGATACCAAGACCGGCCCTTCCCCGCCCAGTGACCGAGCCTCACACTCAGAAGGGACAGTTCCACCCAGGCTGTGCTCACCCTCACCACAGAGCTTCCCATGCACTGCTGGGGGCCGGGGCTCTGTCATCTCCCACAACTACTTTTATGAATGATCTCCTCCAAGGAGAATAGAAGCTCCTGGAAAGAAAGAACTGCCTCTTAAAACCAAGTCCAAGGAAAGATCTGTACAGAAACCAACACCGGGCACTGCCGATGGGCGAAGCAGGAGTGGTTGAGGCTGGGAGTGGCAAAACCTTCAGGCGTCTGTAGGCTAGATCATAGGGGAGGGGCAGGGACAGAATCAAGGCTGCAGGCTGCCAGATAAACCATGATGGGACATGAGGAATCTGTGCCAGACACGTCACCGCACAGTCTGCGGTGCAACCCCAACAGATGATGGGAGAGATACCTGGGGAGACTTAATTGAAGGGTGAGAGGGCCACTCCTCCGATGGCCTTGGTTTTACCCCTGGATCAAGCATTAACAACAGTGGATCTATGGAACAGCAATGTTTTTGTCACCAGCAAAGTTATATGCACGGAGTGCTCCCTGGGCAGTAGCCCTTGGCTTACAGGAGGCACAAGGCACGGATGGCAATGGCTTAGGGCTCGTTATTTAGAACGGCTAGTCACAATTACAGTGACATCGTCAATGAAATCTTTTTTTGTTGTTGTTGTTAATCCTCAACCGAGGATATCTTTCCATTGATTTATAGGGACAGTGGAAGAGAGAGAAAAGCAGAGAGGAACATCGATGTGAAACACATTAATTGGTTGCCTCCTGCATGAGCCCCAGCCAGGGCCTGGCCATTGATTTATAGGGAGAGTGGAAGAAAGAGAGAAAAGCAGAGAGGAACATCGATGTGAAAGAAACACATTAATTGGTTGCCTCCTGCATGAGCCCCAGCCAGGGCCTGGGCTGGGGAGGAGCCTGCAGCCAAGGTAGGTGCCCTTGACCGGAACTGAACCCAAGACCCTTTGGTCCTCAGGCTGATGCTGTATCCACTGAGCCAAACCAGCTAGGGCGTCAACAAAATCTTTAAAACCTACGAGAAAACAAGTGGCTGCTTTTGGCTGGTCAATGTAAGTCAAATATTGGACGGTATTTGTCATTTTTTGTGATGAATGTCAGAACATGAGGCACACCTGTACTTTGGCTTTAAGAGCGCGGGAGGATCATGCTATCTACACAAACAAATATGATAAATGCCTGGTGCTGACCTGCTGCTCTGCGTTTTGTCTGATTATATCTTTATCTGGTCTACCTTCCCATTTTAAAGTTTGAACTATTCACCTCCAAGAGATGTATTATAAAACAAACCAGGGAAGAAAAACTCACCAGAGATTTATTCATTTTCTGCTGCTCTTGGAAAAATGAGGAGGGCTGTGAAACCAGAGGCAGACCTGGAGAAGGAAAGTGCAGGCCGCGAAGTTAGGAGTGATCTGGCCTGCCAAGGACGTACTCTTCCTGCGTAGGAACTCTCCAGAAAGTCCCATCAGACACCTTGGGAGACTGTCTCTTTAAACCTTCAGAAGTGACTGGGAGAATGACGAGGGAGAGCCCACCTGTGTGTCTGTAACTCCCACATCCTGTGGTGACTGAGTGGATACATTTCTCATTAGTGAATGAACATCAAAGCCTATTGAAGTAATCCTCCATCATCATGCCCTAGAGGCCGGGTGCATGTGCACCCATGGGGTCCCTCAGCCTGGCATGCGACCTCTCGCAATCGGGACCCCTCGGGGGATGTCAGACTGCCAGTTTGTGCCCAATCTGCACAGGCCAGACCGAGAGGCCAGGCTGCCGGACCCCACCGGACCGCACCGCACCAGCCCTCTAGTACGCATATAAGATCTTTGGTTAATCTCTTCCCGCCCTCCCCCCACCCCCTCTCTGAGATTCATCAGTCTATTCCATGTTTCCATGCCTGTACTTTGAGCGCCTGCCCCCTGGTGGTCAGTGCGCATCATAGCTACCGGACAGTTGGCGGATAGGTCACTTAGGCTTTTATATATATATAGAAGATAAAAAGAGAAATTTTGTTACAGTCATCTATTTTCTTACACTTTTAACAAGATCAAGAAGTCCACAGGATGCTGAGTAAAGGGATACACTCAAGCAGGGTTAAGTCTTTAAATTTTTTGTAGAAATTTGAGAACAAAAAAATCTCTTAAGAAACTTTGACTTAACTATAATACAGGGCACAACGCTTGCCCTGGGAGCCTGAGTCCTGTTCGCGGTCCCACCTACAGGCGAACACCCGGCCAAGTCCCGCCCTTCTCAGGCCCAATCTCTTCCGCTGTCACTGAGGAGCAGGACGCCCCCTGCAGACTCATCTAACTGCGGCACCAGGACTGCACAGGCAGCTCCGAGGGCAGTGGGCACACGCTTAGGCCAGTGAACTAGGTCCTGGTGGACGTTTAGAGACGTTGGGAACCTGGGGAGGGCGAGGCGGAGGAAGGGGTGTTGGGGGTGCCGGGAGCAGGGGCACCGACGAGCCCAGGCTGGGACCCCCGAGGCCGCCAGGAGACAGGGAGGTCCCCAGTCCAGGGGGCGCCCGCTCCCGGCAGCCTGCCCCTCC
>NW_005370271.1:3945863-3949058 GCF_000412655.1 Myotis brandtii
GTGCACATGCGCACGAGGACGCCGGAAGTCGCCGGCCGGGGCCCACCCGGGGCAGCGGGACTCTATTTCCCATAAGTCTGCGTGCCGTCCAGTTAGGGAGCGTCTTCCAAGTCTCCAGCTCGTCCGGCGGTGGAGGGGCGCTGCGCGGGGAAAGCTCGCCGCCCGGGCGGGACGCCAGGTTCCCATTTGTCTTTCCTCCTGTGGGGGATCAAGGAAGGGTGTCTCAATCCCCCACAACCGGGCGCGGGAACAGAGGGGTGTATCATGTCCACTTATCTGAAATACTAGAATTTTCACCAAAATACTAGGAATCAATAAATGCCCCGCTATGGTTTCTCCAAGGAAGGAAAGATAATAGAAATTGTAGCTTTTCTAGATTTCACAACTAATGCGTAAAACTATAAAAATCAGTAAATACAATTGGAAAAAGGTGAGAAGATCTTACCTCGGAAGGAGGATTGTTGGGCAAAAGTGTCACTTTTCAAAAATGGGCTCATCAGGACAATGATCAACCCCTCTTTATGGTGAAATAATACAACTGTGTTTCCAAAAAGCTGATGGGGAGGTTGGGGTGGGGGGGGGGGGCGGGCTAGAAGGGGTCAAAGGGGGACATATGTAATACTTTCAACAATAAAGATGTAAAAATAAAAGAAAAATAAAACCAGGCAATCAATCAATCAAACAATAAAATAAGCTGCCCTAACCAGTTTGGCTCAGTGGATAGAGCGTCAGCTTGCAGACTGAAGGGTCCCAGGTTCGATTCCGGTCAAGGGCATGTACCTTGGTTGCGGGCACATCCCCAGTAGGGGGTGTGCAGGAGGCAGCTGATCGATGTTTCTCTCATCGGTGTTTCTAACTCTCTATCCCTCTCCCTTCCTCTCTGTAAAAAATCAATAAAAGCAGCTGATGGATGTTTCTAACTCTCTATCCCTCTCCCTTCCTCTCTGTAAAAAAATCAAAATATATTTTAAAAAATAAAATAAAAAGCTGATGGGGAGGGGGTGGGATTAAAAGTAAAATCTCCTGCCCTGGCCCGTTTGGCTCAGTGGATAGAACGTAGGACTGTGGACTGAAGGGTGCCGGGTTCGAATCCTGTTAAGGCAACAGTTCTCAACCTGTGGGTCTCAAACAGTGAAAATACATCCTGCATATCAGATATTTACATTACGATTCATAACAGTAGCAAAATTACAGTTATGAAGTAGCAACGAAAATAATTTTATGGTTGGGGGTCACTACAACATGAGGAACTGTATTAAAGGGTTAATGGCACATGCCTGGGTTTCGGGCTCAATCCCCAGTAGGGGGCGTGCAGGAGGCAGCCGATCCATGATTCTCTCTCATCATAGATGTTTCTGTCTCTCTCTCTCCCTCTCCCTCTGTGAAATCAAAATACATATATATTACACAATCAGTTAAAAAATTAAAAAATAAAATAAAAACAAAATCTCCTGTAACCCAGGAAATCATGTCCGCAAATGTAGAACTAGAGAAAACAGTTTTGTTGTTGAATAACCATTAAACCAGGTAAAAAAGGAACCTCGTCTTTTCACCTGCTGCGCAGGCACTGTCCTCACAGCCATGCGCTCACCCTCAGTGTAAGGCCTCCTGCCAAGGACGGCACTACAGGCTACCCGTCCTCCCACAGCCACTGTAAGCTCCCCGGGCACCTGGGGGCCACCCGTGCCGGCCGATCGCCTTTATCTCCAGGGAAAGGGAACCCTCCCCTGTCCCAGGACGATTGTCGGTTACAGCTCCGAGCACTGCCCAGCGCTCAGCCCCGGCTCCCTGGGTGCACGGAGCCCGCGCTCCTCCGCAGCTGCTCCCGGAAGGGGCTGTGGAGCCAGGACCGCCTTTTCCAGTTCTTGCTGCTCTGCGTGCGGCCCGGGCCTGAATTCTCAGGATGGAAAAGACGGATGGCCCGTGGCAGTGCCCACATCTCGGCCTGAGCTGGGAACACGCAGGGCGCGTTGCTCTGTGCTCGTTTCCGAATTCACAGGTAAAGGATGGCAGCTGGCCCAGCACCTGGGAGCCTCCCCGGGCAGGTGAGCAGAGGCCTCATCCGGCAGGTGAGCGGAGCACCCGCCTGCCTGGGCCCCGGCCTTCGGTTCTCACCTCCTCCACGTGCTCTGACCCGCTCAGCTGAAGACCCGGGAGCCCAGGGAGCCCCGCCTCCTCCTCTCTGATTGGTCCTCCGCCCTGTCAGTCGAGCGGCCACGCCCCCTCCACAACCCGTGGTGGCCCTTCAGCTCAGAGCCACGCAGGACCGCAGCACGTGGCCTGGTCTCCCGCTGGGCTCCCCTCTCTCTCCAAATGGCTAAAAGCTGCCGATTCGTGTATCTCCCCCTTTTTAAACACTTGTTCAGCTGGAGGGTTGCCTGGACCCTGTGATTCTGTGTCGTGGCCGGAAGCAGCAGAGGCCTACCCTGTCCTGTGGCTTCATTCGACTCTTCACATGTCAGTGTTAGGATATAACTGCAATTATTTCCCCCAATTTGTCACCTGTTTGTGTTTTTTTGCCAGTCAATTCACTTCCTTTTATTTTTATTTTATTTTAACCCATGACTCATCATTGATGTTTCTACGTCTCTCTCCCTTCCTTTCTCTGACATCAGTAAAAATATGTATATTTTTAAAAGAACATGAATGAGCTGCTGGTACAGGCCCCCCCCCGGGAACCCTGGGGGGCGGGAACCCTGACCACCCATCACGCCCGGAGGTATCTCCCCAGCGGTGCCAGCATTTTCTCTGATGGTCTGTTGTTTCAACTCGCTCCTCCGGGCCCATGTGTGACTTGAAAAGATCTGTTTCCCAGGACAGAAACCCACGCAAGTCAGCTGAGGGGACAGGGACCTGAGTGGAGTGGACTGTTACGCGGCAGGATCGCAGGAAGTGGAGGGGTGATGAGGCCGCCACCCTCTCCTCTCTGGGGACACGAGGTGAAGTCCTGGGCTTCTCTGCGCCTCCCTGGCCGTCCTGCCCGTGTTCTCCGAAGGCGAACAGTGCACAGGCCTCTGCCTTCCATGCCCAGGGCCTGGGCTCAGGCTTGCGTTTCCGTGGCTCTGACCTGGGCCCAACTCCAGCCGACTCACGGCTTCAGCGGCCAACACGGTCCCGTGGAACCTGGCCTGGTCCCAGGCTCTGGTGTGACTGTCTCCGATGGCCCGACCGCCCACTCCTGCAACATCACGGGGG
>NW_005370271.1:3949767-3952223 GCF_000412655.1 Myotis brandtii
TTAAAAAAGATTCCCAGGTGATTCTAATGTGCAGCCAAGGTTGAGAACCACTGCTCTAAGGGGAGAGTGTGGGAGCGTTCATGACCAGCTGGGAACTAATTTTCCAGTCCGAGAACCAGCGCCCTCAGCCTAACTCCTCAGGGGACCCCCTGCGGGTGAGAGGGGATGAGGGCTCAGGACCAGCAGGTGAGGAAGAGGATGGAAGGGGTTGGAGAGGGCTGACTACTTAAGGCGGCAGGGGGCCTGCGTAGGGTGTGCGTCACCCAAAGCGGAGACCCAGAAAGCCAGGGGTTGGAGGAGCGGACGGGAGTGGGGCACAAGAATATCCCCATGGCCAAAGGAAGGGGTGAGGAGATGAGATCCTGTGGAGACCCGCTCCCAAGGGTCCCGCAGGGTAGAGGTGGCGTGGGATTGAAGCACCAGAGACCGGGGTTAGGAGGACTGGCACAAAGCACCAGCAACTTTATTTTTTACACACACTGTTTTATAGCTAAGCTGTGGCTGGTCATGCTTCATAGATCACTGCTAGGGCTTGGCCTATCATGGGGAAGTAGCAGATCGTTACAGGCTGGGCAAGGCTGGGCAAGCTTTGTCTAGTTCCATCTATGTTTGACGTTGCTATGACAAACAGTTGCTATGACAAAATGTCTGCTTGCCTAGATCACAAGAACTGGCGTGCAAGCCAAGTTCATGTCCTTTACATGACTTGGAGTGGGGTCAGGCCTTTCCTGGAGCCCCACGGCCTCTTACATCTCCCCCTTCTTTGTGCTTTAGGTGCAGTTCGTACACAGCGGTTTGCAAGGATCGGAGGCTTCCTCCAATGGCTCGGATGTAGACTGGAAGTAGACAAAGCAGAATAGTTATGCATATAAGTAGCATAATCCCAGAACCCAATAACGAGGTCCACCGGGTAGAAGAAAACCAACTTTCAATCTCATTAAAAATCTTAGCTGCTACCTCCGCAAGCGGAAGCTCAGGTCCCTTTGCACTCATTCTAGCCTGAATTTCCTCATGCAATTTCAAAATATCTAATGATGTATTAGAGGCCTTCTATATACCCAAGAGATAGTTACCATAGTAGACACAATAAAAGCTATTAAGGAATACACAGAGGAACAGTGGGTACATTCTAGGTGAGGGTCTGGTTAAACAATGCTTGAAAACGAGAGTCCCCCAAATGCCCATCAGGCCTCACCCAAGTCCCTTGAATATAGTCCGAGTCGTTGGTAGTCAAAGGAGGATCAGGATTATTCCAAGTCCGCAGAGTGAAGGTTGGTGGATCAATCATATGAGTCCAGTGAACCTCAGCCGAAGTCACTGGCAAGAGTCCAGTCAAGGCGATCAAAGCCAAAATCAACCTCGAGGAAGAGTTCCGAGTGAATGCTTTGAGCTTCCGCATCCAGCCTCTTCAGAGAGCCCCGGGTGAGAGGAGGCGTCATCTCCGTCTGCCAATGACCCCTCCGCTGGAGCGTGTCCTGCCTCTTCCTCAGAGATCCGATCGCAAACTCGGTCACTGGGGTCTGCATCTGGAACCTAAACGCAAGCACACCCTCTTCCCCAAGTTAGTAACTCCACCGGGCCTTTCTAAAAGGAGGACTCCTGATCCCGGTACATCACTTTAGGATTAGGCTTACGTTCCTGAAGAACAAAGTGTTTGTCAGCAGCCATTTCCCCATGCTGCTGATTTAAAAAATTTTAAAAGTACAGTGCCCTATTTAGCCTATCTCTGGGGGTTATTCCTCTACTCCCCCTTTTTTGTTTTAACCATATAGCCTTTAGGGTAGATTGGGTATGTTCTACAATACCCTGACCAGTGGGATTATAGGGGATGCCAGTCATATAAGTGAAGAATTTCTTATAAAGATACTGGCTTCTTATGGTAGGTACTTTTATTAATAAAGTTAGTAAATTTAGTAAAGTTTTATGTCTGATTTATGAGGTGTAAATACTGCCTATCTCTAGCCTAATTTAAAATGTAGTAGCGAGGAGCTTTTGTTATTTTAAATATCTTAAAATTCTATTGCTGTATTTTAAGAAATTTTAAATAAAATAACTTGTTTTGCCCTTTCTTGGAGGCAAAAACTTAAAATATATATTTATTAATTCTTATTTGATAAAGCTTTCTATGTGATTTCAAGTATATTAAATTGGGTTTATTAAAAAATCCTTTAAGAAGAGAGAATAAACTTTTGAAAACATTTCAGGGCCCATGAAATATCTCAAAGTCATTCCTTGGTTATAGTTTTGAAATCTAACTTGAAAGAATATTAAATATATATGTGTATATATGATTTAAAGATTATATACTTTTTATAATTGTAAGGTTTAATGTAAGGTGTAATCTGAGATGTAAGATTTAATCTGACCAAAGCCAATAAATTGACCAAGACAAGCAGGGTAAGAGCGAAAGATCGCGTTTATTGAAAGCTCTCGGGTGAGGTCCCGCGGTCTGGGGG
>NW_005370271.1:3952431-3955360 GCF_000412655.1 Myotis brandtii
TTGTCCAGCAGGATGTGGCTCGGCAGTTCTGGGGTGTTTTGTCCAACCCAGCGGGTGGGATCAGGAAAGACCCTATTTTCCTAGCCCCAGACCTTACATCCCGACCTTAACTGCTTCCGAGCTGGATATGGGCGGAGTTTAAGCGAGGTCGGGATCTGGGGGGTCCAGGGGCAACGGGCTGTAAGGGTGTAGGAGAAGCTGGTTGACCGTTATCCGTTATCCGTTATCCGAGAGATTTCCTGCATGCGGGACTGCAAAAATCTAAAAATGCAGGGAGCAAGCATTAGGATTAGGCTGAGTGTTAGTGAGGGGGTGAGTACAGGGCGTATCCATCGCATCATTCCTCCCTCCCACCATCCCACGAAGGGGCCTCCCTCCCGTAGGGTTAGCGTTGGATAAGAAATAAGACACTGTGCTGGCTTAACTTCTTATTTTTACTGAACCTAATCCGTGCTGGTTTTCTGAATATTCTGGTTTAGCTTAAGAAGCGTCCAGCTACCTGGTCCTGCCAGGCTTGGAGACTGAAGCCTCACTTTCTTTCAACATTTCTCTTTTCCTTCTCATCACATACACAACCTTCACAAATGTCACACTTTCAAATTCGCCTTCAAGCCTTCTTTCTATGTCCTTCCAAAATGCATAGCCACGCCTCAGACCTTCCATTAAGTATTTCTCTTACTTTCAAGAAATATACATACTAAGAGCTGGCGAATTAAAACACGTCTAGCAATCAATGTTTCAGTACTGTATGCTATTTTAAAATATTTAGATGTTTATCATTGAACCCAGCAATGCTCCATTTTGGAAAATTATGTATAGGTATATGAGGTTGGAGAAGATGCAGGGGAGGGAGGAAGCAGGTCGAGCGGCCTGTTCCCAGGCCTCTAGGGGCTTGGATTTTAAAACGGCCACATTTTTCCTCTGGGAAGGGTGGAGGGGGATGGGGAGAGAGGGCGCTGAGGTCAGAGTAGTTCTCAGTTCAGAGGAGGGGACAGTCGTGGAGGAGATAAGGAGATAAGGCGTTTACAGGAAGCTGAGGTAGGTGAAGACTGAGGGCCCCATAACGGGACGCATGGCAGCCCTGGATGGGCACCCAGGCAGAACCAGAAAAACAGTGAATGGGGGAATTTAGTAAGATGCAGTGTAGAGTGAGGTGTCTAATGGCTGTGAGACGGATCCGTCAACCCCCATAAT
This sequence comes from Myotis brandtii, assembly GCF_000412655.1. Classification (NCBI taxonomy): domain Eukaryota; kingdom Metazoa; phylum Chordata; class Mammalia; order Chiroptera; family Vespertilionidae; genus Myotis; species Myotis brandtii. The sequence goes on from NW_005370271.1 coordinate 3,953,626, forward strand.
AGAGACTGAGGAATGGCCAAGGATCGAATTCAGGGAGGGCAGAATAAGTGGCCCTAGTGTCAATTGAAAAGGAGATCGGCTTCCCTGCCACCAGTCGTTACCAAGGCTCTGTCCTGGTGTGGACGTCTGTGGGGCCCTGTCGGGGCTGGGCAGCTTCTTCAGTGTCCCGGTCCCAGGAGGTCCGGGAGCTCCAAACCGGATCCAGAGGGCGGCCAGGGTCAGGGGGCTTCCGAGCCATGTCCTCTCCAGCCTGACGTCCTGGGGCCCGCGGGGTTCCCTGCGGTGTGGACTGTGGACGGCAGCCCGGCCCGCTCCCCGGCTCTGAGCCCCAGGCTTGCCCCTGCGGTGGCTCACACGCCAGGTCCCCCCTTCTCTCAGGCCTCGGGGCTCCCCTGTGCTCCTGCCAAGCAAAGGCCCTCTGATGCGGGTTGTCCTAACACAGGCCCCCGCCCTCAGCCCGGCCAGCGGAGCGCCAGCCCTCAGCCAGCGTCCGCCCTGGTCCACAGGGTGAGGCTTCTGCGGTGTCCCCTCCCCACCAGTACCTCCTGGCCATGGTGGTGGCGTACTTGGGCCGCGCGGGCCTCTTCTCCTGGCAGTACCAGCGTCCACTTCTTCCTGGGCCTGTGAGTAGTGCTGGCCTCGGGCGGGGGCGGGGCAGGGGCGGGGTCTCTGAGCTTTCATCTAGCTTTTAACCTATTTGTACTGTTTATTCTGGGCATAAAAATGACAGGATTGTAACCCAGTGTTTTTATACTGTTTGTTTGTTTGTTTGTTTTGTAAAAGCCAACAACCCTAATATCAACCCTAATAAAGCGCCTGGCTGGTGTGGCTCAGTGGTTGAGCATCATCCCAGGCACTAAGACTTCACTGGCTCAGTTCTCAGTCGGGCCACCTGTCTGGGTTGTGGGCTCGGTCCCCAGTAGAGGGCAGGCAGGAGGCAGCCAATCGATGTTTCTCTCTCTCCCTCTCTCTCTCAAAAATCAATAAAAACAGAGTTTAAAAAGATTGATCTCTATGGTGGCAACGGAACATTTTAAAAAAGGAAGGGGCTGGCTTCCCGTGGAATTTCGTCTTCACCATCAGGGGATGGCTCCCACCTCCACTTCACCCCACCTGTTCCCCCTTTGGTCCCTGCCCAGCGGCTCCCTGATGCCCGCTCAGGGCTCTGCGCCCCTGGCTGGCTCCGGAGGGCGCTGTGTGAGAGGGTCCCGTGTCCTTCCTGGGACGCTGGCCTCACAGGGGCCCCTGTCCTGCTCCTGACGGGCCACCTCTCCCCAGCTACCTGGCCAGCGACATGGAGGAGGACACCACGCCCCGAGGCAGGCCGTCTTGTCCTTCCTCTACGGGAGGAGCTGCTCCCGGCGCCCCTTGTTCCACAATCTGCGGTTCCAGCTCTTCCGCTCCATGGGCTGCAGAGCCAGGGTCACCGGGCAGAGTGTGAGCAGGTGGGTGGCCGTGGGGGCCGGGGGAGAGGGGTCAGCTGGAGAGAGGGGGCCGTGGGGGTGGGAGTTGGGCTTTGAGGGGGGAGAGTTGGGGCTGGACAAGGGCAGGTGAGAGCACCTGAGAGCCACTGCCTTTTCAGGGCTGCTTGTCCTTCCAGGTCCAGGCTTTCGACCCCCAGCTCCGGGTGTGGGGGCGGGACCGTGCCCTCCGGCCCTAGACCCCCGAGCCTCAGGTAGGTGTGTGTGGGGGGGGGCTGTGTCCTCACAGGCACAGCCGGAGAATTGGCTGTCTC
>NW_005370271.1:3955570-3956862 GCF_000412655.1 Myotis brandtii
ACACGTGGAAGGGGCAAGGGAGCTCTCTGGGTCTTCTTTTGTTTTTAATATATATTTATTGATTTCAGAAAGGAAGGAAGAGGGAGAGAGAGAGACACTTCATTGATCGGCTGCCTCCTGCAGGCCCCACACTGGGGATGGAGCCTGCAACCCGGACATGTGCCCTGACCGGGAATCGAACCGTGACCTCCTGGTTCACAGGTCGCCGCTCAGCCACTGAGCTGTGCCAGCGGGCTCTCTGGGGTGTTTCATTAGGGCACTAACCTCATTTATAGGGGCTCCGCCCAATGACCTAATCCCTCCCAATGAACCCACCCCTAACCCTCCCCTCAGGGGCCAGTGTGTCAACTTAGGACACAAACATTCGGACCACGGCACTAGCGGAGCTCAGGCAGTTGTCATTATGGCTACACACGAGGGTCAGGGTGAGGGTGAGGGATCGCGGTCTGTGACGTGGACACGTTAGTGATGCTTGCAGAGCGGTTGGAAGCCCAGATGTGAAGTAGCACAGAGACCGAAGTGTGGACAGCAGATTGCGGGCAGGGGGGCAGTTAAGTCACTTTTAGACTCCGAGTCACCAAAGAATCACAAGTGAAAACGATGGTTCGAGGTTGGGGTTGAGATGGAGGACTGGAGATAAAGTTGGATTTGTACGTGACTCTTGCCGTTGCCTGAGAATTCGAATAACCTTTCTATCTGGAGCGTTGCCTCTCGAATTCGACATCCCGTCTCTTTCTCTTATTTACATTACAGATCGCTGAGCCCAGGGGGGACTCCAGTTTCCAGCAGGAAGTCCATGCAGACGCTAATGACAGACACGAGGAAGGGGACGAGGACCTCCAGCGCAAATCGTCTCTCAGAACCCAGAATGTTCTAGAAGGAGCCGGATAGTTATCATGACATGCTCCCGGGACCACTTCTACTCCCTAGGGCCTAGAAGGACAATAGGAACCAGGTCTTTTTTTAAGGTTCCATCCCTTTCTAAGGCACCACCCAACATTTCAGATTCCTTCTTTCAAATCTCCCCTGAGGTAGAAATCGGAGGTTCCATTTTTTTAGATGCTTGACTTCAATAGACTAGCACCATCAGAAGGAGGCGTGTAGGGGCTCAGAATGGCAGGGGGACTCTTGAAAAGTATAAAACTAGAGCATGTATGCCACGCATTTTATCACTTTACTTTGAAAATGTTGCCCACGGGATTATTATACTCATTCTCATATTTAACATTTATATATCTATCTTAAATAGTTTTAAATAGACGTAGTTTTGAAAACATGCTGTTCTTATAAAA
>NW_005370271.1:3957846-3959462 GCF_000412655.1 Myotis brandtii
GTGGGGGGGGGGGGGGGACAAAGGATGAGCTCAAGCTGTTAGGTGAGGTGGGCATGGAGAAAGAGGCGCTAGTCCGAGCACAGGGTTATGGAGGAGGCCCTGGGAGATGGGGCGTCAGAGAACGCGGGCACTTCCCAGGGCCCAGCTTCCGTGTCCGCAGGCTGTGCCTCAGGCACCCAGATGTTCACCCCCAGAGGCGCTCCCCTGAGCCTTGGCCACCTGGGTGTTCTATTGGGGTTTCACTGTGCAGGCGCGATCTTTCAATGCACTGGCCCCGGGACTGATGGAACTCAATCTCCAGCCCCGCTCCCCTCTGGAGTTGGGGCTCTGACACCACCCTGAGTCAGCTCTTCAGCATAACCCAGGGGTGCGCCAAGGAGCCCAGCATAGGTAACGGACATCCCAGGAACTTCCAGAGATTGAGGGGCTTCCCCTGAGACCCAGGGACAAGGACCACCACAGAATTCATTACACAGCACACTGGGCGTGGCCGGGTGGTCAGAGCTCAGGTGGCCAGGAAGGTAGACAGGTGAGGGTCTGTAACGGGACAACCAGTGGGTCCGGGCTGTCTGTCATGCTTGAGCCAATGAAGCAGAGACAGGGTTGAGTCCTACATGGGCGTTTATTCCAGTCCTGCCGGCAGCGTGGCAGAGCAGCGGGTCACCCACAAACATCTGCGCTGCCCCCCATAAGCCAGCTGCTTATACGGAGTAGACAAAGATTACACGGCGAAGTAGGCAAAAGGGATGCCAAATGGGTAGCGCAGGCTGGAGATTTGCAAAGGCCTGTGGGTAAGCCACGGCTGGGGGTCTTCACAGGGCTGGCGGCTCTGGTTTCCGCAACAGGGTTGCTAATCTGTCCATGATAATAGGCAGCTGCCGGATGGGGAGGAGGGGCCGCCTTTCCAGGTGAGCTCCCAGGTCCCAGGGCAGCTCCCAGCCAGGTGAGCATGCGCCTTCTGTAATCAGAACGAAGCGATCGCGGCTCCCAGAGCAGGATTGCTGTTTCTTACAATCCTAGCTGGTCCCCAGTATTCTAGAAGTGAGGAGAGAAATAACGGGGTGCTCGCAGGCCGCTGGAATAGCTCAAGGGACGCAGGAGTGCAGGAGCTGGGGGCAGCTCTGCAAAGGCGAGTGACTGAGTGGAGAAGCCCCGGAGGAAACACGTCCGTGTCAGGGGTGGGTTTGTTTCCCAACGGGGGAGGCATCCAGACTCATGCTCTATGATGTTATCGCAGAACTCGATTTACTAATATTTTAATTAAATGCCGCACGTGTCAGTGAGCATGACACACCCCTTTCCCTGATTTACCAGGGTTGTTAGTGGTCACTGGTTCTAAGCCTTAAGCTCTCAGATACCGAAAGGCCAGGGCCCCGAGAACCTGGTGCTGCGTCGACATTGCAGACATTCCTCTCAATGACCCGGAACCTGGCGTCGCGCCCGGGCGGCGAGCTCTCCCCGCGCAGCGCCCCTCCACCGCCGGACGAGCTGGAGACTTGGAAGACGCTCCCTAACTGGACGGCACGCAGACTTATGGGAAATAGAGTCCCGCTGCCCCGGGTGGGCCCCGGCCGGCGACTTCCGGCGTCCTCGTGCGCATGTGCACTCGGGCTGTG
>NW_005370271.1:3959868-3976929 GCF_000412655.1 Myotis brandtii
AGGAGCAGGCTGCCGGGAGCGGGCGCCCCCTGGACTGGGGACCTCCCTGTCTCCTGGCGGCCTCGGGGGTCCCAGCCTGGGCTCGTCGGTGCCCCTGCTCCCTGCACCCCCAACACCCCTTCCTCCGCCTCGCCCTCCCCAGGTTCCCAACGTCTCTAAACGTCCACCAGGACCTAGTTCACCGGCCTAAGCGTGTGCCCACTCCCCTCGGAGCTGCCTGTGCAGTCCCGGTGCCGCGGTTCGATGAGCCTGCAGGGGGCGTCCTGCTCCTCGGTGACAGCGGAAGAGATTGGGCCTGAGAAGGGCGGGACTTGGCCGGGTGTTCGCCTGTAGGTGGGACCGCGAACAGGACTCAGGCTCCCAGGGCAAGCGCTGTGCCCACTGTACTGCGGTTTTCTTAAGAGAGTAAGTGCAGCACTAACCAAGTCTTGTCAGATAAACAAAACCACGCCGTGATGCACATTTATCCCGTTTCTGAGAGCACATACTCTGTGTTCCTCTGTATTCCTTGATTTTTAACAATTGAAAGAAAAGTAAGAAAATAGGTCAACAGTGTAACAGGATTTCCACCACCACCACCCCCACCACCTTTTATTTAATGGTGGCCAACCTTTTGAAAACGGAGTCAGTGTTTATATTCACCAATGGGAGGAACCTGTCGGATTACCTCCATCCTTTTGGGGTGGCAATGGTTCTGGTGTGTCTCTCTGTCACCCTTGAGCCCTATCTGAGTGTTCACAGGGCATCATTTTATTGCGTTTTCTTTGGCGATTCTCATGCAAAAGGTTCCCGGCCACACAGGCCAGGGTACTCATGACTTCAATGACTTGCTTGTTCTCCCCTAGGTCCGCTGTTAACAACCTCCACACTTTTCCAAGAGCAGCAGAAAATGCATGAGTCCCAGGTGAGTTTTCCCACTTTGCTCTGTAAGACAGGTTGGGAAGTTTATAAGGATCCACACTTTAAACTGGGAACGTGGAGGTAGGTAAAAACTGTGTGAAAGGCAGTTCTGAGAGTGTCGGTGGGTCAGCACCAAGAATCTTTGTCGAATTCACGTGTCCAGGTAGTAGGATACTTTAGGGCGATTGAGGTTGAGCTGCAAATACGACCAATGCCCTTCACCATCTTAGGAAAAGGAAAATACCACCCACTGTGTGATTTGTATAGACTATAAGAGACTGTGTGATTTGTTAGTTGTGGGTTGTAAAGATTTACTAGGACTTGAGAATTTTTCTTTAATAATTTTTCTTTGATACAGTGTGGATAGCTTTTATAATAGCAACCAGGAAGTCATTGCAATATATGGCTTGTACTCGCTTTTGTAAGCATAGGGCCTCCTGCCCAAGAGAACAATATTTTGTTTTTTTCAGGCACCAAAATAATTGTGATCGAAATAGATACATTTCCATTGTTACTATTTAATCCAGGGATAACACCGAAGTCAAGGGGCACTGACCTGTTCGTCCTTTAGATGTTTCTGTTCATCTGTTTATTGGGTTGCCCAGCAAACAATACAAAAAGGTATTCTCTAGTAAGGGTGTCCTCGCTCCCCATTCCCGCTTCAGGCCTCAGGGCCTTGGCTTAGTCCTGCCCACTTGCCTGCGTCTGTTGGTGAAGATCAGCAGTGACCTAATTATAGTCGAGTCCTGTGGACATTTGCCGGTCCTTTTCCTCACGTGACATGCATCTGCCTTTGACATCTGTTTCTTCCAAATGATACTTTCTCCCTTTACTTGGCTTTAAAAAAAAATTGACCTGTATTTCTCTATGTGTCTCTGAAGGAAAAAGAGGCTTTCCCCAGGTGGGCGGGGATAATTCACAATACTGTCCTTTGTTATGTAAGATCCAGTGTCCAAATTTCAGTTTCCTAAATGTTTTTTTTAATTTGTTCTTTTCAATCACGATACAAATAGAGGCTATATGTTGCAGTTGGCCTCTTTTAATAATAACTTTCCCTGTATGTCTCGTGTCATTTCTTTGAAATTTGTTTTCTGAAGAAATTGGGTTGTGCCCTGGCCCGTGTGGCTCAATTGGTTGGGCGCTGAGAGGTCACTGGTGATTCCGGGTCAGGGCACATGCCTGGGTTGCGGGCTCAGTCCCCAGTGGGGGCATGCAGGAGGCAGCCGATTGACGTTTCTCTCTCCTTCTCTAAAAATCAATAAAAAGTCTTTAAAAACTGTTTAAAAAGTAAATTGGGTTGTTTATCCTCAGTTTCCCCAGTGTGGACTGTGCTGATTGCATTGCTGTCTGTTTTAACTTTGCTTTTCAAATCCCCTGCACTCCTGGTAAAGTTGGTAGTTAGGTCTGGGCATTTACTCAGGTTTAGGTTCAGTTCTTCGGGAAGACTGTGCTGCCCATGCCTTTGTCCTCTTCCCGCTGGAGCCCGTATTGCCTTCCTGTCTCGTCTTGTGATGTGAGCGTCTGTTGATTGATATCCGTTGCCCTGATCCACGAATTCACTATGAGAGACCAGATGGTGACAAGCTTCTTTACCGCTTCTTCTTCATTTATGCGCTGGGATACTCTTCTAAGAAGAACATCGCTCCGCTTGGCCCTGTGATTCATATGGGAAGGACAGTTTCCAAAGCACGGGGCCAGCTCCTGAGGGACAGGGCTTTGCATTTCAGTCTGTCGTCTCTATGAGCTCATGGGTTAAATGGATTTGGTAGATTGAAGTTGTTACTCTTTTTGATGTTTCAGTGGCCCATCTTTGAATCCCTTCACAGTAGTTCAGCACCTTTTTGAAACATTCCCTATGTATTTTAGAGTATTCTCTTCTATTCAACATTTTATTTTGAAAAACTTCAAATTTACAGAACAGTCACAAGGATTGTACAAGAACTCCATGTTCCTGCTGCTGAAATGGTCCAGTTTTTGACATTTTTTAACTTTTGCTGTATTATTTTCTCTCTGTGTGTATTACATTTTTTTCTGATTTATTTGAGAATGGGTGTCAGATGTCATGCCCCCTTAACCTGTATTTCAGATTTAACCTTCTAAGATCAAGAATATTCTCTTACATATTCCTGGCACAGTGACTGAATTTAGGAAGTTTAACATTGATATAATGCTTTTATCTAATCCACATTCACCTTTCGGTTTAGCCAGTTTCCCAGGATTTCCTGTTTTTAATTTCTGGTGGAGGCTGCAGTCCGGGATTGTGAATGACATTTAGCTCTTTCTCCTCTCCTTGGTCTCAGTTCTCCCCCGGCCCAGGCTGGGCCTCGCAGGCTCCTCAGTCTCAGTTCTCCCCCGGCCCAGGCTGGGCCTCGCAGGCCGGAGCTGTGGGGCCCACGCGTGCATCTCATGAATGGCTAGTGTTTCCCATTAAAGAAATTCCTGACTTTAAACTTGAGAGGACAGAAGCATACATATGTGTGCGTGCGAGCATGTGTGTGTCTGTATAAATTTAAAAAGTGTACATGTGTGCTTGTATGTGATTGAGATAGATATGTATATATGTATCACATACATATGCATATATCATATACTATGCACATTATAAGACTTTGTGTGTAAATATATACATATATTCATGTTAGTGAAGTATCAATCCATTTCTATTTTTTGAGGGTTTTCTTTGTTAAATTCAGTGTGCATTTTGAATATTCCCAGAGGCCTATTCAGCATCTTTGCAGATACAAGATTTTCCTTCTGATCCGTACTCTAGTGGTACATTATATTAATGGATTGCCAGGTATTAAACTAGTCTGAGTTCCTGGAATAAGTCCCATTTAGCTATTATATGTGATCTCTTCAATCTGGTATTGAGTTCTGTTGCTGATATTTTGTTTTGGATGTTTGTGTTGGTGTAAGTGATATTGGTATGCATGTTACTGACTGATGAAGCTGTCTTCTAACCCTACCCCTCCTGGCCTTGCGGACTAGCTTACGCCAGAAGGTTTCTACTTCCTCCCGGTGATTTGATAGCTCACCGGGCTGGTCCTTGGACTCTCCTGGGTGGACGTCCTGCTTTGCTGTCCGGCGGCTCTGCCTCCGCCGTCAGGGCAGCGCAGCTGTGGGACCCACAGTGGGGCCGGGTCAGCGGTCTAGACCTCTGTCGACACGGCCTTTGCAAATAGTAGGAGAATGGAGCTCCTTTACTGAGCACTTCCCTCCTGAAACCGGACTTAAATGTTTGCAGTTCCTCCAGCTGCTCCTTAGCAGCACTGGGCTCCGGCCTGCGGGTCTCCTGCAGCTCCCGTGGCCCGCGCTCCTCTTCGCTGGCGCTCGGGTTCAGTGGAGAACAGCGGTCACGCTGTAGGCGGCTTCTCGCTTTTCTGAAAGCACCTTAGAGTATCGTTAAGTGTCCATGATAGTTTGACTTGACACACAGTTCTAGGTTCAGAATCGTTTTCTTTTAAAAGTTGTCGGCTGTTCTCCAGGAGAAACAATGTCAGTTACTAAGGCTCAGGGGTATTTTTTCCTCGGTAATGTTTTGGATTTTCCCTCATCCTCTGGGCTATTTTATCAGGAAATTTCTCATCTCTGTCCTTCCGCCCAGTGTTCTCCTTTGGCTGTGAGATGGCCCCTTCCGAGTGCAGGCGAGCCTGAGCCTTCAGCTCAGGAACCAGTTTCCGCTCTGCCTTTAGCATTTCCTGTGGCTCCTCCACTTCCGTCTTCCTGAAAATGTTGAATCTGTTGCGCCTGGCTTTCTCCTCTCAGGTTTTCTTTCATCATTTCGGTTTCTGATTTTCTGAGAGTTTTCCTCACATATATTCTGTCTCATTTGTTATTCAAGCTTCTTACTTGAGGATCTTGAAAAATTCAATAACGCAGTCTCTAATTTCTAAGTATTCTCTGGTGGCTGTTTCTTAGCAAACTGTTCTCATTTATGGAAGCAATATGTTGCTTAATTTATTAAAAATATAAATCAATACAAAATGTAAATTTATTAAACTATAAATCAATATGAAGTTATATAAGATGCTTTCTTTATGAATTTGATTCTGTTGTGGTTGGGTTATTCATTTTGATGTTTATCTTTTATTTATACTGTTTCCCTCAGCTGCTGATTTTTGACGTTTTTAATTTCCGTTTTGGAGGTAATAATTGCTACCGCTAAGGTGAGCGTGTCGGCTATGAGCCCGTTTGGCTCCTCTCCCCTGTGTGGAGGGAAGGGCTGCAGCAGGGATGGGAGGGATATGTGTCTACTTCGGTTGGTATCACATCATTTTCCCCTCAATTTTTCATTGTGTAAAATACACATAACACAAAATTCGCTGTCTCCACCATCTTTAAATGCTGCAGTTCAGTGGCACTAATGCATCCACATGGTTGTGCGGCCATTACCGCCATCCGTCTCCAGAATGCTTCTCATCTTGCAAACCTGAAACTCCGTCCTTGTTAAACACGAACTCCCCATTCTCTCCAGCCCCCGGCAACCTCCCTCCTGCTGCCTGTCTGTGATCTGACTCCTCTAAGGGCCTCGTGTAAGGGGAATCATAGTGTTTGTGTCTTTGTGATTGGAGTATTTCACTTAGCATGTGTCCTTGAACTTCATGCATGTTGTACCACCTGTCAAAATGTCCTTCTTTTTAAGGCTGAATGATGTTCCATGTGTGCGCAGACTACGTCTTGCTTATCCATTCATCCGGTGATGGACACTTGGTTACCTCCCCATGTTAGCCGTTGCCGTTGGAATACTGCTGCTGTGCACAAGGGTGTACACATACCTCTTCAGTCCTTGCTTTCCGTTTTTTTGGTGTAGACCCAGAGGTGGGCTGCTGGGTCATGTGATCATTCTGTTTTTGAGTTTTTGAGGAGCCGTCATACTGTGTCCACAGCCGCTGCCCCACTTTACGCCCCAGCAGTGCACAGGCTGCAGGTTCTCCTCACTTGTATTTGGCTGAGCTGGCGTGCTCGGCTGCTTTATGGTGGGCTGGTTTCCTGAGCGTTGCCTCCAGGAAGGACACCACGTTCAGTGGAGAGAGTTGACTCTGTGTCCTGCTTTGCTCATTCCCTGCTGCCGCCGGATCCGGATGTGGCTTTCTGAGAGCAGGAGCGCAGCCTAGACTCAGATACTTCAATTGCAAAATCAGAAAACAGTTTATTTTTGGTTTGAGGGTTTTGTGTTTTTTTGACACAAGAAGGAACCCAAATGCCATGCGTTTCTGACATGGTTTCCCTCCCACAACCTGCAACATAAAAGGGTTACAGGGCTCCTGGTTGCCTTGACCAGTGAGCTCGGTAAGCTCTTGTCCACGTCCCCAATTCCCATCGCGCTGCCATTACAGGAGCCAGTGTCATTCAGGGACGTGGCCGTGGACTTCACCCAGGAGGAGTGGCAGCAGCTGGGCCCGGAGCAGAAGACCACCTACAGGGACGTGATGCTGGAGAACTACAGCCACCTCGTCTCCGTGGGTGAGCAGAGCGGCTCCCTGAACTGCTGCTGTGGGGGGGCTTCTGTTCAATGGCTTTATCCTCAAGTTTGAAGAAATAGGTGATAAGACCATTGAATTCCATCTGGGCACCAGGGAGCGTATTTGTTTTTTGGTTTTTTTAAAATATATTTGATTGATTTTTTACAGAGAGGAACGGAGAGGGATAGAGAGGTAGAAACATCAATTAGCTGCCTCTTGCACCCCCCCTACTGGGGATGTGCCCGAAACCAAGGTACATGCCCTTGGCCGGAATCGAACCTGGGACCTTTCAGTCCGCAGGCTGACGCTCTATCCACTGAGCCAAACCGGTTAGGGCCAGGGAGCGTATTTGTATCTCTGCTTCTCCATCAGAAAGTTCTAACTTTGGCCCTGGCTGGTGGGCTCAGTGGTTAGAGGTTGGCCTGTGCACTGGAGGGTTGTGGGTTCGATGCGTGGTCAAGGGCACATACCTGGGTTGCAGATTCAATCCCTGGCCCCTGTCAGGGTGTGTGTCTTAGGCAACCAATTGATGTGTCTCTCTCTCCCTGTCCCGTCCACCTTCTCTAAAAATCATATACCCAGCAGAGCCCAGGAGCCTGAGCTGCAAGAGGAAATGACAATAATTTGCTTCTTGCATGCATCGCTCTAATAACACCTTTTATTTATTTTAAAAAATAAATAAAACAAAAAAACGTTCTGCCTTTGATAAGGTGCAAAAGGCCACCTTACTGTGCAGCCTCCGAGGCAGGAGCAGCTGCTCCAAGCCCGTGTCCTTTCCCGCCACAGGGTACGACAGCGCCAAGCCCAGTGTGATCGTCAGGTTGGAGCAGGGAGAGGAGCCGTGGGGGGCAGAAGGTGGCTCTCCGTGCCAGGGTTGCCCAGGTGAGTTAGCAGAATATCCCACTTTCAGAAGTGGGCCCCCAGGCCTGCGGGAGTGCCAGGCGGCGTCTCGGTGCCTGATGCCCAGGTCACAGCTCGGGGACCCAGAGGGCGCTCTCCTTCCCGCACGTGTCCAGTTTCTTTGTGGTGTCCACGTGATTTCCACGCTGAGGAGCCGGTCCCTCCTCTGGCTCTTGAATTCTCAGTGACTAACCTACTCCCCTTACCACAGATTCCCCTTTGCAGGCATTCAGAAGCCTGACAGAATCTCCTCGAGACTCTCATGTTCTTCCACCTTCACTTTCTCTCCTTCCTTGTGAAATGCCTCAGGCTCGTGTTCTGTCCCCAGGTTCCCTGCCCGCCCCGTGCACTCACAGGCCAGCTCCGTGTCCTCTCCCGGAGCTCCGAGGCCAGCCACCCCCAGGGCGTGTGCTTGTGCTGTTGGAGGAGCTGACTCCTCCCCAGCTGCGCCCCTGGCTGATCTGGGGTCGCGACACTGGCCGGCTCCTCCTTCCCCATCACTCGCTCCTGTTGTCTGTCTGCTGCTCCTGTGTGCACAGCAGCCATTCGGGAAGGGTGTCTCATCAGCGGGTTCGGTTCACCCTCTTGCCTTCCTCAGGAGTGCTGACCCTGGACCTGCTTTCCACACCTTTACTTTCCTTTGGATCCTTAAAAGGGTTCCTGTAGTCCCCACTGTTAGGACTTTGAACTTGTATTTATGCTGCGGATCCAGCTGACACCTAACCCTTCACCTGTGGTCCAGCGGACGCTTCCCTGACAGATGCCAGTGCCAGCGCGACCGCCGCTTCCTCCCTTCTCAGAAAGAGCCCCCAGGTCACCGGTGCTGTGGTCTTGCCCGCCTCCCTTTGCTTATGGCATGTACAGTGTGAACAGGAACATGACAGGCTCGCGGGTGGCAAGGAGCCAGCTTGCTGGAGCAGCGGGGGTTTGGGCAAGCCCAGTGCAGTGCTGGTTTGAACGGATGCTGTGAATCCAGTCAATGAAAAATCTTACTGGTGAATGGCAACGTCTCAGATTTTTCCTGTTTGTATTTGGGGCTTTGGGCTCAGGATGTTACAGGTTTCAGAGCAGATTCTAGGTATTGCGGTGAGCGTGGGTGAGAGTGGCTAATAGTAGTTTAGAGGATCCCATAATCTGTAAGATGCCTAGATAGAAGTTCCTACTTTAGGGGCAACTTTTGGAATCTGATATTTAAGGTTTTACACCAAATGAAACCCAGGAGTGTGGGAACTCTTATTTGTATTGAGAATTGAGCTATGGTGTTGTGTCAGGGACATGACTGGTTTTAGGAAGTTTAAATCAGAAAATTGAAAGAGAATTAATGGTGAAACTTAATGAGCATTTGTTTTGTGTCCAACCATTCTAAGCAGATGACATGTGCTAATGAAATCAGTCTGTTCCCCACCCTGTGGTTAGGCACTATTGCCCACATTTCAGTGAGTGAGCCCGCATCACAGCTAAGTCACTTGCTCAAGGTCCTCAGCTTGTAACGTATTGTGTTGGGATTCCAGTGCTCCTGACCACTGTGCTCTGCTGTGCAGACAGGTTCAGTGAGTGATAATAAGACTGCAAACCCTTCAGAGAGCTGATCTTCCTGGAAGGCCTCTTGCCGTCGGTCTTTCTTATGTCTTTGGGACATTTATGTGCCAGGGAACTTTCCTTCCTGGTGACTGTGATCAAGGCGAGGGAGTTGGGGCCCTGGTTGTGGGACTGTCTCTAAACATGAGGAAAATGGAGCTTTTAGACTGTTCTTTTGGATTTCTGTGCAGAATAGAACGGCAAAGATTTTGAAAGGAGCTCTGCTAGTGAGGATGTTACTATGGTAATCTTGTTGTGGAGTGATATTTTACAGTTTAATATAAAATTAATATAATCTATTTCTCCCAAGCGTCATCCATCCTTGAATGTTTCCTTTGAATATACATGTAGTCGTTATTCTCCCACTGCCTCTATTTACTCTGCCTGGATCTAGCACTCTTTCAATGCCTTTGTTCTCTGCTCACCACTTGTGCTTGTTTATTTTACCTTTTATACCAGTGTTTTGAACATATTTGTAAAGTAACAAAGCTACTTGTATTCAAAGTGAATTTATCCTTCCTTTATCCACTAACACTGAGTCCTATCCCACCCTTATCCTTTCCCCATGACTCCCCTAGCTCTACTTGTGTGTGTGTGTGTGTGTGTGTCTGTGTGTCTGTGTCTGTCTGTCTGTCTGTCTTTAATGACAAATCAAGGGGAAAAGAGGATTATACACTTGTAGTTATTTTTTATTTGTGGAAATTGGCCTAAAAGCCAAGAGTTAACCCTACAATAGGGTACTTGAGTACCACTTCTATTCTGTAGCTGGTACATTCAGATTCACAAGGTTTATTTAACTTTATTCCTTTTCAGAAAAAATCAAGAAAGTTGATGATGTATTAGAAAGAATCCAAGAAAATGAAGATGAACGTTCAAGGCAAACTTACTATATCAATAGTAAAACTTTAATTGAAGAGAGAGAGAATACATTTGATAAAACTGATAAAACTTGTAACACAGAAGCAAACTTTGTTCCTTCAAGCATATCTCATAGTTGTGTCTCTTGTGGAAAAATTGTAGACTCTAGTTCAGAATTAATTATTAGTGATGGAAGCTATGCAAGAAAGAAGTCTGATGAGTGTAGTGAATGTGGAAAAACACACCATGGAGAGAAACCTTATGAATTGAATCAAAATGGGGAAGGTTTTTCTCAAAATGAAGAAAGTATTCTTCAGAAAATTAATATTTTAGAGAAACCCTTTGAGTATAATGAATGCATGGAAGCCTTAAACAATGAAACTCATAAGAGAGCTTATATCAGGGAGAAGCCCTGTGAGTGGAGTGATTCTGGACCAGACTTTCTCCAGATGTCAAATTTTAATATGTACCAGAGATCACAGATGGAACTGAAGCCCTTTGAATGCAGTGAATGTGGGAAATCCTTCTGTAAAAAGTCAAAATTCATTATACATCAGAGGGCTCACACAGGAGAGAAACCTTATGCGTGCAATGTATGTGGCAAATCCTTCAGCCAAAAGGGAACCCTCACTGTACATCGGAGATCACACTTAGAGGAGAAACCCTATAAATGTAACGAGTGTGGGAAAACCTTCTGTCAGAAGTTACATCTCACTCAACATTTGAGAACTCATTCAGGAGAAAAACCCTATGAATGTAGTGAATGTGGCAAAACCTTCTGCCAGAAGACGCATCTCACCCTCCACCAGAGAAATCATTCAGGGGAGAGACCCTATCCGTGCAATGAGTGTGGGAAATCCTTCTCCCGCAAGTCAGCCCTCAGTGACCATCAGAGAACACACACAGGAGAGAAACTCTATAAATGTAATGAATGTGGGAAGTCCTACTACCGAAAATCTACCCTTATTACACATCAGAGAACACACACAGGAGAGAAACCTTATCAATGTAGTGAGTGTGGAAAATTCTTTTCTCGAGTGTCATACCTCACTATACATTATAGAAGCCATTTAGAAGAGAAACCCTATGAGTGTAATGAGTGTGGCAAAACCTTCAATTTGAATTCAGCCTTCATTAGACATCGGAAAGTACACACGGATGAGAAACCCCTTGAATGTAGTGAATGTGGAAAGTTTTCTCAGTTCTCATATCTTAATGACCATCATACAACTCCTTTAGGAGAGAAACCCTATCAATGTAATGAATGTGGGAGAACTTTCCTTGAAAATTCAGCCTTTGACGGACACCAGTCAATTCCAGAAGGAGAGAAATCCTATGAATGTAATATATGTGGAAAATTGTTCTCTGATTTGTCATACTACACTGTACATTATAGAAGTCATTCAGAAGAGAAGCCCTACGGATGTAGCGAATGTGGGAAAACCTTCTCCCATAATTCATCCCTCTTTAGACACCAGAGAGTACACACAGGAGAGAAGCCCTATGAGTGTTATGAATGTGGAAAGTTCTTTTCTCAGAAGTCGTATCTCACCATACATCATAGAATTCATTCAGGAGAGAAGCCTTACGAATGTAGTAAATGTGGAAAAGTCTTCTCTCGGATGTCAAACCTCACTGTACATTATAGAAGCCATTCAGGAGAGAAACCCTATGAATGTAATGAATGTGGAAAAGTCTTTTCCCAGAAGTCGTACCTCACCGTGCATTACAGAACTCATTCAGGAGAGAAGCCCTATGAATGTAATGAATGTGGGAAAAAATTCCACCACAGATCAGCCTTCAACAGCCACCAGAGAATCCATAGGCGGGGGAATGTGAATGTACTCAGTGAGGGAAATCTCCTGTGAAAGTCAGACGTCGTTTTAGAAAAACCCTCTGAATAATGACTTGGAGTCAGATATCATGATCTGAGAGTTCATATGTTTGAATGGGGGAAAACATTCAGACATTAGGTTCATTTTCATCTGACTTTTCACAGAGGAGAGTCTCTAAGAAGGCAACAGGAAAAAATGCCTTCAGAACATGCTACAACTCATTGGACACTAGATAATTTATACAGGAGTCAATTTTATAAATATTTAATATTTATTTTGGATTAAAGTTGTATTTACATATCAGGGAGTCATACCAAGGCAAAGTCTGTCAAAATTGATAAATGTGGAAAAATATTTTGTCTTGGAAATTGTTATACCAAAAGCCATATTTCTGATGTAAAATCACATGTTTATAGGAAAGATATCAGAAGCTATCACCTCTAAACCTTTATTGTATAAAACGAGTTTTCAAACCATCAGGACTTGATAATAAGGTCAGTAGCATTAAATACTTATATGGAAGTTTCTATC
Organism: Myotis brandtii; assembly: GCF_000412655.1. Taxonomy (NCBI): domain Eukaryota; kingdom Metazoa; phylum Chordata; class Mammalia; order Chiroptera; family Vespertilionidae; genus Myotis; species Myotis brandtii. The sequence continues at coordinate 3,971,933 of NW_005370271.1, forward strand.
ATGTTTTAAAAATGCAATCTAATAATTCTATGCAAGTTTGGATTTGAATAATTTATGAAAAGGCAGTATTCTTATTTGAGTATTAAAATGGCAAAATGTTGGTGAGATGTTTGACAGGTACAGAATAGTTTAGTGCATAAGTTTCTATTCTTTTGATGCACTTATAAATGGGTTTCTAATAAATGCCTCACCAATAGTGATTTTTGTATTTTTCAACTACATTTGAGCAAGAAAAGGTTTTAAAACATACTATTTTCATAAACAATAGTTAAGGACAACTCTGCGGCTCTTACTCTATAAAATATGCCCAGCGCTCATCCCACTCCTGTTTTTTAACCCATACGTTTGACTGTGCAGTGTGCCAGTATTATGTAATTCAGAAACGTTATCTATACTTTTATTTGATATGAATACAGTGTCATTATTTTGTGCACTGCCCCTTATTTCCAGTATTTTGGAAAAATTAATACAATTTCTAGCAGACATTTTTTTATTAACTCGATGTCCTTGCTCCTCTCTTGCCTTGATGTAAGAATTTGGTGTCTATCATTTCTTAACATGACTCAGAGGGTAAGTCCTGATTAGTCTAAACCAATCGTGATAATCCATTTTGATTGCCTGTAGCTCTTTCATAGTGGTTGTATGACCCCGTCCTGGGCAGACAGAGTGATCAGATGTGTCTTACTCCAGGAAGGGGAGGGTTTAATAATCAAAAATCAGTAACCGTGACACCACATGAAGGAAAGTAATCTAGCAGGCAAGAAACGAATGTGGTGACATTGCTATTCACCTGTGTTCTTAGCAAACTGGGTAGAAAGGAGCTTCTTTAGTGGGATACAGAGTATCCTACACTTCAGTCAGCAACATGCTTAGTGGTGAAATATTGAAAGTTTTCTCCCAAGATAACAAAAACAGACAGGATATCTACTATCACTAATTTTATTCAGTATTAGTGACCTGGTGCACTGATTCGTGCACATTGAAAGGAAATTAATTAGAAGGTGGTTGAGACAGGCCGGACACACCCTGGAGCCAACCTCCTGTGGTCCCTCCTGACATCTGCAGAGTGAGCAGGGTCCCTCCAGCAGGTGGGGTCCCTCGGCCTGGCCTGAAGGGATCGGGCTGAAACCGGCTCGCCGACATCCCCCAAGGGGTCCCAGAGTGTGAGAGCACTCTGCAAAGTTGCTGTCGTACATGGTATGGAACGCAAACGCAAGTGTGCAGTAAACCAGATTCGGGGCAACAGTGCCCCAGCAAAAGCATAACCCACGGCCCAAAGTGGAATCGCGTGGCCCCCAGAGGAATTGGGCTCCCCCTCTCTGGTTTCAGGGTGCGTCACCTGAGAACTGCTACTGTCAAGTCACTGCAGTTCAGCAGTTCCTGTGTTGAGCATCTACCCCCTGGTGGTCAGTGCGCATCATAGCAACCGGTCGGATGGGTGGAGGGACACTTAGCATATTAGCCTTTTATATATAGGTAATTGGGCAGAAGGACCTAGCCAAGAAAGTGAATGAAGTGAAACTTCTATTGTAAATGACGATTTTGTATGTAGAAAAGTCTGAGAATTATACAGATAATTAGAATTAATGAGTAAAGTCAGCAAGGTCCCTGCATACAAACTCATTATGAAAAATTGCTTTAATATACCAGCAGTAAACATAGAAAATGAAAAATTTGGAAGCAATACCACTTACAGTAGCATCAAAAATCCTCAAGTGCCTAGGGGAAAGCTTACCTCACCATGCTTTCAAGGTAAAAACAAAAACAACTGCAAAACAGAGAGATATACCTGGCTCATGAGTTCCAGGACAGTTCCTCCATGTGGTCCTCCCATCCACCCCCTGAAATAGTTAGTGAAAAGCATGGGAAAGCATCACGTGCGGGCAAGAATGTGAGGAACAGGAAGTCCATGCTGCCGCTGGCGTTGCCAATTGCTAGGACCATTTTAGAAAGCCAGCACTTCAAGCCGAAGGCTTTTCCCAAACCGAGCAGAAACGTCAGGATGTCCACCAAAGGACATGGACTGGAATGTCCATGGTGTAGAACGCAAAACCCAGAGCTCTCTGAAGGCATATGTGCAGTAGGTGAATGAACTGCCGACATCCCCCAAGGGGTCCCAGAGTGTGAGAGCACTCTGCAAAGTTGCTGTCGTACATGGTATGGAATGCAAACGCAAGTGTGCAGTAAACCAGATTCGGGGCAACAGTGCCCCAGCAAAAGCATAACCCACGGCCCAAAGTGGAATCGCGTGGCCCCCAGAGGAATTGGGCTCCCCCTCTCTGGTTTCAGGGTGCGTCACCTGAGAACTGCTACTGTCAAGTCACTGCAGTTCAGCAGTTCCTGTGTTGAGCATCTACCCCCTGGTGGTCAGTGCGCATCATAGCAACCGGTCGGATGGGTGGAGGGACACTTAGCATATTAGCCTTTTATATATAGGTAATTGGGCAGAAGGACCTAGCCAAGAAAGTGAATGAAGTGAAACTTCTATTGTAAATGACGATTTTGTATGTAGAAAAGTCTGAGAATTATACAGATAATTAGAATTAATGAGTAAAGTCAGCAAGGTCCCTGCATACAAATTCATTATGAAAAATTGCTTTAATATACCAGCAGTAAACATAGAAAATGAAAAATTTGGAAGCAATACCGCTTACAGTAGCATCAAAAATCCTCAAGTGCCTAGGGGAAAGCTTACCTAACCATGCTTTCAAGGTAAAAACAAAAACAACTGCAAAACAGAGAGATATACCTGGCTCATGAGTTCCAGGACAGTTCCTCCATGTGGTCCTCCCATCCACCCCCTGAAATAGTTAGTGAAAAGCATGGGAAAGCATCACGTGCGGGCAAGAATGTGAGGAACAGGACGTCCATGCTGCCGCTGGCGTTGCCAATTGCTAGACCCATTTTGGAAAGCCAGCACTTCAAGCCAATGCTTTTCCCAAACCGAGCAGAAACGTCGGGATGTCCACCAAAGGACATGGACTGGAATGTCCGTGGTGTAGAACGCAAAACCCAAAGCTCTCTGAAGGCATATGTGCAGTAGGTGAATGAACTTCAGTGGTGTATTTCCACTCAGAATGCTGTAAAGCAGAGAATTAACACACCATGATGGCAGCTTAGTTTCACAAATACGGTCAAATGACAATCCAGACAAAAGCGAACATCGTGTGTGATTCCTACTTACAATAGGAGCAGGCAAACTGGTCTATGCACTTAGACAACAGGAGACCTTTTGGCCTGGGCACAGGCTGGGGGGGGCGGGGTTCACTGGTGATGCGCGTTCTATTTGAAATGTGGGTGCTGAATATCCCAGCGTTGTGTGCACGCGGGATATGTGTGTTGTGTGTCTGCATGTGTGTAGACTTCCATAAAAAGTTTTAAAATCTCAGATGTCTACCATTTCTGTTGCTCAGCACTCTTGCCATATTTTTCTAGATGAGTATGAATATGCTGCAGAACAGGAAGTACATGGTAGATTTTGCATAATTCTGTGCAGGAAATACTCTTTATAGTAGTTTCCATTGCAACTGCTAAAATTTCCTACACTGTGACCATAAAGCTTAATTACTATAATGTATATTTTAAGTAAAATATTTGAAAGGTGACGGGTCATTGCATATTTTGTCATCCTACCCTTTGCATATATGAATGGGTCTGAACTGCCTCTTCAATAAAAAACTAATGTGTGTAAACGTTTCCTATTTTCTCAAATTGTTGTTCACACTTCCGAGAACAGGGTGCATCCTTTCCCCATCACAGAGGTGACCTTTCTTTGAGGTAAATAAATATAGTGGTCAGTTTGATTTGATGGAAAAATGTATATTTAAAAGGTTTCAGGTAACCCTTTCAGTACACAGTTATCAGCACCAATGTGAGTAAAGGAAAAAGTTAACTAAGACTTTGCACCATAAAAAATATATAGGTAGAGCTTTTGCCCTAGCCAGTTTGGCTCAGTGGATAGAGCGTTGGCCTGTAGACTGAAGGGTCCTGGGTTCAAGTCCAGTCAAGGGCACATGCCCGGCTGGATCCCCAGTAGGGGGCGTGCAGGAGGCAGCGATCAATGATTCTCTCTCATTGATGTTTCTCTCTTCCCTTCCTCTCTGAAATCAATAAAAAATATATATATTTTTAAAATAGAGCTCTTGATTGGGCTCAGCTGATGGCACAGATGACATTTGCTGGAGCGTGTACTTGGTTTTTTTCTCACCTTCCCCTACTCCCTGAGCGGGAAGTGTGAACAGAGGAGCTGCGCCCCCTGCTGGGGGAGGGGTCAGCGGCGGGATCAGGTCTGATCCCCGCATTGGCTGCCTGTTCCTGGTCCAACTTACCCACGAGGCGCGTGGTCCCGCAAGGCCGCTGCTCCTTCCACACAGCCCACTCCTGACATCATGAGGGTCCCTTGCCCATCCCCATATTTGCTACTGCCCAACTTGGGGTCAGTTAACCTTTCCAGTTTGTCTCTAAAGTCTCTGAAATGGATCAAAAAACAATGCAGACCGCTTATGACTGAGGACAAAAGTTCACCCACTGTTCTGCTCCGTCCCAAATTATGCAGAAATGTCGCCCACGTGGCCTTCACAGAGGGGAAATGAGTGACCTACAGGCTCCCCAAGTTAAACCAGATGCCGCCGCAGAGAAACGAAGCATAATGTGCAGTCCCTCCTCCCAACTGCCTCAGTGGCAGGCGCGGCAAAGAATTCCCCTTCACACGAAGGAGTGTATAGCTCCTGGCAAATTGGTGAACTGCCATTGACTTGCTGCCTTGTGAGCCAAGGGAGTGGAGTGGAAACAATATCAAAACTCCCAGAGGGAAGGCTCTCAGTGGAGAAGATGTAGCACCTGGGAGTGAAGAAACGTGCGAACAGCGTGGCGTCTGCTGAGCAGAACTTGGAAAATGCACCCTTTTCTCCACGCATGCGCCCGTCAAGTCACTGCGGCCCTGCGGACGGGTGGACCCGGAGGAGGAGCGCTTGCTCAGTGCTGCGCCCCCGCGCGTG
>NW_005370271.1:3977592-3978644 GCF_000412655.1 Myotis brandtii
TTGGAGGTGGCGGCTGGTTGCAGGTGGCGGCTGGCGTGCAGGTGGCGTACTCCTCCGCGCCCCCCACGGCGCGCTGTCACCACGGCAGAAGACGTGTGACGTTTAGTGAGGATCCTAGAAAGGACAGGAGGGGCGATCTTTGTGGCACTGCGGCCGGGAGGGGTGCACAGCGTAGGTCGGCGATCCCAGCCCGCCGTGTTTGGGTTCTGGGGCACGTGTGTCCTCCATTAACCCCCCCCCACCCCCACCCCCACCCCCAGAACGGGCAGTGTGCTTGGCCTGCCCTCCAGACAGGCTGCGGGAGCTCCCGGGAGAAAACTCCGGGCGGAAGGCCGTCTGAGCTCTGCAGCCGCCGAGGAGGGACCAGGAGCGCCTGGGCTCCAGCAACCCGCGCAAAGACACGGGGTTCAGCTTGGTGGGCGTTAGAAACGGTTCACAAGAGGGGAGGGACTTAGCATAGACAAAGATCTGTGGTCTTTGTCGCTCAGTTTCCAAGGAAACATTTTTTTCTGCCTAATATTGTGATGTGGAATCAGACAAGAGAAAACAAAAAGAGTCATTCAGTCAGCTGAGCCAGGGTGCAGAGCGGGAGCGGACTGTGTGGGAAGAGGTTGCAGGGGCTTCAGTGAGAAGAAAGAAATGAAAAGGCTAGAAGTCGAGATTTCAGCCGCATCCCAGGAACCTCCAAATCCGGGGAAGCTTCCCGGATGAAGGGGAGGAGAGTGTAAGTGGATGTCACGTGTGTGTGTGGGGGGGGGAACACACAAAACGACCTGGAAAGCAAGGTCGGAGCTCTGAACAGGAAAGGTCCGGAAACACCCCTCCACAACTGTGAAATTTAAGAACATCAAAGATAAAATTGCGAAAGGTTCAATGAAGAGGCCATCACTCAAAACATAACAGACTTGTCATCTTCCATTTTTAGCTAAAAAACTGGACAAAACAGATGAAATCACGGCGTTCAGACATTGGACATGAGGTGCGGGCCAGTGGCCCCCGAGAGAAGAGAGAGCGACCCCGTGGTTGCCCCAGCGGACGGCCTGGAGAGCCCA
>NW_005370271.1:3978837-3979921 GCF_000412655.1 Myotis brandtii
GCAGGGCAGAGGGGTGACGGGAGGGAGCTGCGCAGACCCGCGAGCTCACGCTCATGAGAACCCCCAGGCGCCGGGCTCCTGGGACGACTGGGCTGGGGGCTCCCTCAGGGCTGGGACTCGCATCTGGGAAGAGGACAAGGTGGGATGGGACTCAGGGTCTCGCTGCACAGGTGGCTCTGGCTTAGGGGCGTGGCCTGTGATGACAGGGTGTGTCCAGCGGGTGAGGATTTGTCTGGACTCGGAGGGTGTGGTTAAAGAACGGGGCGTGGCTATGTCCTGGGGGCGTGTCCATTGCGAGGGGCGGTGTCACAGTGGGTGGGCGTGGCTCGAGGCGGGGGCGTGGCCAGTCGTGGGGGCGTGGTTAAAAATCGAGCTGGCGCCCAGAGCTCCAGGAGCCGCTCCGGCAACTGTCTGCATTTAACAGTCCTTGGGGTTCCCGAGGCTGGTGACCGGGCTGTGGACAGGTGCGGGGTGACTGAGGCCTGGAGTGAGGGCGGGCCTCCGGGGCGCTGGGCCTGGCACACGGAGGGGGAGGAGGGGAGGGGAGGGGAGGAGAGAGGTTGGACAGGGTGGGAGGAGGTGCCGGACCAAGGGTGAGCCTCTGACCACCCAGCCGTCACCCTCTCGCCCCTCCCTGCAGCCCCGACTGCCTCGCCATGTGGGGCCCACTGGTCCTGATGCTGCTGCTGCTCTCTCTCAGCCCCGTCCCCACCGCCACCGCTGCTCCCATCCCCAATGCCAGAGCCCAGGACACCCAGAACCTGCCCCAAGGTCACAGCCGCCTCTGTTGAGGGTCGGGTTGGGGGGTAGGGAGGGGGAGGAAGGAGGGGCGCGGCAGACGCAGGAGAGGAAGTCAGAGGGACCCGAGGAGGGAGAGGCCGAGGAGAGGTCTAGGGAGGGGCCCGTGGGACGGAGAGAGGCAGGAATAAGAGAAAGTGGGACAGAATGGAGACCGAGCAGAGGGACAGGGGCCCAGACAAGGAGGGACAGAAGCGGGGCTGGGACTGGTTTGTCCTCGAGGGTCAGAGGGTGGAAAGGAAAGGAGGGAGGAGGGGCCACGGGCTGGCTAAGAGCCATCCACCAC
>NW_005370271.1:3980893-3982604 GCF_000412655.1 Myotis brandtii
CTGGGACCCGCCCCACCCCGCCCCCGCCAAACTCCAGTCTCCCTTAAAATACAGTTCAGAGCGGCGTCGCAAGGGGTCCCAGGAAGGTCACGGTCACAGCTCCCTGTCCAGAGACTGGCACCGCCGCCGGGGCCGCTGACGCTGCTGAAGACTCGGGGGGCGATCCCCCGGGGCTGGCTCTGTCCTCAGTAAGTCGCCTGGGATGGGGGGGGGGCCTCTTCGCTCTTTGGACCCAGGGGATGGGGGGTTTCCCGCTCCCACTGGTACTCCTGCGGGGGTGCCCTCTTTAGGGGAACAGCTCTCCAGATCCCGCCCCGAGCCCGGAGCGCAGCCGCGGGTGCAGTGACTGTGGGTCGCTGGCATCACCCGTCAGTGTAGCTGTGGCACCAGCTATCTCTACGCCTTTTCTCACTTAAGTGTCACTCTTTGCTGTGCATCTACCGTATCTGGGGTGCCTGATGCCCACTCATCTGAGAAAGCGGTGCCAGGGATTCCATTTTTATTTCCCACAATCGCCACTGGGGACCAATTAGGGTCTGAAAAATCTTAGGCCGTGGGCAGCACTTGTCCAAAGCCATTGCCACACCCTCGATACCAACCACAGGAACGAAACAAGGTGCTAACGATGCTGTTCTCCAGGGAAGCGGGAGGGCAGTGCGAGGGGACGAGGAGGAGTTCTGGAATTCTGGTCATGTTCTGTTTTTCACTTTGGGAAGTTTCATCCAACTGTACTATTGCTTTCTGCGCTTCTCTGGAAGTCTATGATGTCATTTTTAATGATTATTTCTTAAAATGTTTTCATTGATTTCAGAGAGAGGGAGGGAAAGGGGGAGAGAGATACAAACATCAGTGATGAGAGAGAATCATTGATCAGCTGCCTCCTGCACGCCCCACACTGGGGATGGAGCCCACAACTGCAACCCGGGCTTGACCGGGAATCCAACTGTGACCTGGTTCATAGGTCGGTGCTCAACCACTGAGCCACACTGGGGGGCTTAATGTTTATTTTTTAAATGATGGCTAACAAGTACTAGTAAAAATACAATTGGATTCCAACCTACATCTTACAGGATAAACATGGATCAAACATTTAATGGTTAAGAAATCAAACCATAAACGTTTAAGAAGAAAGCATAGGCAAATATTTTTTATTTAGAATGTGGATAGTCTTCCAGTATGAGTATGATGCACAAACCGGAAGCTATTAAAGAAAATATAAGTCTGACTACATTGAAATAAGAAAAAAAAATTTCTCCATGGCAAAACCCACTATAAACAACAACAGAAGACAAATATCAAACCAGGAAATTAAAAACAAGTTATAACCAATAAGAAAAAAAAAACACAAAGGAAAATAGAAAAAAAATAAGAATACGGATAACCAGCCAAAAATACAAACATCTTTTAAAAATATAAAAAGGTCAACTTTACTTGTAGAGAAGCATAATGAAAATTATGCTGAGACAGCAACTTGTACTGCATTATCAGCGACAGACCGCCTCACTGCTGTGCTGGCGAAGGCGTGGAGAAGCGGGTACCTTCGTATGTTCCAGATGGAAGCGCCGAGGGCTATCATGACTGGAGAGCAACATGTCAGTAACTAGCAACGTTGGAAACGCACAGACCCTTTGGCCTACTAGTTGCACACGTTCCAAATAACCCAGGGACGAGGACACTCATTGCCACATCGATGGTAAGAGCCAAAGATCAG
>NW_005370271.1:3982636-3986977 GCF_000412655.1 Myotis brandtii
TTTCTCTCTCATCGATGTTGCTAACTCTCTATCTCTCTCCCTTCCTCTCTGTAAAAAATCAATAAAATATATTAAAAAAAAAAAAGAGCCAAAGATCAGAAGAGACCATCCCCATGTCCTTCAACAGGGACTTGCTAAATTATGGCGCCTCCTTGCAATGCCATGGGATGCAATGTGACAAGGAACGGGGACACTGTGGTCCTGAGGCAGCACAGGGCGGCAGGGGCTGCACCGCCCTGTTTGAGAGCGTGGGCACTCCACTCGCGTAGCCGCTGTGCGACCATGGACAAGTCACGCCACATCTTGATGCCTTCGTGGTGACAATAGGACATACACAAAAGGGTTGTTATGTGGATTGAAGGGATCGATATTTTTCTATCAACAAAGAAAATTGTCTGGTAGATAGTAAACACTACCAGACTAGTGTTTGTTACATAAATTAAAATATACGAACACAGAATGATTTCCAAGATATACTGCTAAGTGAAAGAGGACTTAGGATAAGAATTTGAGGATGCTGCTAATATTTTGTCCATTAAAAATGGCAAATAACACACACACATGCTATGCTGTATGTACCTAGAATATTCTCTGAGGAGAAACACGAACCTGATAAAAGCTGCTGCCTCTGGCTGAGTGCGGAGCAGGGGTCCTGGGGCAGCTATACTTTTATACCCTGTGAATTTTATTTTTAATTTTTTTTCGTTAAGCCTCCTCACCCATTATTTTTCTCTTTTTCTTTTTAAAAAATATTTCTCTTATTGATTTCAGAGAGGAAAGGAGAGGGAAAGAGAGATAGAAACATCAATGATGAGAGAGAATCATTGATTGGCTGCCTCCTGCACGCCCCCTACTGGAACAAGCCAGCAACCCAGGCACCTGCCCTTGACCAGAATCAAACCCAGGACCTTTCAGTTTGTGGGGCGAAGCTCTATTCATCGAGCCAAACTGGCTAGGGCTATAACCTCTGAATTTTGAACCAGGTATTAAATATTTTTTTAAATAAATTAATGCTTGAAATAGACAGTTAAAGAGAATGAATATGTAATACATGGAAAATGTGTATAATTCAATATTAAATGGGAATAGCTGAATACAAAACCATATATCCTGCCCTAGCTGGTTTGACTCAGTGGATAGAGCATCAGCCTGTGGACTGAAGGGTCCCAGGTTCGATTCTGGTCAAGGGCATATGCCCAGGTTGCGGGCTTGATCCCCAACAAGAGATGTGCAATAGAAACATCAATGATGAGAGAGAATCATTGATTGGCTGCCTCCTGCACGCCCCCTACTGGGACAAGCCAGCAACCCAGGCATGTGCCCTTGACCAGAATCGAACTCAGGACCTTTCAGTTTGTGGGGCGAAGCTCTATTCATTGAGCCAAACTGGCTAGGCTATAACCTTTGAATTTTGAACCAGGTACTAAATATTTTTTAAAATAAATTAATGCTTGAAATAGTTAAAGAGAATGAATATGTAATACATGGAAAATGTGTATAATTCAATATTAAATGGGAATAGCTGAATACAAAACCATATATCCTGCCCTAGCTGGTTTGACTCAGTGGATAGAGCATCAGCCTGTGGACTGAAGGGTCCCAGGTTCGATTCTGGTCAAGGGCATATGCCCAGGTTGCGGGCTTGATCCCCAACAAGAGATGTGCAGGAGGCAGCCAATCAATGGTTCTCTCTCATCATTGATGTTTCTATCTCTCCCTCTCCCTTCTTTGAAATCAATAAAAAAAATGTTTTAAAAAACCCAAAAAAACATATATCATTTAATGCTATCATTTTCTCAGCAAATGGGCGATGAGAACACAAGAAGTCTGTGTTGTTGGTTTTGTTGTTCAGCACTTTCCAGTATTTTCCAGTGATGATGGTGGTGGTAGTTGTGATGATGGTGGTGATGGTGGTGGTGATGGTGGTGGTGATGATGGTGATGATGGTGATGGTGGTGGTGATGGAGGTGATAGTGGTGGTGGTGTTGGTGGTAGTGATGATAATGATGGTGGTAGTGGTGATGGTGGTGATGGTGGTGATGACTGGTGGTGGTGATGGTGGTGGTGATGAGGTGATGATGGTGGTGATGACTGGTGGTAGTGATGGTGGTGGTGATGGAGATGATGATGGTGGTGATGACAGTGCTGCTGCTGGTGGTGGTGGTGGTGGTAATGGTGGTGGTGGTGGTGATGGTAGTGATGATGATGGTGATGGTGGTGGTGATGAAGATTTCTACCCCCATCAACTACACCTGTCGATCTATTCTGAGATCTCCAGTCCCCTGGCTACTCCTTGGTTCCATCTTTGGGGAAATGTGGAGAAAGCAGTAACTTTCTTTTCCTCTCTCCAGGGAGCTGTCTCCAACTGCTTTGGGAGACTCATTCTCCTGGGCTCCAGTTTACCCCCAGCTCTTGCTACAGACAATTTCTTCATCACTGCAGGGAGTTGGCCGCCTGTCCCCTGGGCCCAGAATTTTCAGACTCTCCCTGGAGACCCCGTTCAGATTTCCCAAGTCCTCCCCCATCTCATCCCTGCAGCCCAGCCTTCTGAGTCCTCATGCGCCCCGGGGACCACCGTGGGGGGAGAAGATCGCTAATGAGGCTCTGGAGCTCGATCCACCAGACCCTTAAGTGGGCCCTGGGAAACCTATTAGGTAACTTCCCGACTGAGGGCCCCTCGGGACAGAAGTGGGAAGGTCCTGGGAGAAGACACCGATGTGGTGGCGTCTGCCTGCTCTCCATTTTCTATAAAATCCATCTACAATCTACTCTGCTACTTTGTTGTTTTTTTTATGCATAAAGGAGCTGATGGTCCATCTTGGCCTTGAAGAATGAGTAGATTTCCAGGTGCGGAAGGACTGTGCTATGGAGAAGTGTGTGTCAGGTCAGGGAGAAGCGGGTAGGCACATGCAGTAGCTACATGGCGAATGCCAGGTGGGGCAGAGATGGTGAGGGTGGGACCAAGCAGGGAAGGTGTGTCCAAATTGTGTGATTGGAGCTGGCACTTCTCACCAGAATTCAGGGCACCTGCTCCTCACCCCAGGTTGGACCCCTCCCTCTCTCAGAAATCCTTGTTGGAACAGTGGGCAATGGGCCTGGTCAACCGAGGAGCTGAGGGTGTGATTCGGGCTGGCATTGGGGTCTGGTGGCCCTGCGTCCGGGTGTCTCCTTTAATGAATTTGCATATTCTGGTCTTTTTCCTCCGGGGAGGCCAGGGGAGGTGGCTCCTGTGGGGTGAGGGTGCCAGGCACTGAGTGCAGAGCCCCTGGTAGCATTCACCGGCTGAAACCCACGGAGAGGAAACGTGAGGAGGGAGTGTCAGGTCCGGAAGGCTGGGGGCCATGGGAGATTCTCCTCTGTCTCTGTCTCTTTGTCTGTCTGTCTCTGTCTGTCTCTCTCTGCGTTAGCTCAGAGCCTGGTGAACCATGTGCGCTGGGGACACTGCCGAACAGCACGTGTCTTCACTCCTAACCTGTCCTCCAGGGCCCTCGGCAGGCTCCCCGCCTGTTTCTGGTCACACACCTCCTCCTGCTTCTGCGCCTCCTCCCGCTAAGACGGCTTCGTTCTCTGTCCTCCGTCCTTTCCCATGTCCTTTGTTTGGGTGAGGAAGGACTGACAGGAGAGAGAGAGAGAGAGAGAGAGAGACAGAGAGAGAGAGAGAGAGACTCCCCGCATAACAGCACAGACTGGGAAATCAGTCAGACTAGGGGACAAATCCCAGCCAAGGGAGACATTGGGTGACCCCGTGAACAGGTGATCTCGCTGAGTCTCAGCTTCCTCATCTGTAAACTAGTAATAATAATAATAATAATAGTAATGCCACTGCTTAATAGCGACTTTGCCCAAATGAGATAGTGTTGTGCATGCAGCGAGCTTGGAACACGCAGGGTCAGCCAACGCCAGGGATAGTGACGGCAGGGGTAGCTATGGTGATTCTGTCCTCTGCTCCCGTGGGCGCCTAGGGTATTGCCCACGAAGGCAGGGTGGAGCCAGCAGGCCACAGAGGAAGAGCTGCAGGAGAGGTTGGGGAGGAGAGGCAATGGCTGGAAACGTGGAGGCACAGCGGGTCTCGGAATGGGAGCGCTGGGCAGGTAGCCCTGGGCTGCTCCAGGGTCCCCTCCAGGTCCTCGCCCCACTGGTCGCCTGGTCTCTCTTCCCTCCCCAGGTAACTCTTCCCTCCCCAGATGGTCACCGGGGGCAGGGAGCCCAGGGACGCATGGAGCATGTCTTGATATTTGGGTTTTTTATTCAATACAACTTCCTACGCGCAGGCCCTGCCGTGCCAGGCACTTCCCATTCCTCACTTCAGCCCATCACTAAAGCGCTTCCACGGGGCTTCAA
>NW_005370271.1:3987020-3989457 GCF_000412655.1 Myotis brandtii
CTCTCCCTCCCTCCGCTGGTCAGAGGAAGAGCTGAGACCAAAGCCCAGGGGGGTGTGAACCAAAGCCAGTTTGTGCCCCTGGGCCATCCTCCAATGAAAATGGACAATTAGATCTTGGGGTTCTGGGGGCTACGGAGCCCGAGTCCCACATCAAGGAGGCGGGTGAGGAATCTGAGATCCGAAGGAAGAAGTGACTTGAGCAACATCCCAGGCAGGACTAGAAGCCAGCTCTCCTGACTCAGCCCCAGACTCCCTATTATCTGAGGCCACTCAGAGTCCAATGATGAGGCAGAGCGCATCCCACAATGCACTGCGCACACCCGGCCAGTGGACACTTGACACAAACACCGGGCCTGCCACAAGGGCCTGTTCTGCTGTGTACACTGGCCCGAGGGCCTCTAAGACCCACAGATTGACATCAACAATATTACACCTAATGTAATGTCCCCCTTGATCATTCAGAATTCTAAATTAAACCCATGCCTTCAAACTTCCTTATGGGCTTTTGAAACATCAAAAAATGTATTTTTTAATCCTCACCTGAGGGTAGGCTTAGAGAGAGGAAGGGGGGGGGAGAGAGAGAGAGAGAGAGAGAGAGAAGCATCGATGTGAGAGAGAAACATCAATCTGTGTGCACCCTGACTGGGGGTCAAACCCACAACCCAGATATGTGGCCTGACCGGGAATGGAACCGCACCCTTTCGGTGCATAGGATGACAATTATCTGGGCCACTCTGGCCAGCCAACATAACTTGTTTTTAAAAAACAAATGGTTTATCTTGGGAATTCACACATAACCACAAACAGAGCTTTTGATCGAACCATAAAAACATCAGAACTGGAAGAAACTTTAAAGACCACCTGGTCCACCTCTCATCTTCCAGGTGAGGGCTCTGGTACACCGACCAGCTCTCCGCCACACAGTGTAGGACGCCACATGGCTCACAGCGCAGTGGCTGTTGGTCTTCGCTCCATAAAAATGGCCTCGGTGCCCTCCAGCTCCCCGTGAGGAGAGGAACCAGCGGTGGGACAGGCAGGAATGATGCCGGCCCGCTCTGACAGCTTGGTGGGCATCATGATGTCACGTATGGAAGTGCTTTGAAGCAGTGTTTCCACGGAACCAGGTAAGGCTCCTTGGGACGGGCGAGCATGAAGGAGGCACCAAAGGAGCAAAGGTTTAAGGACTGGGGCGCGTGAAGAGGAAGAAGACAGGGAGAGGAATGTGTGTCTTGGTTGAGTGAGTTACGGGGAAGGCAGGACAATTGAGCTTTGCTGGCCAGGTGAGGGAGGGCGTCTACCTTGAAGCTGATTGATTGCGTGGACCCCATCGGAGATGAACGGTCCATGCTGGGGGGCATTTGAGGGGAGGAGCCAACAGATGTTGGGGCCACTGGCTGTTATAAAGGGGTGAGTCTTCTGAGTCGAGGTTCCAGGGCCTGAAATCCAGGTTAGGGACACCATAGGGACACTGAGCGGGGCGGGGGGGGGGGGGCATGTGGGGAAATGCGGGCTGAGTAACTAATTCCTTCACTTACAGTAACTCAGCAAACAACAAATAGGGCCCAAATCTTTTATTCTGAGACGGAGTTTAGTGGAGTTGCCGCAACAGCCATGGAATTAGAGGACAGCAGACGTGCCAGGACGTAGCGTGGGAGTCAGCCGGGAGGACGCACAGAGCCCTCCCAGCTCTTCCAGGGGGTCCCAGGAAACGGGAGTGGGGTGCAAGGGCAGGTCTGCTCGGACAGGTGGCCACTCGCTCCCACTGGGTGAGCAGCAGGCGACAGGTGACTTAACCCTGGAGCTTATGAAGGGCCAGGGAGGCTAGGACCAGGTACCTGTCATTGTACAGGGCCCTTCCAGCTGGTGCAGCGATTGGAAGGAAGCAGGGGGTGGGGGCACCGCTGGGCTCTGCTGTGGTTACGCAGAGGAGAGTCAGGAGAGGAGAGGGGACCCTCTGAGGCCTGGGGTGTTTGTGACGGGATGGGGTCCCCGGTGGCCCTGAGGGTCAGGACAGCGAATTCACCTGCCAGGACCTCCTGATGCTGAAGCGGCCCTGGGCCAGCGCCAGCGCCCAAGCAGGGGAGGTGCGGTGGGAAATGGCGTGTTCATTGGGGCAGGTTGAATGGGAAGTGGGGTGGGCAGGGTGGGGACCTCAGGGTCTGCAGCTGGAGGGGGGTCTTTAGATTCAGGGTCCATCAGCGGAGTTCAGCCAAGGTGGCCATCCCGCCCTCGGTCGGGTCAGGAGGCTGCTCTGCATCAGGAGCAGCAGGCCGCCTTCCCTGGCCGGTTTTTCTCTGTAACTGAGTCAGAGACAATGGTTTGTCCTGAATCTAGAGAGGGGAGGAAGTGGAAAATGTAAGGAGTCCAGGGCAGGAGAGCAGAGGGGCACACGAGGTCTGTCAGTGCAGAGTTGGGAGGTGAGCCCCGGGAGCGGGAG
>NW_005370271.1:3989480-3989939 GCF_000412655.1 Myotis brandtii
GCCCCTGCATCCCCGTGGCTCTGTCTGCAGGAGGGACGTCTCCATCCCGCAGAAGCACTTGCCGCTCAGCCAGGAGGCCGTCCCATAGAAGCCGGAGTCCCCTCCGTCCGCTCCCCCCAGGCACCAGCTCCATCTCCTCGCTGTGGGCTGGGCCGCCTGGCCCCGTGGGTGCGGACACCGCGGGGTTAGAAGGCTGGAAAGGACAGGAGGGGGGACGCTGAGAAGGCACCTGGGCGCGGGCAGGTGCACGGGCAGGGGAGGCGGAGGGAGCGCGGGCCGCAGCCCCGCACAGCTGACTCCGGAGGACTGGGCTGTGGGAAAGGGGTGGAAAGTACTGGACGGCAGAGACCCTGCGTCCTGGGGGCGGGGCGGGTGTGAGCAGTAAGGGTGGCCCCGAGGGCTGGGGCCCCGGAGAGGCGAGGCACCTGTGTTTCCTGGGAGGGGGTCCCTGTGCCTGTC
>NW_005370271.1:3990824-3991196 GCF_000412655.1 Myotis brandtii
GGCCGATGTCACCTAACGCCCCGACTCGCCCTCCCTGATGGAGCCACCCTGGCTCCCAAGGCCGGCGGGACGGAACCCGAGCAGCTTCCACTGGGGGTTTGCGGGATGCTTCCCGCTGCGGGAGGACTTCCTGTGCGATGTGGGGTGTGAGCAGCATCCCCGTCTCCACCCACCAGGTGGCAGTAGCGCGCACCACAGCCAAGCCGGGATCCTCAGCGCTCCTACGGCTGCGCCACCGCCATGTACGCCAGGCCCCTGCGCAGCCGCTCCCTGGACGAGGACAAGCTGGTGTCCCTCGTCTACATCAACCTCACGCCGCTGCTCTACCCGGCCATCTACACGCTGCGGAACCGGGACGTGCGGGGCGCCCCG
>NW_005370271.1:3991227-3992001 GCF_000412655.1 Myotis brandtii
GCAAGGAGCGTCTTTTGAAGAGAAATGAGTGCTCATGCAGGAGCTTGTGGCAGCATATTTATAACAGATAAGCCTGCAAACCATCCAGCTGCTCGTGTGATAGACTCCAACACGCCTGGCAGAGGCCACGGGGACGCTACGGAGCAACGAAAAGGCGACCTGCCGTTTCCAGCGAAAAGGCGGCACCGCAGAGACACGATACTGAGTGAGCAGTAAGACAGACTACACCTGTGTGTCCCGTTTAAATAAAGGCCGGCGACAAACTAACCTACGGTGCTTGGTCCTGCAAACCATCCAGCTGCTTGTGAGCGTGATAGACACCAACATGCCTGGCAGAGGCACGCGGGGACGCTACACAGCAATGAAAAGGCGACCTGCCGCCCTGACCGGTTTGGCTCAGCGGATAGAGCATCAGCCTGCGGACTCAAGGGTCCCAGGTTCGATTCCGGTCAAGGGCATGTACCTTGGTTGCGGGCACATCCCCAGTAGGGAGTGTGCAGGAGGCAGCTGATCGATGTTTCTCTCTCATCGATGTTTCTACTCTCTATCCCTCTCCCTTCCTCTCTGTAAAAAATGATAAAGTATATTTTTTAAAAAAGGCGACCTGCCGTTACCAGCGAAAAGGCTGCAATAAAGGCCGGCGACAAACTAACCTACGGTGCTTGGTGTCAACAGTGGTTCCCTTGCGGCTGGACTTGCGGGCGGCCACCTTCCTCTCCAGGGCTGCCACCTCTCCAGCCTGAGGGTCGGCCTCGCTGCGCAGGGCGGCGGGTC
>NW_005370271.1:3992504-3999149 GCF_000412655.1 Myotis brandtii
CAGAGAGGGCGGCCCCTCCCGTCGGGTTAGGACTCGGAGTCCCCGCGCCGCCCGCAAGCGCAGCAGCCCCTTCTACCTGTCCCTCTGAGGCAGTGGCTCTCAACCTTGGCGGCACATTAGAATCACCCGGGAATCTTTTTAAAATCCTGATTTCCGGGCCTCATTGAGATTCCCAGGTGATTCTAATGTGCCGCCAAGGGTGAGAACCACTGCTCTAAGGGCACTGCCTGGCCTCCCCCCGTACCCCGCACCTGGGCAGGGTTGCCATCCTGTGTCCTAGCCGTTACCTAACGCAACGGGACCGCGTGAAAACCGAGGCCAGTTCCCCCAACAGCCGGCAGCTGGGCGCGTGCTGGCGGCGGGAACACACCTGAAGTTACACCCGCGGGGAATGCGCCCTGGGGAGGGGGTCACCCTCGAGGTAACAGTGCTCCGAGGCCCAGGGCGGCTCTGGAGCTTCGTTGGGAGCTGGCGCTTTGCAGTGGGAAGGCGGGCAGCTGGCGGGGAAGGCTTTCCCGGCGCCGGTTGCTAATGAACACACATGGTGCGGGGGGCGGGGAGCCGCGGGAGAAACGGTAACGGGGCTCCTCCCTCACCGGCCGGAGGAGTACACCGCGCGCGGGAGGGGCCACGCGGAGGTCCAGGCAAACGCCCCCGAGAGAGGTAGGACGCGGCACGAGCCTCTCCTAGGGCTCCTGCGGGAGCACTTTGGGGTTCCCGGGCTGGGGCGGGCCTGCTCAGTTCAAAACCAACGAGCCTGGTCTTGGTAAGCTGATGGGGGTCCCCCCTAAGGGGGCGCAGGGCACGCGGCGCTCGCGGCAGGGAGACTGGGTCACGAGGGCTGCTGGGACCCGTCCAGCCACTGCCCTTTGCGGGGACTCTGCGGGGACTCGCGTCTCAGGCCCTGCAGGCCGCGGGGCGAGACCATGCATCCGAGGCAGTAAGTTTAGGGAGTAACTCAGCTCACTCTGCACAGACCCACCCTCAGCTGTGAATTTCCTCGTGTTTATCCCGCAGGCGCACCCTGTGCTGCCCACACCTGACCCCCGTCTCACGTCCCGTCTGAGCCATCATCTCTCTGAGTATCTGCTTTTCTCCCATGTTCTCTGCCTTGCCTGTGTCTCCCACGGGTTCCCATTTCCCATCTCTCTCTACGGAGTTGCTTAGCTCTGTCTTCCTGTTGGCTTTCTCTTCAGCTGAGTCTGATCTACCGTTTGACACGTTCCTCGAGTATTTTAAGGTTGAGTTTTAAAATTTCAGTGACTATATTTTTCACTTCTGTATGCTGCGTTTCATTCCCAAATAAGCCAATTATGTTTCTTTGTACCTTGCTTTCATATGGTTTTCAGTTTTTAATTCTCTTTTTAAAAAAAATATATTTTTTAAACATCTATTTTTCTTGTTTATTTATTTATTTAAATTTATTTCAGAGAGGAAAGGAGAGGGATCAAGAGATAGAAACATCAATGATGAGAGAGAATCATTGATTGGCTGCCTCCCACATGACCCCTCCAGGGATCGAGGCCACAACCCAGGCATGTGCCCTTGGCTGAAATTGAACCTTCAGTCTGCAGGCTGACGCTCTATCCACTGGGCAACACTGGCTAGGGCTAAAAAATATTTTTCTTGACTTTTTACAGAGAGGGAGGGAGAGGAATAGAGAGTTAGAAACATCGATCGAGCCCTTGACTGGAACCCGGGACCCTTCAGTCCGGGCGGTGCTCTATCCACTGAGCCAAACCAGTTAGGGCTGTTTTTAATTCTTTCTAAAGATAGTCATTTTAATAAAATTTCTGGGTTTTTCTATTACCTAAAATACTTGGAGTTCTTATTTTGTTAAAGTGTCTGTTGACTTTCCTGGTGGCTTGGTTTCTCATGGTTTGTAATTTTGCATTACCAACTCATTTTGGGTTTGTATTTAAGAATCCTGACAAATATGGGCTGAATGTGTCTTCCTCCAAAAATATTTTGTTTGCTTCTGTAAATTGTTTTTTAAAGGCCAGGACAAACTTGTTTCAATTGTTCAGTTTTTCAACTGGGACATGAATAGGCAAATTGGAGATTCTCACTCATGTGAGTTGCTGGTCAAGGCTTACAAATCAGCAGGTTAATAAACTCTTTCCCACCAGAATCCAGGGGGAGACAGGCAAGCTTCCTGTGCAAATGGGCAGATTGCCTCTAGTCTGCCCCCCCTCCTTATGTGCATGGATTTTTGAAATTTCTGAATTTGAGTTATTTCAGTGCCAATTCTCTGTCTTGTGTGTCCAAGGCTGTGTTTTACATCCTCCGTTAGTCTTTAATGCCCACTTTTTTTGGTAAAAAAAACCCCACAGGCAGCTGCAGCATCAACTCACAACTTAATTGTGGCTTTCAGTTCCCTCTGCCTAGCTGGCACCTGGACCTTCACTTATTTCCTTGCAGCTGGATTATGCCTGGGAAAGAAAGTTATCTGTTATTGTTCACTAGGGGCCTGGTGCACCAATTCGTGCACCAGTGGGGTCCCTCAGACTGGCCCACACCCTCTTGCAATCCGGGACCCCTCGGGGGATGTCAGACTGCTGGTTTCGACCCCATCCCCACAGGCCAGGCCTAGGGACCCCACTGGTCCATGAATCTGTGCACTGAGCCTCTAGTATGCATATAAAATGCTTGGTTAATCTCTTCCCACCCTCCCCGTCCCCCCTTCCCTCTGAGATTCACCAGTCTGTTCCATGTTTCCATGCCTGTGCATTGAGCATCTTCCCCCTGGTGGTCAGTGCATGTCATAGCTACCAGTTGAAGGGTGGAGTGCTCACTTAGGCTTTTATATATATAGACTAGAGGCCTGGTGCACAAAATCGTGCACAGGTGGGGTCCCTAGGGCTGGCTGGTGATCAGGGCCAATCAGGTTCCCTCCCTCCCCGCCTCCCCACCTCCTCCCTCCCTCACCACCCATGCACCACCACCACACGGTACCCCACCTCCCCCCCCAATCTGTGTCCTTCCCTCACCATCCACGTCCACCGCCACCCACCCCGATCGGGTGATTGGGAACTGCCGGCCAGGGGGAGGGACTGGGAGGTTGACTGGCAGGCCCCAATCAGGCAATCGGGGCCTGCTGGCCATGGGGAGGGGCCACCTGTCACTGGCAGGCAAGCAGTGGGCCAATCGGGGCCTGCCAGCTCGGGGGAGAGATGGGGGGAGGGACCAGGGAAGATGACCGCCGGCCCCAAGGAGGGAACTAGCCATTGGACCCCTGGGAAAGGGGCCACATCTGCCACCACCCACCCCCATTTCCCTGTTCCAGCCCAGCGGGTCTGGCCCCAATCGGGCGATCGGGGCCTGCTGACCAGAGGGAAGGACCGGGAGGTTGGCCAGCAGGCCCTATCGGCACCCACGTCTGCCGCCACCCACCCCTGGTTCCCTGTCCTGGCCCAGGGCCCGGCCCCAATCAGGTGATCAGGACCAGCCAGCCGGGAGGGAGGGATGGGGGAGGGACCTGGGAGGTTGGCCTACCAGGTGATTGGGGCCTGCTGGCCAGGGGGAGGGGCCAGGAGGTTGTCTGGCAGGCCCCATCGGCGATTGGGGCCTGCGGGCTGAGGGCAGCTCCTGCGCTGAGCGTCTTCCCCCTGGTGGTCAGTGTGCATCATAGTGACCAGTCGTTTGGTTGTTCCGTTGTAATGGTTGCTTAGGCTTTTATATATGTAGATTATTTCTAGTGGTCTCCAGTCAAATAGTTTTCACGTTAGGCAGTCCACCAGCTTGCCAGAGAAAGGAATCCTAAGCTTATACATTTTATACAAACAAAAGTTACAAACTAGTTGATTGAGCAATGTCAGATGTCATGAAAGTGTTGGTTTCCAGATCCAGGGGGTTCTGTAATACTTGCCAGTAAACAAACAAACAAAAAACCCCAAAGGGTATGTGATATGGTGTGTGGCCATCTGGTTTAATAGTAAATTCAGGTTGTTCCCATTATAATGTATAATGTTCCAAAGACAAATAGGATTTAGTGTGGAAAGTCTTGACAGATGTCATTCTAGATATTATGGTGTATATGTCTACAAGGTCACCGTTATGTTCAATGACCAATGTAGTTCGTAAATAAATAAAATTCTTTTTTTTTTAGTTCCACAGGCACAGAACCCTTGTAAAGCCATGGGATTGTCCTGGTACCTCTTAGATCTGTTGCTTAATGGTTTAATTTATTCACATACATCAAAGCTCAATAGTCACAGTTAATGTAGCTATAGATGCATGTTGTAATTAAGTATGTTCTATATAAACTAGAAGCCCGGTGCACGAATTTGTGCACAGCCAGGGGGAGGGGCCATGGGCAGTTGGCTGGCCAGCCTCGCCCCCTGGTTGAACTCCTGGTGGAGGGGACAATTTGCATATTAGCCTTTTATTATAGGATATATGCCTCTCTAGAGCATCATCACCATCCTGGCATTCGTTTTAAGAGCACAGGCTTGCCCTGGCTGGTTTGGCTCAGTGGATAGAGTGTTGGCCTAGGGACTGGAGGGTCCCAGGTTCAATTCAGGGGCATGTGCCTTGGTTGCGGGCATATCCCCAGTGGGGGGTGTGCAGGAGGCGGCTGATTGGTGAGGCGGCTGGGTGTTTCTTTCTCATCGATGTTTCTAGCTCTCTGTCCCTCTCCCTTCCTTTCTGTAAAAAATCAATAAAATATATATTTTTTAAAAAAAGAGCACAGGCTTTCCCCAGTTCTCTAAAGTGGTACCTGTCGCCTTGGGGTGAACCTCTGTGCACAGTGACACTGGGCTTCTCGCTGGAGGGTTTCCCACCGGCAGCATGTCCACAGCTGTGTTGGGACTTCTTCTTTTTTTTAAGATTTACTACTACAATATTTTATAACAATAGAAGGTAGCTGGAAATCCTACATGGTAACACAGACAATATGATACACAACCGACGGGGAGGAGGCAAGAGAGAGCGTGGCAGAGGCCACCGGTTTAGACTAAGAGCCTTTCAATGGACTGCTGAATGGACTGGATCTGCTGCTTCAGCTGGGAGCCTTCTTTGATGGTGACAGAACAGGCGATGACAGGCCTGGAGACCCCGCAGGCCCGCCCCAGCGCCTGCTTGGAGCGCACAAACACGTAGGGCACATTCTTGTCTTCACACAGCAGCGGGAGGTGCAGGATGATCTCCAGGGGCTCTGCGTCTGCAGCCATCACAATGAACTCAGAGATGCCTCTGTTAAGGGTTTTGGTGGCTGTGGAGAGAAGGACATGCGGCCAATAGGTGATGGGGGGTTTGGGCAGGGAAGCTACAACAAAGCAATTTCCAAGGAAAAGAAACACATGCAAGAAAACTGGGCAAAACTCTCACACATAAGCAAGTCTCTGCGGGCTCGCCTCCCCTCAAGACGCGCCGCCGACGGACGTCAGAGAAGGAGCCTGTGTTGGGACTTCTTGATAAAAACCTCACGCCACCCGTCCAGTTCCTCCTGGGTGTGGATTCTGTGATGTCCAATGAGGTTTGCCCTCTGGGAGAGGGGTTTCCCGCGGTCTGAGCATCCACAGGGCGTCTTTCCTGCTAAGTTCGCCACAGCTTGTCAGCAGTGACTTTTCTTAGGAACTGTCCTGGCTTAGGACGCGGGCCTGGCCTGGCTCTGCCACTTACCAAACAGGGGAGGAGACCTGGTGCCTCTCCTGAGCCCTCCCCCTCCTCTCCTCGTCCTCCCCGGGAACAGACACGAAGGTCCAGGAGCAAACTTACTGCGGCTGGAGCATCAGCTGGACCCCACCCACCTCCCTCCTGCCCAGGCACCAGGCACGTTCCTACGCGGACGGACGGGGCACGCTGGCGCTGGACCCCCAAGCAGTCTGCGGAGACACTACCAGTAACAGGCTAGGATTATGGAGACGCCACAAGGAGTCCTGGGGGTGTGTTTGAAAAACCAGAGACTACCTAAGTGCTGACAAATAAACGCCTGCTTGGTAAGTTATGATACAGTTAAAGCATGCCGAGCTCTGCATCGACTTAAAATATAGAAGAAATAGCTGACGTGGAAAGACCTTCCAGCAAAACCAGAGACTGGAAAAAGCAGGTGCGCGCATGTGGCTCACAGGCGAGGAACAGGTGGGGTGCCTGAGAGTTTCAGCCAAACCCCAAGCAGCCCAAATTCTGAGGAGCAGCTGCTAGACACGCCCCAGCAGACCTCTCCCTTTGGGAGGGAAGTGGTTGGAGCGCCATCTACTGGAGGAGAGTTGAATGGGTGGTTCTCTCCGCACCAGCCGAGAGAGGTGGGTCCAGGGAACTGTGTGGAGACTGGATGGAGCTGAGAAAGTGGGGTGACCGCACCCCAGGCCGATGTGTGTCCAGCTGCAGAAACTCAGGCGCACAGTTCACAGGAGGGAAACACGAGGCCGCGCCTGTGACAGTTCAGGGCGCGGGGAACCCAGAGCAGGTGCCAGCTGCCCAGCTGAGGAACTTGGAGGTTAGAGGCTGGCCCAGGCCCCCACGGCGGCCGGGTGAGGAGGGGGCAGGAGCGAGAGCACCCGCAGTGTCTGCATTTCCTGGAACGGGGGTGTGGGGGAGGCGAGGGGGCTTGATTTCATTGCAGGACACTGACCGTGCAGGCTGCCAGCTGGGTGAGGAATGCCGCCCTGAGGGGGGAACCATTGGGCCAGGAGCCGGGGG
>NW_005370272.1:0-6931 GCF_000412655.1 Myotis brandtii
AGTTTCTTGGGATATATTCCTAGAAGTGGGATCACTCTCATTTAAATTTTATTTATATGCTATATTTATCTAGGCATGGCTGAATTATTATTAGTTTATTTTAACCTAAATAATTGGTCAAAGGTAGTAAAGGCAGTTTTCAAATGGAGCAAAGGTATAAAGATATCATTAATACCATAAGTTGGATTTATGCTTTTCTATTAAATAGTATTATATGATGATTGATTTAATTATAATGTAACTGACCACTTATAAATGATTTAATTATATTTGTAGATAAACTATTTATATAAGTTTTATAAATGTGCAAGCAATTATCGATAGATTAATATAGTTTCATTTCTTCATGTATTGCTTTTTCTTTGGTGTCCTAAAATTCTGTTTAGCTTAACATAATTTTGGGTAAAGATTTAAAGTATATATGTAGATCAATTTAACTTAAGACTAATTACTAAAACAATGCATTTTTGTGTTTCACTACCTTAACTTCTTTAATTAGTGTGTACCAATTAATAATATCTAATTTTATTTGAGGTTGTATTAGTGGAGAAATTACTTTATAACCACTTTTTTGTTATTGTTAATTCTCACCTGAGAATTCTTTTTCCCCATTGTTTTTTAAAGAAATGGAAGGGAGGGAGAGAGAGAGAGAGAGAGAGAGAGAGAGAGAGAGAGAGAGAGAGAGGGATAGATGTGTGAGAGAGACACATCAATTTGTTGCCTCCAGCATGGGCCCTGACTAGGGCAGGGATTGAACCTGCAACCTTTGGTGCACAGGCTGATGTTCTAACCATTGAGAAACACCAGCCAGGCCAGCACTATTTTTTTAATTTTTTTTTAATTATTATTTTTTTTTTTTGCATTGTGGAAGGCAAAGGCATTTATTTGTTCCTGTCTCTCCCTTTTTAAAACCTTTTATTTTGGGGCCAGGTAAACTTTATATTGCAAGCTCAGTGTTTACATATTTATTATGTTCTGACCTCTTTTAAAAATTTTTAAGAAGAAAATATCCAATGTGGCTAGAATTTTAAATATTAAGTTGAAGGAGACTTTCTGGTGGGGCGCCTTGTTTGATTGTTGATCCTGAAGGAAATCAAAGAATAAATGAAATGTTTTAAGCATCTAAGTTGTACTTGGTATATAGTAAATGGTCATTAAATGTTTGCTAAATAAATATATTGGTACTTCACACTATTTCAAAAGAAGCATCTCTTTGGATAAATATTACCACCATCAGAGTTCAGGACAAAAAAATGCATCTAAGAGACCAAGTTCTCAAAAAATTAGACTTGTCAAAATATACTAGTCTAAGTTGATTCCCAACAAAACACTTTGTCATTCCTTCTAGCATTATGTCCTTTATGAATACTGCAACCACATCTAGACAGCCAAGTAAAATTATACCTTTAATATCTAGTAGAAAAAAAAAGGAAAAGGTAAATATACACACCACAACAGATACCTACACAATACTACTTTACTGGATTTGTTATATAGTTGTTTTTATTTTATTTTATTTTGTAATTACATTTATTGGGGTTAGGGTTAGTTTTATACTTCCATATCAATGCTACATATGAAGACATCTTTTAAGACCAAGATGATTATAATCACTTTGGTTAACTTTCTATGAAGTGTTATAGTGATTGATAAGAAATTAGCAGAATTCCCACGCACCTTTGTTTTTCCATCAATTTGATGGGGATCATCAATGCCTATAGGATCAGTACTTATTTATAAGGTCTTAGCTGTTTTTAATTATAATATCAGGAATTAAGAGATTCTCAATAGATTAATTATTTAATTTAAGTGCTATGGTATTATTGTAGCTTAAAAATGTTTCCCCAACTAAGTGTTTTAAGTAAGTCAATGGATATGTGATGTTATAGCTGTGAATTATTAACAATCAGACTAAAAGATCTTAATATGTTTCCCTTTGCATAATACTAATTATTGGTTTTATATCAGAAGAAAATTATTGTTTGCTTTTTTAATTTCAATTTTAATTTATTTTATTTTTAACATCACCATTTATCTCCTCTGTGCCCTCTTCCACTCCCTCCCCCACAACCACCACTACTGTCTGGGACCCTGAGTTCTCTCTGCCTTTTCCCCCCCTTTTTTTCTCAATCTCCTTACCCCCTGAACACCCTGCCTCCCCAATCAGAGCTCTCTGAATGCTCTCTATCTGTGAGTCTGTCTTTATATTGCTTGGTAGTTCAGACTGTTCATTAAATTTTACATATGAGTCAAATTATATTGCACTTGTCTTTTTCTGACTGGCATATTTCACTTAGCATAATGTTCTCTAGGTCCATCCATGCTGTCAAAAAGGGTAAAATTTTCTTCTTTTTATGGCAGAATAATATTCAATTGTGTAAATGTACAACAGTTTTTTTATCCACTCACCTACTGATGAACACTTGGGCTGCTTCCAAATCTTGGCTATCTACACTAATAAAAGAGAAACATGGTAATTAGCGTACGACCACTACCCTTCCCATTGGCTAATCAGCATATTTTTATGCAAATTAACTGTCAGCCAAGATGGCGGCCGGCAGCCAGGCAGCTGGAAGCGAACATGAGGCTTGATTCCTCCAGTGACTGCAGACTCCAACGTTCCCCGCCTCACTTGCCGGCCTCTGAGTTGCAACTCTAAGCAACTATGTACTATGTTGCAAATGTAGAAGCTAAACAAAACCCCAGAAACCAGCTTTCAGCCTGCCGGGATCTCAGAGCTGAAGTTATACATTGTTTCGATTATAGAACGGCAAACAAACCAGATACGAAGCCTCAGAGCTAGAGCCAGAGCTAAAGCTGGCCCAGAATAAAATAAAAAAAAGAGAAAAAAAAGGAGCGGTTGGGAGCTTCAGTCAACAACCGCCAGCCTGAAAGCAGCCCTCAGCCCCTCACCCAGACTGGCCAGGCACCCCAGTGGGGACCCCCACCCTGAAGGGGGTGTGACCAGCGGCAAACAGCAATCATCCCCTCATCCAGGCTGGCCAGGCACCCCAGTGGGGACCCCCACCCTGAAGGGGGTGTGACCAGCTGCAAACAGCCATCATCCCCTCATCCAGGCTGGCCAGGCACCCCAGTGGGGACCCCCACCCTGAAGGGGGTGTGACCAGCTGCAAACAGCCATCATCCCCTCATCCAGGCTGGCCAGGCACCCCAGTGGGGACCCCCACCCTGAAGGGGGTGTGACCAGCTGCAAACAGCCATCATCCCCTCATCCAGGCTGGCCAGGCACCCCAGTGGGGACCCCCACCCTGAAGGGGGTGTGACCAGCTGCAAACAGCCATCATCCCCTCATCCAGGCTGGCCAGGCACCCCAGTGGGGACCCCCACCCTGAAGGGGGTGTGACCAGCTGCAAACAGCCATCATCCCCTCATCCAGGCTGGCCAGGCACCCCAGTGGGGACCCCCACCCTGAAGGGGGTGTGACCAGCTGCAAACAGCCATCATCCCCTCATCCAGGCTGGCCAGGCACCCCAGTGGGGACCCCCACCCTGAAGGGGGTGTGACCAGCTGCAAACAGCCATCATCCCCTCATCCAGGCTGGCCAGGCACCCCAGTGGGGACCCCCACCCTGAAGGGGGTGTGACCAGCTGCAAACAGCCATCATCCCCTCATCCAGGCTGGCCAGGCACCCCAGTGGGGACCCCCACCCTGAAGGGGGTGTGACCAGCTGCAAACAGCCATCATCCCCTCATCCAGGCTGGCCAGGCACCCCAGTGGGGACCCCCACCCTGAAGGGGGTGTGACCAGCTGCAAACAGCCATCATCCCCTCATCCAGGCTGGCCAGGCACCCCAGTGGGGACCCCCACCCTGAAGGGGGTGTGACCAGCTGCAAACAGCCATCATCCCCTCATCCAGGCTGGCCAGGCACCCCAGTGGTGATGATATGCTAAGGCCACTCAACCACTCGCTATGATGTGCACTGACCACCAGGGGGCAGACACTCCAACCAGTAGGTTAGCTTGCTGCTGGGATCCAGCCAATCGGAACTGAGTGAGATGGGCTGGACGTGCCCTGGAGCACTCCCTTGGTCCCTCCCTGGCTGGCCAACCTCCTTCCTCCCTCCCTTTGGGTTCCCTTGCGTGTCCTGTGCCCTCTCACAATCTGGGGCCCCATAGGGGATATCGGAGAGCCAGTTTTGGCCTGATCCCACAGGCCAGGCCGAGGTACCCCACTGGTGCACGAATTCGTGCACCGACCCTCTAGTCCAGGGGTGGGCAAACTTTTTGACTCGAGGGCCACAATGGGTTCTTAAACTGGACTGGAGGGCCGGAACAAAAGCATGGATGGAGTGTTTGTGTGAACTAATATAAATTCAAAGTAAACATCATTACATAAAAGGGTACGGTCTTTTTTTTTTTTTTTTAGTTCATTTCAAACGTAGTTTGCCCACGGCTGGCCTAGACAAACAATAATGAGTACAAGTATAGAGCAAAGTACATTTTGGGTTCCACTATGGATAGGAGAATCCACATGGCTCTGAGAGCTTGGCCCGTTGTGATTTTAATTTGTATTTCTCTGATGATTAGTGACTTTGAGCATCTTTTCATATGGCTATTGAATATCTGTATATCCGCTTTAGAGAAATGTCTGTTCAGATCTTTTCTCTATTTTATTTTTTTGGATTGTTTGTATTTTTAGTGTTGAGTTATATAAGTTCTTTCTAAATTTTAGATATTAACCCCTCATCAGATATATCATTGGCAAATATGTTCTCCCACTCAGTGGGTTGTCTTTTCATTTAGTTTGATGTAGTCCCATTTGTTTATTTTTCTTTTATTTCCCCTGCCTGAGGAGATATATCAGGAAAAAATATTGCTATGAGAAAAGTCTGAGATTTTACTGCATATGATTTCTTCTTGGATACTTATGGTTTCAAGTCTAGCATTTAAGTCTTTAATCCATTTTGAGGTTATTATATGTATTGTAAAATAGTGGTGTAGTTTCAATTTTTTGTGTATATCTGTCCAATTTCCCAACACCATTTATTGAATAGACTATCTTTAGTCCATTGTATGTTTTTGCCTCCTTTGTCAAATATTAATTGACTATAAAGGAGTGGATTTATTTCTGGGCTTTCTATTCTGTTCCACTTATCTACATGTCTGTTTTTATGCCAATGCCATGATGTTTTGACTACTGTGGCCTTGTAGTATAGTTTGATATCAGGTAGGGAGATTCCTCCAAATTTGTCCTTTCTCAAGTTCACTGTTGCTATTTGGGGTCTTTTGAGGCACCATACAAAGTTTTGCTACATTTGTGCTAGTTCTGTGAAGTATCCATTGGTATTTTTATACTAATTGTGGTGAATCTGTAGATGGCTTTGGGTAGTATGGACATTTATTGATGTTAATTCTTCCTATCCGTGAACATGGTATATGCCTCTATTTCCACTTTGCTGAGAGTTTTTATCACAAATAGAAGCTGCGTTTTGTTAAACGCTTTTCTGCATCCATGTGATGTATCATGTTAATTGATTTGTGAATGTTGAGCCAAACTTGCATGCTAGAAATAAATCCCACTTTATCATTGTGCATGTTCTTATTCATATACAGCTGAATTTGATTTATTAACATTTTGTTGAAAATTTTTGCACATATATATATAATGTCTTTATCTGGTTTTGGAATCAGGGTAATGATGGCCTCTTAAAATGAGCTTAGGCTCTTTCCTCCCTCTTGAAATTTTGGAATAGTTTGAGAAAAATAGATATTAATTCTTTGAATATCTGGTAAAATTCACCTATGATGCTATGCAGTACAGGATTTTTTGGTGAGAATTTTTTGATTATTAATTAGATTTTGTTAGTGTAATTGGTCGGCTCATTTTTTTTCAGTTTCTTCTTGATTCAGTCTTGGAAGCTCATATGTGTTTAGGAATTTATCTATTCTTCCAGATTGTCCAATTTGTTGGCATATCATTCTTTGTATTGTTTTCTTAAAATTCTTTGTATTTCTGTGGTGTCAGTTGTCACTTCTCCCATTTTATTTGAGATTTTATTTATTTTGGTTCTCTTTTCCTCTTTCTTTATGAGATTGGATAAAGAATTATCAATTATCTAATCTTTTCAAAGAACCAGGTGTTGCTTTCATTGATTCTTTTGTATTTGTTTTGTTTTGTTTCATTTATCTCTGCTCTTACCTTTGTTATTCCCTGACTTTTACTAACTTTGGGCTTTGGTTGTTTTTCTTTTTCTAAATAGTTTAGGTGTAAGTTTAGTGGATGTGAATTAAATGTATAATTTTTAAGATTGATTATACATGAACATCTATCTTTGTAGTTTTGGGAATCATTAACATAAGATCAGTGCTGGCTTAGGTTGTCCTGCAATCTAGAGCCCATTGATAACTTAAAAATCAATGTATTACAGTTGTCATTGTGGAGTACATATGTGTTGTATATTAAGATTAAAGATTAAACCTTTGAAATAACCATATGCTCTAAGATCTGTTGGACCAACATTTGTTTAAAAGAGCAATTTTAGAGAGAAGTAAAATTATTATTGATTAGAAATTCTGCAGAAAGTATCCTTAGAATAAGTATTTTATTTATTTAAATTTAATTAAATTTCATTATGATGCTTATTGATTATTTATGTCAATGACTACAATAATAAAATACTTTTTGTCACAATTATAAAATATTATTAAAAGAAAAATAATATGAAACATTGATTTACGTAGTAACTGAAATAGATGATACTAGAATAAGAAATACTTCTTTTCAGAAACAAGTATTATCTCTAAGAATATATAAACATGTAAATTTAGAAGTTCCCTTAGTTAAAACCAAATAAACGATGTATACATTTCAATTGCAATGTAAAGGGCATTGAAATGATAAACTTTCTCATTTATACCTTTTTTTTACATTTTATTTTTTTAATTTTATTGGGGTGACATTGGTCAACAT
>NW_005370272.1:9267-21758 GCF_000412655.1 Myotis brandtii
GAACGTACCTCAATCAGATTGAGGACGTTTTTAGCAAAGGCCAGCTTAGGAGTACCCTAATTAAGTTAATAACAATGTACCTACCTATATAGTTTAAGTTTAAAAAATGTGGTTCTCAAAAGAAATTTCAATCGTTATACTGTTGATATTTGGCTCTGTTGACTAATGAGTTTGCCAACCACTGCTATAGTAGATTGTTATTTTACTAGTGAATTGTACAGGATCTTTATATATTTTAGATACTAATTCCTTATTAGATACATAGTTTGCAAATATGTTCTCCCATTACATAGGTTGCCTTTTCATTTTGTTGATTGTTTTCTTTGCTGTGCAGAAGTTTTTAGTTTATTGTAGTCCCACTTGTTCATTTTGGCTTTTATTGTCTTTATTTTTGGTGTCAAATCTAAAAAAATCACTGCCAAACCAATGTCAGGTTGTTTAATGACTATGTTTACTTCTAAGAGTTTTATGGTTTCAGGTCTTACATTTAAATCTTTAATTCATTTTGAATTGATTTTTGTGTATGGTAAAAGATAGTGGTCTGTTGTATTTGTTTGAATGTGGCTGTCCAGTTTTTCCTGCACCATTTTCCCATTGTATTTCTTGATTATTTTGTCATTAATAAAATGATAATACATGTGTGGGTTTATGTCTGTGCTCTCAGTTATATCCCATTGACATATGTGTCTTTTTTTAATGCTAACACCATAGTGTTTTATTACTATAGCTTTGTATTATTGTTTAAAATCAGGAAGTGTGTTGCGTCCAGGTTTGTTCTTTCTCCATATTGCTTTGACTATTTGGCATCTTTTGTTGTTTTGTAGGTATTTTAAGATAGTTTGTTCCATTTCTGTGAAAAATATCATTGGTATTTCACAGTTTTTAAATGGGAATGAAAATACATTTTCAATATGATTGTTAAGATTCTTGTAAATATCAATTTAAATATAGTAAATATTGTAGAATTGCAATGTATATACTTCTTAACTCTTTTTAAAAAGCTTCCAATCTTTCTATATGTGTATTTTCATGAGTTAACTCTATATAGTGGTTATACAGAGTAAAACTTTGAATAACTCATTATTGGCAGCTTTGGTGTTCTCAGGTGAATAGTTTTCCTTTTATAACATTACTAGAGGCCCGGTGCATGAAATTCATGCACTGGGAGGGGGGGCAGTGACCCTCAGCCCAGCCTGCACCCTCTCCAATCTGGGACCTCTTGGGGAATGTCCGGCTGCCGGTTTGGGCCCAATCTTGTAGGATCGGGCCTAAACCAGCAGTTGGACATCCCTCTCACAATCCGGGACTGCTGGCTCCTTACTGCTCACTTGCCTACCAGCCTGATCACCCCCTAACCACTCCCCTGCCAGCCTGATCAACCCCTAAGTGCTCCCCTGCCAGCCCAGTTGCTTCCAACTGCCCTCTCCTGCCGGCACAGTTGCCCCTAACTGCCCTCTCCTGCCAGACCAGTCGCCCTTAACTGCCCTCCCCTGCTTACCTGGTCACCTAACTGCCCTCCCCTGCCAGCCTGGTCCCCCCAAATGCCCTCCTCTGGCAGCCCAGTCACCCCTAACTCCCATCCCCTGCCAGCCTTGTTGCCCCTAACTGCCCTCCCCTGCCAGCCATCTTGTGGCTGTGGGCGCCGCCATCTTTGAGGGCATGACAGTCAATTAACATATTCCCTTCTTATTGGCTGTTGGCGCCCCCATCTTTGCAATGGTGTGAGGGTCAATTAGCATATTCCCTCTTTATTAGATAGGATTTTATGTAGCTGAGTTTCAAAAATGTTTAAATTTTTTTTGTTATCACTAATGTGAAACCTAAGATTAGTAATGAAAATTTGGACTTCTGAAGTATATATGATTACATTAATTTAATTATTGAATCAGTGTTTCAGATATGCACTTTAGGCTATATCAGGAAATGCAATATGGTGTAGCTCTCATGGGTAGCAGGGCCTCCTCTGTTATGAAGAAGGTTTGAAAAGAAAACCCTGAGCTTCTTGTATTAGGATGGCAATTTTTAACAAGCAGCTAAAGAGAAAGAAAGCTTGGGAAGGTATGTGGAGTACTGGAAGTAAATCTGTCACTTTATGATTCAGTATTTAATATTTAAGATACATACACTAAGACTCTTAGCTCAGCAATGATGAGAATGGGGGGTTTACTTGTCCAAAGTATTAAAAATATTTCACAAAGAGGAAATTTAAAAACTAATCAGTAGGCCCGCTGCTCTACTGCTACAATACTCTTGCCATTTTGCTGCTGTTGAAAACTGTTGAAAACAGATGGTCCACGTAGATAGCCAATATTCCTGCTCCTGCTATAATGACTATGGAACAAAGATCCACAGGTATTTCAGGGAATTCTAGCCTTTCTGTTTCTACCCTATAATCTTTTCCTATAGTGCTCTTCTGTATCCTGTATCCCTGTTCAGTCTTCACCAATAAAGGATTTAATGTCATCACCTGACTTAAGAAATCAGTGGCCTGTAAAATGCATATTCATATGACCAAGTTTGATAAACTTTATCTTCTTCTTTTTTAAAAAAAATATATTTTATTGATTTTTTACATAGAGGAAGGGAGAGGGATATAGAGTTAGAAACATCAATGGGCGAGAAACATCGATCAGCTGCCTCCTGCACACCCCCTACTGAGGATGTGCCCACAGCCAAGGTACATGCCCTTGACCAGACTCGAACCTGGGACCCTTCAGTCTGCAGGCCAGCGCTTCATCCACTGAGCCAAACCGGTCAGGGCTCTACTGATTTTAATAGAATCAGTTTAACCACGTAGCTCTTTTCGTTCTCAGTATGTTTAGAGAGCTGCAGGGATGGGATCAGGAAGAAATAAAGTACTGCATGAGAAGAGTGCAGGGTCAGTGCCAGAGGGGAGGGAACCGGAATGCTGCATTCTCTTTGGAGGAGAGGGCAGACTGATGGCCCAAGAACACAGGGCACAAATGCCGTGGAGGTGGGAGTGGCTCTCTGGTGGCGAACTGCCTGCACAGGGCTGAGCCTCCGCTGCTCTAGTCACTGAGCCAAACCGGTTAGGGCTAAACTTTATCTTCTTTATTAAACTACTAGAGTCCCATTGCAGGAAGATTCCTGCAAGAATAGGGCTTCCTGCAGCTGGGATTTTTTCTCCCGCTCCCAGCCGCTGTGGCTGGGTTTTTTTCTCCCACTCCCAGCCGCTGTGTCTGGGTTTCCACTCCTGCTCCCAGCTGCTCCTGCTGGGTTTGCCCTCCCACCTCCCGCCTCAGCAGCCTTGGCTCCGTTCCTGGCTCCGCCGCCTCTACTTTGCTTCCTTCTGTAGCACTTTGCTTCCACGTTGTCTTCAGTCTTCAATCCCAGCCGGTATATGCAAATTTACCACCATTTTTGTTGGTGGTTAATTTGCATATCGTGCTGATTAGCCAATGGGAGGTGTAGCAAAGGTACGGTCAATTACCATGTTTGTCTATTATCTTTCTCTGACTGGCTTATTTCACTTAGCATAATACTCTCCAGGTCTATCCATGCTATTTCAAATGGTAAGAGTTCTTTCTTTTTTACAGCTGCATACTATCCATTGTATAAATGTATCACAGCTTTTTTTATACACTCATCTGTTGATGGGCACTTGGGCTGTTTTCCAAGTCTTAGCTATGGTGAATTGTGCTGCTATAAACATAAGGGTGCATATATTCTTTCAGATTGGTGTTCCGGGTTTCTTGTGATATATTCTTAGAGTGGGATAACTGGATAAAAAGGGAGTTCCATTTTTTTAATTTTTGAGGAAACTCAATACTGTTTTCCACAGTGGCTGACCAGCTGTGTACTAGGGTTCTCTTTTCTCTAAATCCTTGCCAACACTTGTCCTTTGTTGATTTGTTGATGATAGCCATTCTGACAAGTGTGAGGTGATACCTCATCATCATTTTAATTTGCATCTCTCAGATGATTAGTCATTTTGAGCATTTTTTCATATGTTTCATGGCCATCTGTATGCCATTTTCATTGCAAACTATCAACAATCATCCTTTGGATTGAAGCGCTAACTATGCCTGTTGCATGACAGTTCAGACTGCTACAGAAATGGTTCCACTGTAGAAGGATTAGATTGATAATATATGCTAATTCTGCTTTCTGTCATCTCAAAGTGGTTTCAAGAAATGTTGCTTGTTCTGATACTCCAAACTTAATTGATATAAATGCATTATAGTAAACTACAGAGATTTCATCTCAGTTACTCTTGCAATCTTACAAATAACCGCTGAGGTAGGAAGTTCTATATTTTGGCAAAGAAACCTCGAGTGTTACATCTTGTAGCTAGAAAACATGAATGGAAACTGATATGAGAACTAAAGGAATTGGAGCAGGCCTACAAGCTTTACTTGAAATATATCATGGAGAAGGTGTGAATGGATGGGTTTATTCAAACATAAAAAAGAAAAAGCTTGGAGAGATTTATTATTAGCTTGGGGTTATGTGAAAAAGATCTTGTACAGTAACAATGAATAGTTTTTTATCTCTGTTCACTGAATATAGGACAAGAGGGGATAGGTTTGCATTTCAGAAAAGAAGTACTTCCTGGCTGAATATCCTAAGCACTAGAATGTGTTGCAAGGGGAGGTTACAGTGCCTCCTTTTCTAAAGGTGTTTAAAAAATATTTTATAAAAATAATCCTTTAATAATTCAGGTATTATCTAAGTGAAAGGCAGGGGGGAAAGTGTGCTTATTTATTGGACCAGTTTAATCTATTCCCAAGAGTGAATTAGGTAAATAAAAAATGTTTCAAAATGTATTTTTTTAAATAAAGGGTTGTACAAAATTTTGTAGTTAGCAAAGTTTGTATATTTGAAAATTCTTTTAAAAAAATAAGTAATAAGTTCACTTGCCCAGCTAGTGTGGCTCAATGGTTGAGCGTTAACCCATCAAACATGAGGTCACCTAATGGATTCTGGGTCAGGGCACATGCCCTCATTGCAGGCTCAATCACCAGCAGGGGGGCATGCCAGAAGCAGCTAATCAATGTTTCTCTATCTCATTGATGTTTCCATCTGTCTATTCTTCTCCCTTCCTCTTCTCTAAAATCAATAAAAACATATTTTTAAATAAATAAGTTCACTTGATTTTATTTACCCAACTGAAATAAAGGATTTAATGAAGGACAGAAAAGTCATAGAGAATTTTTTTCACTGCTATGGAAGGTCATATAGTGAAATGCCATTTAAAAATATATAATTAAATGCAGTTACACTCACTAATATCATTGTAACGTTTAATATTGGGATAGTCATATCTCATGATTTAGAGCATAAAGTAATTGCTGTCAGAGTAAGAGGGAACATTTTATTTTATTTACATTCTAACATGTTATTTGACATTTGTATATTTACTCTTTATTTGTTTGACTTATTTACTCTTTATGGTACTGCAGTCTGGCCTTTGGCACTGACTGTATCTGAAAGCAAATGTGCAAACTGTCTAACAACATTTATATACTCATGTTGAAGTAGAATAAGAGGTCACAAAATAATAACCATTTTACCGTTAACAAGATAAAACCAGATACATGAACTAAGCATAATGTTTGAATAAATATATTTTAAAACATAGCATTACTTCAATTTATATGCCAAAAAATGGCACTAAATCAGCTTATTTCAGGAGACAGTAAAGGATTCTGTTGGCATATAAAATGTTGCAATCATTACATTAATCTGTTCATGCTGTGAATCAGGGGAATAGGTGGTTGTTTTCTAGTTGAAGGGGTAAGTGTTCCTACACAGATGGCATTAAAGAGAAGAGTGTTGAGGAGAACATGATTATATGAGGGAAGGCACGACAATGCTCCAAAGTCTTTTGTTGTAGATAGTTGGGGAGATACGACTCAGAAAACAAAGTAAGATATCAATTGAAACATATAGAAACATATGAAACAATTGCATGTATTATTTTTACCTTCAGAAAAATTCAGTGCTATAAAACTAGGTATCAGAGATTAGAAATCAATTGTTTTAAGTCCTTATCTGTCAGAGACTTCACTAAAATTATTTCTCAGTGCCAATCCCTAGCTCTGACATGTTTTAGTGCTTTTTCTTTCTTTAAAATTTTTTTTCCCCAGCTTTATGGAGTTATAACTGACAAAAATGTGTATATTTATGATGAAGAACATAATGTTTTCAAATACATATACATCATGTCATTAGGCCTGCTTAACACATAGATCACCTCGAACACAACACACTGTGTGTGCATATGTGTGCGGGTTGCGTGTGTGGTGTGAACACTCAAGGTCTATTCTTCTAGCAAATTTCAGTTATACAATACAATGTGCAGAATGATGAATTAACCAAAGTCATCATTCTGCAAATTAGATCTCCAGTATTTATTACTTATGCATAAATGAAACTTTGTATTCTTTGACCAACACACTCCTAGTTTCTCAACCTCCCACTCTTGACAACCTCCATTCTACTCTTTGCTTCTATAAGTCATACATTTCTAAGTTCAACATATAAGATTATACAATATTAGTCTTTCACTCTGGCTTATTTTACTAATTCTGTTTTCCTTCTTTTTAAAAAGTGAATCATATTTCACTGCCTCCTTATATATCACATTTTCTTTAACTGTTTGTCAGCTGATGGACACTTAAATCATTTCCATATCTTGGCTATTGTGAATAATGCTGCAGTGGTCACATTTTCTTTAACTGTTTGTCTGCTGATGGACACTTAAATCGTTTCCATATCTTGGCTGTTGTGAATAATGCTGCAGTGAATGAGAAGTGCAAATACCTTTTTTGAGATATTGATTTTGTTTGATTTCTGTATATACCCAACAATAGAATTACTGAATCATATGCTAGTGCTATTGAAAACATTTGAGGAAACTCCATGTTGTTTTCCACGTAGAAATAAAATCAAGCGCTAAAACAGACAAGGAGATCTGGGAGTCTTCGAACCACTAAGAATCAAGGGGACCTTTGAACACTTGTATCAATGATAGAGCAAAAAAATCATTATATTAATGGGGGAAAATCATCAACTCTAGAAAAATGGCTTCAATTACTATAGAGCAGTGCATTCAGAGAGCAAGAAGCCTATTCAAAGGGAGCAGCAAATGAAAACAATATCAGGATTCTACACTTGGAAAATTTATTCAACCAAGACAGTTTTTTTTAAAAGATGTTTTATTGATTTTGAGAGAGAGAAAGGGAGAGGGAGAGAGAGAAAATTGATGTGAGAGCGGAAATGTTGATATGCTAACCTCCTGCATGTCCCCTACTGATGATTGAGCCTGGAACTCAGGCACATGTGCTGACTGGGAATAGAACCACTTGCAACCCTTCGTTGCACAGGAGCATGCTCAATCAACTGAGCAGCACTGGCCAGGGCCCGAGAAAGTTTTAAATCACTAGTTTTTTTTTTAACCAAATAATCTCTCATGCTACATAATACAAATTGATACTCTTACAAATTATTTTATAGTTTGTCTTAAATAATCAGCAATAATGTGCTCATTAACTTCATTTAGAACTTTAACTCATTAGAACATTTTAAAGCAGTGATGGCGAACCTTTTGAGCTCGGTGTGTCAGCATTTTGAAAAACCCTAACTTAACTCTGGTGCCGTGTCACATATAGAAATTTTTTGATATTTTCAACCATAGTAAAACAAAGACTTATATTTTTGATATTTATTTTATATATTTAAATGCCATTTAACAAAGAAAAATCAACCAAAAAAAATGAGTTCGCGTGTCACCTCTGACACGCGTGTCATAGGTTCACCATCACTGTTTTAAAGGATATTAACATTCTATCTCAATAGTTAATATGGTAGTATTTCTAAATGTTCCAATATTACAATTTAATAATTTTTTTCTTTAATTTCAGTTTTATTGATGTGTAATTAACAAATAAAATAATCAGATATTTAATGTGAACATATGGTGATTTGATATTTATAAACATTGTGTTTTGGTGAGAACACTTAAGTTTCTACTATTTTAGGAAATTTCAATTATACAATAAAGTGTCATCAATTCTAGTCACCGTTTTTATATTACATCTTCAGACCTTATTCATCTTATAGTTGAAAGTTTGTACCCTTACCAAGCTCTCCCTATTTCTGTCAATCCCTACTTTTCTAATATCAGTTTCGGTAACTTTTTGTTCTTTTTTCTTTTAGATTCCACATATCTAGAGTGGTACTTTGAGTATATACTTTCACTGTTTGGCTTATTTTATTTAGCATAATGCCTTCAAGATTCATCAATATTGTCATAAAAAGCAGGGTTTCCTTATTTCTTATAGTTGGATAATATTCCATTATATATCCCACTCTATATAATATATACTCCATTATATATCCTTTAGCATTCATCCTTTACTGGGCACTTAAACTTAGTTTGTTTCTATAAATTGGCTGTTATGAATAATACTGTGATGAACATGGGAGTGGTGATATCTCTGTTTTTATTTTTCTTTGGATATCTAGACCTAGAAGTGGGATTGCTAAAATACATAGTAGTTTTATTTTTAATATTTGAGGAACCTTATACAGGACTATTTTTCACAGTGACTGTACCAATTTACATTCTCACCAACAGTGCACAAAGGGTCCCATTTCTCCACATTCTTGCCAACTCTTGGTATCTCTTGTCTTTTTCATAATATTCATTCTATAAGTTGATATCTCATTGTGATTTTAATTTGCATTTCCCTCATGATTAGTGATGCTAAGCACTTTTTTTCATGTACCAGTTGATCATTTGTATGTCTCCTCTGGAAAAATGTTTTCTCAGATCCTCTGACCTTTTTAAAATTGGAATTTTTTGCTATTGAGTTATAATGTGTTTCTTATCTATTTTCAGATGAACCTCTTATCACATATATGGTTTGCAAATATTTTCTTGTATTTCATAGGTTGCTTTTTCATTTTTTTGATACTTTCTTTTGCTATGAAGAAAGAAGCCCTTCTTTATGTACTCCTTTTCTTTTTGGTTTTGTTTTCTTTGTTTTTTTGTGTGTGTGTCAAATACAAGAAAACATTGCCAAGACAATGTCAATGAGTTTACTGCTATTGTTTTCTTCCAGGAGTTTTATGTTTTCAGATTTTACATTCAAGTCTTTAATCATTTTCAGTTTATTTCTATGTATAGTATAAGATAGGTATCCATTTTCATTTCTTTTGTATATGGTTGTCCAATTTTTCCAACACCATTTATTGAAGAGAATGTCCTTTTACCATTATACATTTTAGTTCCTTTATCATAAATACATTAATCATATATTCGTGATTTATTTCTGGGCTCTCTATTTTGTTACATTGACCTATTTGTCTATTTTAATGCCAATCCCAATTGTTTTGATTACTATACCTTTATAACATACTTTGAAATTGGAAAGTGTGATGCATCCAACTTTGTTCTTTCTCAAGATTGATATGTCTATTTGAGGTATTTTATGGTTCCATACAAATTTTAGGATTATTTTTCTATTTCTGTTAAAAATGCCATTTTAGTTGTGATAAGAATTGCATAGAACCTATAGATTGTTTTGGTTAATATGTACATTTTAACAAGATTAAGTTTTCCTTTAATTCTTAGTTTTTTTATCTTTTTATATCAGAAAAAATGCCCTATTATGTTTTCAAATGTGAAATGTGTAAACAAGATTAATTTTTCCTTTAATTCTTAGTTTTTATTTTATCTTTTTATATCAGAAAAAAATGCCCTATTATGTTTTCAAATGTGAAATGTGTAAAGCATGCACCTAAAATTTGTTAATTAATGCAAATAAAATATAAATGATTTGCAGGTATGTAACTTTATAGTTAATATATTTATGCTATGTAATATTTATCATTTAAAAATTCTCTTTTGGAGAAATAACATTAAAATGAGATATATTTAAATGCAGTATGAATGGTTTGTGAAAAATCTTGTCCAGGATTCTTTGGCAATAAATTGGGATAAACACTTTTTCCTACCTGGTTTTCTAACTTAGAGTGGCTAGCATTATTAGTTTTTATTTAATAAAAGCCACATGCATTTATTATGTGACATGTTGCGTCATGTCTTGTGATGTGTTGTAAAGTAATTTTACCAGTTTCCTGCTATCTCTATAGACTATATACTTACCCAGTTGTATTTTGAACTTATTCTGTAACTCCAATGGAATAAAATGATAATTTTTAAAACAAAGTACACATCCAATAAAAAAAAAACACTGACATTTTAGAATAAGATATAAGATAAAAAATAGTAGATAATTTAGAAAATGTGAACGTTTTTTGTAATCTGACACTTCTTACTGTTATTGTTCACTTGTTTTATACCCACTGGAAAATATTTATTATTTTTGGTAGAACTTCAAGTTTATGTTAATACAAAATTAATTAAAATTAGACTATTTTATTACCTTTCATTGCCCTAAAACTATAAATTTAAGCTGTGGCCATCAAAGGCCCACTATGTGTTAGTAAAGTCTATCCACTATTATTGTGAAAGTCATGTGTCAAATGAAATGTCTGGCATCATGTAGATAAGCTTTGATGTAAAGGGAACTACCAAGGACAATCCAGTTAACATTTAAAATATATGAAGTCATTTCTGAATACAGGAAGAGAGAAAAGATAATAAAAGTATCAAAAAGAAGCGAAATTAATTCATGCAATGAAATGAGCCAAGGAAGAATAATGTATGGCAAATATTTGAAAGGCTGTTTAACCAAAGGAACATTACTTTATATCTTTGACTGTTACATAAAAAGTGAGAATAGATTAAAAAGCACACACAGAGTACATCAAGGTGGCAGAAACTTTCACTTTGCATTACTTCTCTTCAAATAAAAGGATTGTACATGATTATATGATTTTAAAATATTTTATTACCTCATATTTAGCTATGTTGTGGTCTGTGTCATTGAAAGTACTTTCTGTACTGTGGAGAAGATAGGGATTCTGTCCATACCTAATAATACTGGAATATCCAGTCAAGGGCCAACAATGTAAAACAGATGCATAACTGTCTTAAGCATCCTGTATTTTATATTACTGTACTTCCGATCCCCTTCAAGCAAGCTCACTCACTGGTAACGTCAGTAGCCACATGGGTGGCCTATTCAGTTTAATGAAGTTTTGACAAGTATTAACTTATTTGAAAGAAACTACTACTATAAAGTGAGCCATTTCATTTCCTTAAATCTGTGTGAAATAGATACAAATATTTAAGGTAGAATGATTAGTTTACAACAGCTTACATTGCGAAAGTCATAGAAATCATAAGAAGCACAATAAATTTCTACTAGTTCACACTCTTTAAACCTTTGGTTCAGAGGAAGCAGGAAGACTGAGTTATAGGTTAAATTATTTTATCAAATTTGTACCCTTAGTTGGAGAGGAAGACACAAGTTTAAAGATTTCTCACCACAAATGCTGGTCATTCTCCAGCATACCACACTAGCTTGATGTATATATAAACTTTTTAAATTGGACCAATGCTATATTTTTAAGTGTTCCATATAGAACAGAACATATTATTTTATTTTTATATTTTTCTGAAATAAAATTTAATTCCTACAAAATTCATACAAACTAGAGTATTTCAGTATTGTCATATTGATGATTGATCTGAATATATGTATTTTATTATAAAGAAAACAACCATCATACTCATGCTAATTTCTACTTGTGTAAAGTTTCTCATTAAGAATTCAAAATATTGCCCTAACCGGTTTGGCTCAGTGGATAGAGCATAAGTCTGCAGACTCAAGGGTCCCAAGTTCGATTCCGGTCAAGGG
Organism: Myotis brandtii; assembly: GCF_000412655.1. Taxonomy (NCBI): domain Eukaryota; kingdom Metazoa; phylum Chordata; class Mammalia; order Chiroptera; family Vespertilionidae; genus Myotis; species Myotis brandtii. The sequence goes on from NW_005370272.1 coordinate 21,063, forward strand.
CATGTACTTTGGTTGTGGGTACATCCCCAGTAGGGAGTGTGCAGGAGGCAGCTGATCAATGTTTCTCTCTCATCGATGTTTCTAACTCTCTATCTTTCTCCCTTACTCCCTGTAAAAAATAAATAAAATATATTAAATTTAAGAAGAAGAAGAAGAAGAAAGTATACCTTTATTAATAGTTTTGCCTAATAATAAATTTTTGACATATAATTTAATGGATGATCTCAAATTAAATAAAAATTATGTAAAATAATTCATAAAAAGGTATTTACTTGACAAACTTAGATATAAAGGAATGGGACATATTAATGTAGAAAATACATTTGCACTAATTGTGCTGCAGTATAAATGTAATAAAATAACAATAAGAACCAAATTAACACAATAAAAATAATTAGAATTCAGAGGCTGAAAAATGTAAGGGGTAATGATAATGGGATCTCCTTAAAAATATGTTGTAATTTTAACATTTTGAAACATTTTGTTTAGTAAATATTATTTTAGCTCCATTATATCTTCAAAGTAAATTTCACTTTAATTTGCAGTTCTAAGAGGTTAACCTAGAGAAATAAAAATGTGAAAAAATGAGTATGTATGATAATTTTAAAACATAAACATCATTGTTTTTGAGGCTAGCATTGCCCTGATATTAAAGCCAGATAAAGACACTACAAAGAGAGAAAGGAGAAAGAAAGG
>NW_005370272.1:21952-36052 GCF_000412655.1 Myotis brandtii
GAAGGAAGGAAGGAAGAAAGAAAGAAAGAAAGAAAGAAAGAAAGAAAGAAAGAAAGAAAGAAAGAAAGAAAGAAAGAAAGAAAGGAAGAAAGAAAGAAAGAAAGAGAAGGAAGAAAAGAAGAAAGAAATTCAGTTCAATATCCTGGATGAACATAGATGCAAAATTCCCAACAAAGTTCTAAAAACCCCACATCCAATAACACAATAAAAGCATAATAATCCTTATCAGTGGTATTTATCTCTGTCATATAAAGATGATTCAGCATATGAAAGTAAATTGAAGTAATGCACCACATTAACAGAGTAAAAATGATACAATCATCTCAATAGATACACAAAAAATTAACAAAATACAATACCCTTTTGTAATTAAAAACTTTCAGCAAACTAGTAATAGAAGAAAAATACCTCAACACAAAGGTCATAAATGAAAAGCCCATTCAAGTGTTGAAAGACAATACTGTTAAAGCAATCTATCATTTAGTGAAATTCCTATCAAATTAGCATTTTCTACAAATAGAAACAAAATAATTCTGAAATTCATACAGAACCACATAATACCCCAAATAGCCAAAACAATCTTAAGAAAAATAAACAAACTGGAGGTATTACTCTCTGATTTCAAAATATTTTACAAAGTTAAGGTAATTAAATCACTGTGGTAGTGACATATAGACACATGTTGATAGATAAATCATATAGGAGAGTCCAGAAATAAACCCATGCATATATGGTCAACTGACTTTGACAAGGTTGCTAAGAATACACATGGGAAAAGAATAATCTATGCAACAAATGGTGCTATGAAAATTGGAAACCCACATGCAAAAGAATAAAGGCCGATGCTTATTTGCATTATACGCAAAAAATAACTCAACATGGATTAAAGTTTTAAACATACAACTTGAAGCTATAAAACTCCAAAATGAAAACTTCGGAGAAAATCTTCATGACATTGGCCCTGCCAGTGAATTATTGGATATTACACCAACAGCACAATCAACAAAACGAACAAACAGAACTACATCAAACTAAAAAGTGTTTGCACAGCTAAGGATATGAGAATGGAAAGGCAACCTATAGAATGTAAGAAAATATTTGCAAACTTCATGTCTGATAAGAACTAACTATCCAAAATATATAAAGACTTTCTTCAACTCAATAAAAAATAAATAAATAACCCAGTTTAAAAATGGGCAAATAAGATATAATCTCACATTTGTTAAAATGACTACAATTTAAAAAACAAAAGTTAATAAGTGTTGGTCAGAATGTGGAGAAATTGGAACTCTTTGTGCACTATGGGTTAGAATTTAAAATGAAAAAGCCAATTTGGAAAACAGTATAGATGTGCCTCAAAATATTATAAATAGAATTACTATATGATCTAGATGTCCCACTTCTAAATGGTTATTTATTTAAAAGAGCTGAAATCAGGGTTTGAAGAGACACCTGTCCTCTCATGTTCATTGCAACATTATTCACAACAACTAAAATATGAAAATAATCTAAACATCCATCAATAGATGAATGAATAAATAAAATGTGGAATAGCCTGGCCAGTGTGGCTCATTGGTTGAGTGTCAACCTATGAACCAGAGGGTCACAGTTCGATTCCCAGTCAGGGCACATGCCCGGGTTGTGGGCTCGATCCCCAGTAGGGGGCGTGCAGGAGGCAGCCCATCAATTCAGGGCACATGTCTGGGTTATGGGCTTGATCCCCAGTGTGGAGTGTGCAGAAGGCAGGCCATCAATGATTCTCTCATCACTGATGTTTCTATCTCTCTCTCTTTCTCCCTTCCTCTCTGAAATCAATAAAAAGATATTTGAAAAAACAAAAATAATAATTAAAAAAAGAACATGTGCAATAAATCTACAATGGAATATTGGTCTTAAAAAGGAAAGTCTGCAATATACAACAACGTGAATCAACCAGGAGGACAGTATGCTACATGAAACAAGGAAGTCACAGAAGGACAAATACTGTATGATTTCACTTAAGTGAGTTATCTCAAATAGCCAACCACTGAGAGGACAAGGTTAGAATAGTGATTACTGGGGGGAGAGGGAAAAGGAGTTACTACTCAACAGGTGTAAAGTTTCGGTTATACAAGATGAATGAGTTCTAAAGATCTGTTTTAAAACACTGTGCCTATAGTTAAAAATACTGTATTGTACATGTAAAATGTTTTTAAATGGTATATTGCATGTTAAATGATCATTCTAACATTTAAAAATATAGGGGTGGCAAATGGTGATGGAAGGAGACTTGACTTAGGTGGTGAACACACAATGCAGTATACAGATGATGTGTTGTGGAATTGTGCACCTGAAACCTATATAATTTGGTTAACCAGTGTCACCCCCACAAATTCAATAAAAAACAAAAATATATTTGTGAGGATAAATAAAGCAACACAGAATTAATTGAGGTGGTTATTGTTTAACAGACTAGATTTGCCTTTTAAATGCCTCTTGACACTAATCTCATGAATGTAATAGCATTTAAGCTACGGCATTTGAATATCCTTTGATCAATACAACAAGTGAAATATCTGTAACAGAAGAGTGCTATAACATTAAAGATATTAAAATAGCTACAGAAATGTAAAATTTTAGTGGTGAAAAGGAGGTAAACCTCTGAGAATAGCTGTAGTTCAGCTGAGAACTAATGAACCACGTAAGGGGCAAAACCACATAAAGGAAGAAAGCAATTGGGAAGAATTTGCAAAAGGAGATCTTAGTAATAACAAATGTGTTTGAGCAGCTTACTTTCTGAAAAGTTTATACTAAACACTTTACAAGCATTTAATTAGCTCAACTATATGAAGTACATTCTACTATTATTCTCATTTTGCAAGTAATAACACAGGTTTATGAAAATAAACCAAATGCTATATGGTAAGTGGCAGACATAGAATGGAAGTAAGAACTTAATGTAAATCATATTTTTAAATACGATCATATCCTGATTCCTTAGATATTCCTAACATTTTTCTAATTAAATATTTCTCCATTGATCAGTTCCTATATTGCTACCCTCTGGCCTGGATCTCCAGATCAAAATTATAGTGAACCCAAACTCATAAATCTCTTATGCCATGCTCATATCCCTCTCACTACCTAGATATCTATCATAATTTCCTCTGTCCAGTATCAAAGAAAAAAATTAATTTTATATATCTATAATTTTAGCCTTCTTAGTCACTCATTCCTGTCTTCTCTTGGATGTTGCCCCATCAGCCATCTCCTCCCTATAATGAGTCCTCACTTTCAACCAAAAAACTTTTGTTCCTGCAATTATAATAAACACTCTTTCTATATTGTTTTATTCTTTTGTTAGAATCTGCTATTTCTCCTTCCTTTTGTATTTACTCTTACCTTTTATTCACTCAAGAATTTATAGCAATTGAGTCTTTATGCAATATATTTCCTATTATATTATAATTGCCTTTATTATACCAAGGTCACCAAGAATTACCTCAATTTCCAAAACAATAAAGGTATATCAAGTCTTATATTTGGATCTATCTTGAGTGTGGCACTAGAATTCCCAACTTCTTTACTAACAAACTCTATTTTCCTGGCTTCTGTGATACCACACCTTCTTAGTTCTCCATAAAAGTGTGATTATTTTGTTTCAGTCTGATTTCTGGACTACTCTTAATCACTTTTGTCCTTAGTATAGTGTTGTTCTCTTAAAGTTTAGCCTTCTGAATACCATGTATAACTTTTACAAAATCACCTTAACTGATTTTATAGACTCTCATTGTTGGTCAGTACCAATTCTAATAAGTCCCAAATCTGTATGTACTCTCTTATTATTCAAATGGTCTACATACACTACTATGTTGATATAGCAGAAGAATTTCAATGACAGTATTTCAAAATTTATCATCAACTATCCCTTAGGGCTTTTTCTTCCTGTAATAATCTCTGCCTCACTTTGTTTAATAGCACTATGATCCATTTAGTTACCAGTATTAGAAAATTTAGAGCTATTGTTTATGACCATGTCTCTTTAATACTAATAATCTATTTATTAAGTATTCTAACATTGGTGTGTTCCCCAAATGACATATTAGAATCAGGCTAATATTTAAGTATTTAATATCAGCACTAAGCTGATATTAGAATTTCCAATGTTGCATAATGATTCAAAATTTTATAAAACATTTTGATACTGATTAGATTTTTGCTATATAGTAAAATTAAGGATTAAATATTGTATAGTTCACAACAAAAATATTTGAATTGAAGGAAAGAATCAGGGTCTATGAGTCTGGTCACAGAAAGAATAGACTAACAAAGTTTTTTACTATAAATTATATAATTTTATAAAGCATAAAAGTTATAAAGATAAAATCTAAAATCTCATACAGAATCTTTGGCAAATATACATGGTAATTTATAGGAGAAAGTGAACTGGAGACAAGAGAAAGGTAAGTGCAGAACTGAAGTTGACCAGTACTGGAATGAGGCAGTGGTTACAAAGGCAATATTTACCCAAGTAAAAGTCTATGTGTAGCTGTATCTTTCAGTGCGAACTTAATCTGTGGATACTGAGCCACACTTGTACATATGGAATATCTTATGTGTATGTCTTGTTATCTAGCCTCCAGAGAGTCATTTCCACTGTCCTGCTTTGAAACTCAATCCTTCTCATACCTTCCAAGCTTGATTTGGCATTCAGAATTTTGAACTGGTTTCACCCTCCTGAAACATGGTAACCATAGTCTCTTTTCAAATTTACTAGTGAAGTCAGTTACCTATAACATCAGCATTTATTAACAATATACTCCATTATTTTAAACACATATTACAATGTTATAAAGTAATGGTGAAACTAAAATAGTTTGAAAATTTACAAGTCAATGTTCAAAATAACTTATTACCAATGCATCTTGAATGCTGTTATTTCTAAGACTCATAAAGAACAAAATATGGATGACTGGAACTCCAACAAAAGAATGGCGATACTGTAAGCTATTTCTGAGGGCACAGTCCAGTTTCCCTTCTTGAAACATTTGTCCCCAAGGAACACAGAAAATATTTATGTGAATAAATATTTTAAAAAATAATTTGACTTCAATAACTTTGAATCTAAAAGTTGTTGTTTGTTATAAAACAAAAAGTTATAAATTGACACTTTATCATGTTTTAGTGGTTGTAAATTGCATTGATAAAAGGTATCATATGATTTTTGTTTAAAAGAAAAGAAACAGCATGTGTCTCATTAATTGTATAAAAAAATGACTCCTGCCCAGCATGCATGGCTCAGTGGTTGAACATCGACCTATGAATGATGAGGTCATGGTTCCATTCCCGGTTGGGGTACGTACCCAGTTTGCAGGCCTGAACTCCAGTGTGGGGCATTCAAGAGGCAGCCAATCAATGATACTCTCATCATCACTGATGTTTCTTTCTCTCTCTCCCTCTCCCTTGATCTCTGAAATCAATAAAAATATATAGTTTTAAAAAGAATGACTCCTAATTTATTGGAGCTGAAAATGAAGAATTTGTCTTTACCAGTTTGATGCCATATGTATTACAATCCTGGGTATTAAGAATTACACTCCTCTCAGTCCCTAATTATTTCTGTCTTTTCTAAACCAAAGGAAAAATTGACCAGTAGGTTGAAGCCAGAAGTGACCTTGTCACTAAAGAACAAAGGGAGTGAATAAAAAATCAAAAGCTTATTTCACCTAATAGCAATTAGATCTAGCATGTTCTGAGGTGCTATAGAGAGTTTTAGTTATAATGTAGTTTCTCAGACTCAAGCAAATATTCAGTGTAGGTGTTCATAGACAATAAAGCCACAAATTTCCACATGAGAAATTACATTAGTAAATAGAGTACCACTGTTAATTTTGGATAGGATACTTATAAGAGTATGATTTGCTTTTGATTATTTTTTCTTATGTAATGGAATAACTGATCTGATTCCAGAAATAATTGTTTTTATACAAATTGTACATTCACATATACATTTGGGAAAAATATAACAGTGCCATCTGATAAGTAAGAAATGACAAATGTAGGAGAATGTCTTACGATCAATGTGATTCATTAAGTCTATTAAAGTAAAAAAAAATGCCATAGGAATATTGAAAGAAAATATCATAATAACAAAAATTATTTAAAACCAAAATTCTGAAATAAATTTTGAAAGCTTCTATAAGTATATAGCACAGCCATTAATTTATAACAAACATGTATGAAGAGGCAATAAAAAGTCTAAGCAAGCCTAGAAAAGAATGAGATTCAGTGTATAAGTACATTTAAAATGAAAATTAGGTATAGGTGTATGATACGTGTTTTTGTGTGTTTGTGCTGTGAGTTTCTTCTGAGGATACTGATTTGCTTGCTTGTCAAATACCCATTGTTAAAGATTATTGAGTATTTTAAAATTATTTAAAATGTTAATGTTATTTTACGGAATTTTAGATAATTTTGAAAATAATAGGTACAAAGTCATTAATGACAAAGGAAAATAGATCTGGGGAGATTGCTCAATACCCCAGATTCTCATGAATAGACTTTTTCCTAAGGGTTAGAACTTACTGTGTGGTGAAAGATAGGGAACATTGTTGAGGTTAAACATATTTCCAAGCAGCTCAAGCAAGCAGTCCTTTCAGAGGCTATCTGATTTAATTATACTCTAAAGACTAAGTGAAAGGCTTGATTAATTAAACTGAGAAGATAGTGCTTGCTTAAGTAATTCTTTCGCATTGGCACATACTCTTTAGAAAACTTCAGAATTTATTTTTTAAAGTTGCAAGTTGGTCACACGATAAATTCAATGGAACAATTTAGATGGAAATTGAAATAATCATAAAAATGCAACCATATAATGCTTTAATATAGTTAAAAGTGACCACCCACCAATTTTGAAGGTTATGAGAAAGACATTTTTTGTTTCTATACTAGCATTGTTGGTATAATTTATAGGTAGGTCCTCAGATCTTTCATCTATTTCTTAGGAGTTATTTAAAAATTAACTTAAGTCTATTGCATCTTAACAAATATATTTCTCACATTTTATTGGTAGTTCTGCGATAGCTTAAAAAAACCCTACAATATTAATTTTTCACTGAAGTCAGGGTCACCTATCTTATACTACAGCTCCTACAGCTCAAGAATACCTTCCCAAATATTTGCCTAAAAAAACAAAACATTTTTCATTATTTTCCCATTTCCACAAACTCAAATTTAAATGTTTATAAAATGTTGCATTATTATGAAATATAAAATGATTATTTCTTAGGACTGTGAACCCTTAATGAAAGACTTTATCTTGTTAAAACAACAAGTGGTGAATACAATGTCTATCTACTAGACAGTTTCCTATAAATACATTAAGTTGATATTTAAGTAAATAAAAGTATGATTTAATTAAGTTCCATACAAGCAAAATACATTACTTAAGATCTCATTTAATCCCTTTAAGCTCATGTAAAATTGCCTGCATTTATTACCATTTACAGACAAAGATTCTGACAATTAAGTATATGTAACACCACTGTTTTGGTGGGATTGCATGGGTGGGAAAAATTTTTTTTCTTTTTTTAACCCAGTGTGTGTGTGTGTGTATGTGTGTGTGTGTATGTGTGTGTGTGTGTGTGTTCTTAGGTTATTTAATGACTTCTGGTTGCTTTCACAGTATAAAATATAAAAATTCCTGGTCAATTTAAGTACATTAATTTCCTAATGTTCCTTTAACAAATTATTACAAGCTTAGTAGCTTAAAACACACAAGTTTATTATCTTATAGTTCGAGAGGTCAAATATCTGATGTGGGTCTTATAGGCCCAAAATCATTATTTTGACAGAGCTACATTTCCACTAAAGTCTGTAGGGGAAATCCATTGCTTATCTTTCCTAGTTTCTAAATATTGCCCAGATTCCTTGGCTCAGGGCCGCATCATTGTGATCTTTATCTCCTTCTTCACAGCTTCAATGACTCTCTTGCCTACTGTATAAAGATCCCTGTGTAATCACTTTGTCTTCAGCCATATAATTCAGGATGCTTTCCCCATACACAGATGATTAATTTAAACACATCTTCAACGTCTCATTAGCCATGAAAGGTAATATTTCCACAGGTCTTAAAATACAGGCATAAATAACTTGGAGGGGCCATTATTCTGCTGACCACATCAAAGAACAAGAAAAAAATCTTTCTAATTATAAAAATATGTATGTCAGTATAATAAGCAGTACCTTAATTTGATCCCAAAGTTCTTTCACACCAAATTTATCACCTGCTTGTTTTGAAAAACTGCAGGAAACTTTTTTTTTTTGGCTATTTATTTATTTATTTATTTATTCCTTATTTATTTATTTAGTATTGCTTCATTTTTGCTTTACCCTGAAAGCTTGTTGGGTTTTTATTCCTCCTAGACCAGAACAGGGAAAAGGAGGTAATAATAATATATTAGGATGTTCTATTGGACTTCCACTTTCATGACCTGCTTCTGACTCGATGGTTTGGTAGGTATTTAAAGGTAGTTCCTTCTTTTGCAACATTTTTGTGGGTCCCTCTGAAATTATCTTGATGAAAACATGTAATTGATATTAGAACTTGGGCAATACATTTTCTTTGGATAACTGCTTCTGAGTTCTCCCTCAATTTCTTGAATTCTTGTTGTCTGTTTTTGTTTGATCCAGTCACACTAGACCTCTAGGCAGTCCTTTTGAACACAGTTTAGAATATGTACAGTCACTTTCCAATGTAGTTCATTCTCTGTGATAATTCCTCATTTGGATACCCAGAACCCTTGGTCTTTAGATTCATCAGTCCTCTGTCAATCATCAGTCTACTGGAGGGTCAAGGAGTTCAGCTTTCCTAGCAACCTTTTCCCCTTCCTACTAGGAGGCAGCAATCATGTCCAGCGGGCATAACAACAGACACAATTAGTGAACTGAAACACAAAGAAAATATTCTAAGAAATAGAGCAAGAGCATAAGTGACATATGTAACTGAAAAGGGGGCAGTATCCTTTCTTTTTTTTCTTTCTTTTTTTTTTTTTTTTACAAAATAATAAGTGAAAAACCTTTCAAAATTAATAAATATTGTCATGTTTAAGAAAGTGTGTATACCAAAAGCAGAATAAATACAAAATAACTACTAGGCATATCTTAGTCAATCTGCTACAACTCAGAAACAATGAGAAAATTTATAAAATGAGCCAGAGAGAAATGTATATTAAATTCAAAAAAGCAAAAAGACTAATGATTAAATCTTCAGGATAGAGAATTTAGCCAAAACACCATTTAAGGATTGAAAGAATATAATTATCAACTTAAAATTCTATATGCTGAAAAATATTCTAGAGAATGTGAAATAAAGTTGTTTTCAGAAAAATGTATCTGTAGAGTCTATGAATTAAGTATGCTATAGCTTATTTTGTGAATATTGAAAAACTGTTTTGAATTTTAATTAGGGACTTAAAAATCCAAGAATATCTAAGACAATATTGAACATAAAAACAAAGTTGAAGACTTAAAAAACCTAATATGAAGGTTTATTCTTACATATATAAATTAAGAAGATGTACTACTGGTGCAAGAAAAAAAATAGACTAATCAAATCAAATAAGGAATTCATAAAGAGACCACAAATCTGTGATCGCCTATTTCATAACAGTTATCTCTGCCATATATAATGTTGAAAGGAAGGTACTTTCAATATCTGGTGCTGTATCAATTAAATGTCTATACAGAAACCAGTCCATCATGATTCCTGTTTCACATCAGACATGAATAAGTCATTAGAGCTGGGTTTAGAACCAAATGTGAAAGTAAAAACAAAAAAGCTTCTAAAGGAAGTCAAACATCTTCTTAACTTGCTATAGGTAAAAATCCTTTAAACAAGATGCAAAAAATAATAATAACCATAAAAATATTAGTTAGACTACATTTAAAAAAGGACATATGTTTAAAAAGGATATAACTAAAAAGTTTAAAGCACAAGCTAAAATTTGGAAAACATGTATAAAACATATATGGGATAATATGTATACATATACATGCAAATGTACATATACATATGCATATACATATACATAGCATGAATATGCCGGAAGCCAGTCCATCCTTGCTGCTTGACAGCATATGTTTCAAGGGACCTGGCGTATATGGCATACTGTTCTTAATATGTTTGCTCCCCTTCTTAGCGCTATGTGTTTTAACCAAGGTCACCTCTCCAAGAAAGGTTGTTTCCCCAGGTGGGAATTTTTCCCTGGAGTTAGGGATTAACAGGACTATGGAAGTGAATAAAACCCCTTAACTAAGTGCCAGGCAGGTAATTAATCACTTTAACTAGGAACAATCACGCTTAAGCCACATAATCTTTACTTAGGATAATCTCCTTCAGTTACTTCCTTGTAGCTTAACAGAACAATAGAGTAACCTTGGACTGGAGATAAGAAACGCCCTAAACTTTGGAATAGAATGGATAGCATTAAAATCAACTGGTATAAATACAGATGTAACAAGACAATAAAGACAGAACTTGGCTGGAGATCCCGGCTAGAGAACCTGAATACAGATGCAGGAGAATAAAGATAGAACCTGGTTGGAGAACCTGGCTGGAGAACCTGGCTAGAACCTGGCTAGAGAACCTGGCTAGGCGGCTGATAAACTGAACACTGTCTCCGTGTCATTCCTTCTTCGCCGACTCTGTCCACACCTTTTGGAACCCCTGTACCTGCTGAGGTTGGACCCCAACATGAATATAGAGTTTAAAATTAATATTGAATATATAATGAAATACTGTAAATAAATAAGATAAAGTCAAATACTCCAATATACAGAGGTGGACAAAATACTTTAAAAGACATTCCATCAAATATTATTTATTTGAAGTTACTCAACATTATTATTCATCAAAGAAATTCAGTAAAATCAAAATACAATATTCACATACAAGTATGCTAAAATGAAAAATGGAGGTCATACTAAATGTTGGTAAAGATATGAAGCAATTAGGCCTGTCAGGTACTGCTGGAGGAAGCACAAATCGCTCTAACCTCTTTAGAAAACCCTTGAACATTATCTACTAAAGTGAACATACACTATTACCCAAGATTCTTTCAGGGCATATATATACAGAAATTCATACAAAAAGTTCAGTAAAAAAAGCTCATCACAGTACTGTCCATAGTAGCCCCAAAATGAAAACAGCCTAAATATTTATCACCAGTAGGGTAGATATATAAATTGTGTAATATTCATGTAATCAGATGTTATCTTGCAGTGGAAAAAAAAATACAATTATGTAGAGCAATATGATGACTCTCACACTAAACCAATGTTACACAGAAGAAATTAGACTTAAAACATTACATATTGTATGTTCTATTTATGTAATACTAGAGGCCTGTTGCACAAAATTCGTGCATGGGGGGGGGGGTCCCCTCAGCCCAGCCTTCACCCTCTCACAATCCTGGACCACTGGCTCCTAATTGCTCACCTGCCTGCTTGCCTGGTCACCCCTAACTGCCTCCCCCCACTGCCAGCCTGATCACCCCTCACTGCCCCCCTACCCCCGCCTGCCTGGTCGCCCCCAACTCCCCCATCTGCCAGCCTGGTTGCCTCCAACTGCCCCTCCCACCAGCCTATTCACCCCTCACTGTCCCTCTGCAAGCCTAATCACCTCCAACTGCCCCCCCTGCTGGCCTGGTCATCCCCAACTGCCCCCAAGCCAGCCTGGTCACCTCTTACTGCCCGCCCCCCATCAGCCTGATCACCTCCAACTGCCCTCCTCTGCTGGCCTGGTCACCCCTCATGGCCCCCTTGCTGGCTTGGTCGCCCCACACAACCTGCTGTTCAGTTGTTTGGTTGTCCCTCACTAACCCCCCTGCAGGGCTGGTCATAGGCAGCCACCTTGTGAGGGTTAATTTGAATATTACCTCTTTATTATATAGGATTCTGGAAAAGCAAACTACATGGTAGCAGTAGTAGTCACAATAGTAGTGATTCTTGGGAGTGCAGAAAGACTGGAAGGGAACACAGGTTATTTCTGTGGTTCTCTTAATGTTCTTTGTCTTCATTTATGTGCTAATAAAATGGATCTTTAAACTTTATGATTTGTGACTATTTCTATTTGTAGTTGTCATTCAATCAAAAATGTACTTTAAAAATTTTAGTCACTATACAATTTATAATCTCAACCTCAGCACTTACTTTTCCCTATGATTTTTGCCTTTCTTCTCACCACTCTCTTTCTATGACCAGTAGACTTCCCTACAGAATCAATACTTGTGTTCTCTCATCAGAAGACTTGCCTCCACCCAGCACTTGTTTGTGAAAAGTCTATTTATGAAATAGAAGACATATCAGTAGAAGAAATATGTATTTTTATTTTTTTTGTGAAGAGACAAACATTGTCTTGAGTATCATTGATTAGATCAATGGTTAACTGGAAGGTTCCAAACCTATGAGTAGAAGGTATTAAGGTTTAGAGGCAAAAGGAAGTGCAGAGATTTTTGAAATTTGTTGAAAGTTCACTGTCATTGGAATGTTTATATCACAGGTAAAGGCATGGAGAGAACAAAGTTTTATGATATTGCCAGGAAAAAAAAATCATCCAAGAGATGGAACACATCAAATAATTTGTATATATTTAAGAGTAACAAAAGGCTGTGGAATACCTCAGAGAACTAAAGATTCCCATTTTCATCTTTTATTAATTATTTCTGCATATATTTCACTACATCTTGCATATTTTATACTAACGTAGCTTCAGTTTGGGTTTAGCTTTGATTAATGAAGTATGAATGGAATGGCCGTATCTGAGTGGAAGTTGTTAGTGCCGGTGCTTACTTGATCACGGTGTCTCTTCCAGACAGTGGCTGCTCAGTCACTCTGGCTTTCAGGGTGAGGGCAACAATTCAACTGCAGAGCCCCAGCAGACTGCAAAAAGTCCTAAAATTATTGTAGCACTTACAGGATGCCTGTTGAGCATGTAAATAAAGACTGGCCTTTGGCAATCTCTATACTACTTGGAAAAATGTGTGCTTCTTGTTTTAATTAGGCCCCTGGGATTTAACTAAACCCAGCCATAAGCAATATGGTCAGCATAGCCAAAGTCCATAGTAGCATGAAGGGAAATCCCTTTAAACAAGCCTGGAAGTTATCAGACATTGGCAGTTGTAAATTTTTTATCATAGTTTTTTCTCCCTACATATTCTGTCTATAAGCCAGAAATTTAAGTAGCAAAACTTGACTTAACTCCAAATTGAGTACAGAGCACTATTATGTAAGGTTTGTTTCCATTTATTTAACTTTAGGGTTTTTTGGGTTTTGTTTGTTTGGTTTTTTTTTTTTTTTTTTTGGTTGGCTTAATATTCTTGGGTCACTGCTAAGCCAGAGTTCCCAACTCTCCTACCTACTCCCCATTCAGTCTCTGTCTCAAGATAACTGATCCAAGATCAGAGTGAACATGAGCATATAATTACTGGTGCTTTGTAGATAGTTTAAAATTTCCAGTTTGGTTGGCTTAATATTCTTGGGTCGCTGCTAAGCCAGAGTTCCCAACTCTCCTACTTACTCCCCATTCAGTCTCTGTCTCAAGATAAACTGATCCAAGGTCAGAGTGACAATGAGCATGTAATTACTGGTGCTTTGTAGATAGTTTAAAATTTCCAGCTCTATTTTACCTGAAGAACCAGGAAAGACTATGGTATAGTTCAGTTGGAGTCTAAATTCTGAAGAAACAGGTGACTGTGCTAAGTTGCACATTCTAAAGACCTGAGAACCAAGAGCTCTGATGTTCAAGGTCAGGAGAAGATGGAAGTCCAGCTCAAGCAAAGAGATAATCCACCCTCCCTGCGACTCTTTGTTCTATTCAGCCCCTCCTCAGATTAAATGATGACCACCCACGTTGGTGAAGGTGAATTTCTTTCCTCAGTCTACTGATTCAAATGTTAATCTCTTCTGGAAACATCCTCACAGACACACCCAGAAATCATATTCTACCAACTATCTGGGCATCCCTTAGCCCAGTCCAGTGGACATGAAAAATTAACAATCACAGTGTGCCATGTAAAATGCATATCCCTGGAAAATGAAATGAGAAGAGGAGGCATGGCTTCT